>NW_012098710.1:433648-454564 GCF_000951045.1 Mandrillus leucophaeus | reverse complement strand
CACCATGGTCTCGATCTCCTGACCTTGTGATCCGCCCGCCTCGGCCTCCCAAAGTGCTGGGATTACAGGCGTGAGCCACCGCGCCCGGCCTGTCTATAGATTATTTAACATATTTATTATAGCTGTTTTAAAGATCTTTTCAGCTTAGTCCAAATTTTCAGATATCCATGTGTCTATTTCTATTGGTAGTTTTGTTTTTCTTGAATAAGTACCACATATTCAAGCTTCCTCCAATCTGCTAATTTTTATTGTATACTGAATGATGTGGATAGTATAGTATAAAGATTCTGGATTCTATTAAATTTCTTGAAGAATACTGAATATTGTTCTACCTGGCAGTTCAATTCCTGGTATCAACTTGATCCTGCAGTGATGGAGTTTTAGATTCTGTTATAGCAAGGCTACTTCCAATGCCCTTTGTCTTACATGTATCCCTTGGACTTGGCATATGGGCTTTATCCATAATGTGTGGTTTTTCTGGGGCAATTTCCTTTAAAAAAATTTCATTTAGTATTTCTTATAGTGAAGTCTGTTGGCAACAAATTGTCTTAGCTGTCATTCATTAGAAAACATTTCCATTGTGCTTGCATTTGTTATTGAGTTACATAGTAGACAGAATTCTACGATCTCCACCCCAAGATTTCTGGCCCCTGGTTATTTAGTCAAAAACCAATCTCCTTAAGCTGATAAACAACTTCAGCAAAGTCTTGGGATACAAAATCAATGTGCAAAAATCACAAGCATTCCTATACACCAATAATAGAGAGCCAAATTATGAGTGAACTCCCATTCACAATTGCTACAAAGAGAATAAAATACCTAGGAATACAACTTACAAGGGATGTGAAGGACCTCTTCAAAGGGAACTACAAACTACTCCTCAAGGAGATAAGAGAGGACACAAACAAATGGAAAAACATTCCATGCTCATGGGTAGGAAGAATCAATATCGTGAAAATGGCCATACTGCCCAAAGTAATTTATAGATTCAATGCTATTCCCATCAAGCTACCACTGACTTTCTTCACAGAATTAGAGAAAACTAGTTTAAATTTCATATGGAACCAATAAAGAGCCTGCATAGCCAAGACAATCCTAAGCAAAAAGAACAAAGCTGGAAGCATCACGCTACCTGACTTCAAACTATACTACAAGGCTTTTATCACCTAGTGATGCCATAGACATAGTAATATTGCTAAGGAGAGAATCCAGAATATTACCTACAGAAATGGTGAGATAATAAATGGGTATTGTTTTAAGTCATTAACTTTGGGTTAATTTGTTATATAGCAAGAGAAAACTAATGCACTACCCTTTTGGTCATTATTTAAGTTTTTACTTCCCTCCTCAATATGCTCGTTAGTATTTATTTTAGAGTCTTTGAATAGTTCCTTTTTGTATTCTGTCAAGTTTTTAATTATAATCAGTGAGAAAAAAAAGGCTGTAGTGCGCTTATTCTATCTTAGCTTGCCTCAGAAGTGTTTAGGGATAAATTTAAGAAAATATTTTCTTGGTATATTCACTGAAAACTATAAAACCTGCTATGATAAACTTTTAAATACCAAAATAAATGAAGAGATAGATCATACTTATGGAATGGAAGATCAAAATTGTTAGGAAGCCATTATCCTTAGTAAACTAATTCAGGAACAGAAAACCAAACACTGCATGTTCTCACTGATATGTGGGAGCTGAATAATGAGAACACATGGACACAGGAAGGGGAACAAAACACAGTGTGGCCTGTGGAGCAGGGTGTGTGGGTCAGTGGGAGGGAGAACATCAGGAAAAATAGCTAAGGCATGCTGGGCTTAATTCTTAGGTGATGGTTTGATACGTACAGCAAACCACCATGACACATGTTTACCTGTGTAACAAACCTGCACATCCTGCACATGTACCCCAGAACTTAAAACAAAAAAAAAAGATGCCACTTGCCTCTAAAGTCATTCGTGGATTCAAAGTGATTCCAGTTAATAACCCAACAACCTTTATTTGGTAACAGTTGACAAATGATTTCTAAAATGTGTATGGAAATGAAAGGGACATAGAATATGCAAAACAATATTAAAAACAAGGCTGGGCTTGGTAGCTCACGCCTGTAATCCCAGCACTTTGTGAGGCTGAGTCGGACAGATCACGAGGTCAGAAGTTCAAGACTGGCCTGGCCAATATGGTGAAACTCTGTCTCTACTAAAAATACAGAAATTAGCTGGGCATGGTGGCATGCGCCTGTAATCCCAGCTACTTGGGAGGCTGAGGCAAGAGAATTGCTTGAACCCAGGGGTTGCAGTGAGCCGAGATTGCGCCACTGTAATCCAGCCTGGGCGACAGAGCGAGACTCTATAACAAAAACGAAACAAAACTAAAAAAGAATGTGTGGTACTTGATAAGGATTGAGAAATAGATCAATGAAACAGAATATGGAGGATAAAAAAGACTAATATGCAATAAATCGACTTTTGATAAAGGTATCAAATAAACTTTTTAGAGAAAGCAAATTCTTTTCAACAAATGGCCTTGAAACATCTAGATATTCATATGGGGAAAAAGTGAAACTTAATTCATACATTACATGAACAGAAAAAAAATTGTTTTTAATTGGATCTTAGCCTGAACATAAAACCTAAAACCATAAAGCTTTTAGAGGAAAACTTAGATAGATATTTCCATGACTTGGCATAAGCAGATTTTCTTAGGATACGAAAAGCAGTACCTGTAAAAGAAAAAAAATTGATAGATTAGATTTAAATTTTTAAACTCTTTTTATCAGAAGACACCGCTAGGAAAATGAATAGGAAAGCCAAAGACAAGGAGAAAATATCTGCAAAACATACCTGACAAATTACTGATATCTAGGATATGTAAAAAACTTCAATAACTCAATAATAACAAGACCTATTATCCAATTTTGAAAAATTGAGAAAACTTTGAACAGATATTTCACAAAAGAAGATATACAAGTGGCCAGTAATCACATGAAAAGGTGATCGGTGTCATTAGCCATCAGAGAAATGCAAATTAAAACCACAATGAGGTAGCTCTACGTACCTACCAGAATGTCTATTATTACAGCAACTGATATCATCACAAAGATTGTGCAAGGATCTGGAACAACTGGAATTTCCACACATTGTTCTGAGTGTGAAATGGTTTGGCAGTTTTTAAATAAAGCACAACATATAGCTACTCTTTGATCCAGCAATTCCACTTCTTGTTATACACCTAAGATAAATTAAGGCAGTGATCTACAAAAAGACCTGTGCAGAAATACTCATAGCAGCTTTATTTATAATAGATAAAAGCTGGAAATAAAACAGGTTTTTATAAATAGAAAAATGGATATTGTAATAACTAAAACCTGTCAGTAAACCAAAAGACCAGCAAGAGGAATAGATTTTTTAAATTATGGTATGTTCATATAATGGAGTCCTACAAATTCTACCAGTATAATATGGTGGTAGTTATTTTTATGTTTATAAATATATAGTAATGCCAACTTCAGGACAAATGAATTAAAAACATAAAATTATTATTAAAAATAGCCAGCAAACACCAGCATCTTTTGGGTTTCTTTTTGTTCTGCACTGTTTCTGTGCTAGCACTATAAATCGTAAGTTTGAATTGTAGCTTTTAAAGCAATGCAGTTTTTCTTTCATTTTTAAATTGAGCTCTTTATTCTAGGAACCCCAGGCCCTCCTGGACCAAAAGGTATTAGTGGCCCTCCTGGGAACCCTGGCCTTCCAGGAGAAACTGGTCCTGTAGGTAAGCATGAAAAATAAGAGTTTGCTGTTTTATAAAAAACTAATGCATATCATATTCAGTTTGGGAAAGTCAAATCCTGTTTAGCTGTGAACATTTTCAACACAAGGAAATATGGTGTTCATTCACTTAACACTGCGTGTTAGGTACAGAATGAATAACTTTTAATAAAAAGTAGTTAAAATTGGCTGGGCACGGTGGCTCACGCCTGTAATCCCAACATTTTGGGAGGCCGAGGTTGGAGGATCACTTGGGGTCAGGAGTTCGAGACTAGCTTGGTCAACATGGTGATATCCCATCTCTATTAAAAATACAAAATATTAGCCTGCTATGTTGTGGTGGGGGGGACCTCCTGTAATCCCAGCTACTCGGGAGGTTGAGGCACGAGAAGTGCTTGAACCCAAGGGGTGGAGGTTGCAGTGAGCCGAGATCACGCCATTGCACTCCAGCCAGGGTGACAAAGCAAGACCCTCAAAAAAAGGACTTAAAATTATCATTATGTGACCTTATTTTCTAGGCCCACTTTTTCCAGGGAGAGTTAATTCAAGTGTCCTAGAATAGAAGCTTTGATTTTTTTAGAATGGCAGGCTGTAGTAAGTTTGTTTATTGATTTCTAAAGTAAATAACTTCTCTTGGCCCCATATGAGGCCTATAATTCACCCCACCACCCTTTGCACCTTACTCTCTTAGATATTCTGAAACCGTATTAAAATGAATAACTGAAAGGTTTTAGATGCTGAGTGACTATTCCTTATTTTCATTATCCTCCTTCATATTTGTATAACATTTTGTGATCCAAAGGAGTGTCTCAAAAGCACCCTGTTTCTTTTGGATAAAGAAGGGAGCATATGGAAGTAAAAGGGAGTTGGAAATTGGAAAACTGGGTGTAACCTGCTGTACTCAATTTTTTAGGTGGTGGAGGTCGTCCTGGGCAACCAGGGCCTCCAGGCGAAAAAGGCAAACCTGGTCAAGATGGTATTCCTGGACCAGCTGGACAGAAGGGTGAACCAGGTGCTGTATTTTTTCATTTTTCCTGTCTTTCTAATTTTCTCCGTGTTGAATTTAACTTGCCTTTTTATTACCCACAGTGAAATTGTATCTTCTTTCTTACTAAGCTACTACACACTTTCCCCTTTTCCTAGTTACCATCTTCCTCTTCATCCTGAGAATATTAGCTCATGTATCTTGATCAAGTTGCCTCCTTCCTATGAAAAACTCCATATCTTTTCTTGTCTAATTTTTCATATCAAAAAGAAGTTACCTAGCTTTTGCAAATTTCTCTGTGGTTTACTACGCAATCTATATTTTATCTATATTTTTTTTCTTGTAAGCATATAGATATATTTAACATTCATCACAAATAGAATATATGTTTAGATAGTTTTCTCATGTTAGAATTATAGTTCTGTGTTGGAAATAAATGTTCTGCATGTTTCATATAATATACATTGCTGCACTTAATGAAAACCTCAATGATCTAAAAATAATTTGGCCTTGTTTCAGTTTTTATTATCCACTTGAGATTTTTGTTTTGTTTTGTTTTGTACTCTGACAGGTCAACCAGGCTTTGGAAACCCAGGACCCCCTGGACTTCCAGGACTTTCTGGTAAACCTTAATAAAACATGCTGTATCAATCTATAAGAAAATGAGAATATTTCCAAATACATCTATTTTTCCATCTCCACCATTTACTATCATAAAATGCATGTAAGAACCCAGAAAACTCAAAGCTAGTGTTAACGTTAAAATGTTTATTATTTAGCAACTTAGTTTAAGGAGTTGTGTTAAATAAAAATGTATCCTTAAGGAAATTTACATGTGGATATCTCTTCATTAAATTCATAAATAAATGCTGAGGAAATGATAAAGAAGGCAAAATTGCAGGAAGATAAGAAAAGTCTGTAGAAATATACGTCAATAATAAAAATATTTCTTGAAATTTCAGTCTTAATATATGTTTTGCATATTTGCTCCCTCTTTTGTGCTTACTCTTACTGTAAGCACCAAATAGTAGGAGGACTGAATGTACATACAGATATGTATGTTTATGTTCTGAAATGCCACTGGCCATTTTATGGAGACTTTTCTCAAACCATACACATCTCTCCTAGAAAGTCAGATAGATATCCTTCCCATGATACCAACATGGCAATTATTACTTTAATGTGCCACTGTCATATTGCTCTTAAAAGTGTCAGAGGTGGAGAAAAAATGTTGAGAACAATTTTGCTAGATGGTGATTATAAATGTTGGGTAGAATGGTCTTCGGGGACACATAACAACCATTGAAGAGCCGTATCTTTCATTAGTCTCAAAATTAGACTCAAAATATTTGTTTTAGAAATTTCCTCCAGCCATCTTGAAACTATTTTTGAAGATACTTTATACTTTTTTCCCTCATAGCTATTGGTGATGTGATCATTGCTCTGTCTTAACACAAAAGATGCCTTTTAGGATGAAAGCTATTATTTCTATATTTGTATATATACTCTAATAAATACTTCTGCTAACAAATACATATATTTAATAGGAAGGATGGTTTTCTGGGTAGATTTGGGATTTGGTAGGAGATGGAAATGACTCTTGTGAATTCCATTAATTGCCTTAATATGTGTGAATAGCTAACCTTATAGGCAAGCCTGTAGCTCAGTATTATTTAATGTATCTTCTAATTATACTTTACTTTTATAGGCCAAAAGGGTGATGGAGGATTACCTGGAATTCCAGGAAATCCTGGCCTTCCAGGTCCAAAGGGCGAACCAGGCTTTCATGGTTTCCCTGGTATGCAGGGTCCCCCAGGCCCTCCTGGTTCTCCGGGTCCAGCTCTGGAAGGACCTAAAGGCAACCCTGGGCCCCAAGGTCCTCCTGGGAGACCAGGTATGTCCATGAGTGGTAGGGGAATGGTCTATTTATTAGTCCATGTATTTCATTTTGCTGGCAGGTTATTCAGTCTTCAAGACTTTAGAATTTTTCCAGTGCATTGTAGGATGTTAAAAAAAAAAGACTAAAATTTGTAATATAATAACTTCTTACAAGTAAATAGCTTGGTTCATAGCTAACTCCATCTATTTCCATGGTTCTAATAATTTGCTTTAGTAATGCATTTTATCATTTATATAGAGGAAGTAAAACAACTTGGAGGAATAAAGGAAATGGTGGCTTTATTAGTCTTGTTACTAAAAGGTAAAACTACTATTAACCTGTCAGCAAAATGCCATCTGCATTTTTAAATGTGAGCTTCTCAGCATGTCATCACAGAAATCATTTTAGTGATCACCCAATAGATGCTTGTGGTCCATACCAAAAGTATCGCTATGGTTCTGTCATATGATCAGCAAATCTCACCAGGCACAATTAAAAACAATTATCTTCCGTAGGAACTAGGCAATCAAATTTATCTCCAACATCACAGCATGATCAAATTGACTAGTGATCTCTTCATACCAACCTCATGTCTGTACCTCATTTGTCTTGTGTTCACTGCTCAGTTTTGCATCCAACGTTCACCTTTTCATTTTGTATCTGTGCTGTGTCATTTCATTTTACTAATTTTGGAAATGCTCGTTTTCATCCTTTATTAATGTTGCTGAGCCTAGTCACTGGTGATAGGTTATGAACAGATTTTGAGGCTTGATATTCAAATTTTATATTTCTGGTCACTGAAAACTTGGAAGTAAATGTCCTTTTATTCTTTGAAAATCTCTGACATTATATAAGTGCATTTCAAAATGAAAATTTTATTTATATTACAGTAAAATGTAAAGTGATTGGAGTTCATTTTAATAAGATGTTCAAAACACATAAATTAAATGGGATAACATACTGTGTTCAGAGGATCATTTTCAAAACCAAATTTTATCTGATCTGATATAATCTGATGGAAAGTATTATTTAAGGTTTTATGTTTGTATACTATTGAAGAAAACCAGTGAAAATCTCCTCAGCCATGTTAACTCTCTTGCATGTGATGTAAAGAACTGAAGCAAGTATCTTGCTTGGTTTTGCATGCAGTAATTAAAATAAACCAAACTATTACCTTTTTTATATTTTAATCTTCACTTGGTTATTCATTTTTACTAGTAATGAATGAGTAATGAGCTCACTGTTGAACATTACTTTGAAATTTGTTGGTATGAAGCCATTAGTCACAAAGATGCCTTACAAATTACATTTTTAAAGAAATAATAACAAAAGTAGTTAGAAGAATGCATACCTGATGAGTGTTTGTGACTTCTCAATTTAATTATAAATTAAAACTGAGTTGTAAACCCCATTGCTCTTAGAATTGATTGTTCTTAGTCTGAGCTCATAGTAATGATTATGATAGCAATGACTTTTGGCCTTTAAAAATATGCCACAGTGTGCTGTTTTCATTTCAGTTTTGTCAGTAAGTGGTGATAATTTGGTTTATATACAGATGCATGGATATGAACTTTCAGAGTATTCTTTTATTAAAATACATTTTAACTTGAAAGTATTTAGTGTAATGCTTTTTAGTTTCTTGATATTTCTAACAGTTTTGATATTTTTCCTTTTTGTTAATGATGACATTGGGCCTTGGTGAACTTTGATCCCTATCCAGGTCCTACAGGTTAGCTCCTTAACTCCAAAGTAGTAACTGCATGAAGTTTGAAACTTTATATATATATATATATATATGTGTATATATATATATATATATACACATATACACACCTGTACCTAATGTTTTCAAGTGTTTGAATGTATTTTAAGAGCATATGTGCCAATTCAATTCTTACATAGTGGCTTATCTCTTTAAGCTTTCAGGAACTTGTAGAACCTAGTGTTTCTGTCTATTGGAAAGACCCAAAATTACCTAACTAGGAAAACTAATTTAACATTTAAAAATTCATATATTTGTGTCATTTTCAGTTGAAAATCTGTAGTACCCAAAACAGCCTTATATATTTTACCTTTCTTTGGAGTCTGTTTCTTATGTTTAATTTATATCTGTTAATGCAAACGAATCGAACTATCCTTCAAAAGGACATTCTTTTTTTAAACAATAGTATGTATTATCAGATCCTGAAAATATGTAATTCTTAACTTGCCATATCTTTTGCAGGTTTTCAAACTATCCCACCTTCACATTTTGGGTTGTTACAAAGTTCTCAATTCTACCGCTATTAAAAATGGGCTAATAGGGCCAGGCACCATGGCTCATGCCTGTAATCCCAGCACTTTGGGAGGCCAAGGCGAGCGGATCACCTGAGATCAGGAGTTCAAGACCAGCCTGACCAATATGGTGAAACTCCATCTCTGCTAAAAATATAAAAATTAGCCAGACGTGTTGGCATGCACCTGTAGTCCCAGCTACTAGGGAGGCTGAGAAAGGAGAATGGCTTGAACCTTGGAGGTGGAGGTTGCAGTGAGCTGAGATCGCACCACTGCACTCCAGCCTGAGCAAGACTCCATCTAAAAATAAAAAAAGAAAAAAAGGGACTAATAGGCACAGAGAAAAAAAAAATCGGTGCAGGCCGGGTGCGGTGGCTCACGCCTGCAATCCCAGTACTTTGGGAAGCCGAGATGGGCGGATCACGGGGTCAGGAAATCGAGACCATCCTGGCTAACACGGTGAAACCCCGTCTCTACTAAAAGTACAAAAAAAAAAATTAGCCGGGCGTGGTGGCGGGCACCTGTAGTCCCAGCTACTTGGGAGGCTGAGGCAGGAGAATGACGTGAACCTGGGAGGCGGAGCTTGCAGTGAGCCAAGAACGCGCCACTGCACACCAGCCTGGGTGACAGAGTGAGACTCTGTCTCAAAAAAACAAAACAAAACAAAAAAAAACAATGCAACCAGCACAGATTACAAGGTTCTTAATCTTATTTTCATTATACATATGTAAACAGTACACACCAAAGAACAACTACCAAGAGCTACCCAATGGAAAATTGCTGATTCCTGGTGAAAGATGTTTGTTTACCTAATTAGCAGTAAAACGAGCCACAAATATTTGAATGTATTTATTGCTATTCAAAATAAATAGTCCTTTTCAAATTTGTAAGAAAGAATTAAAAGAGATAATAGTATACCCCATGATGTCTGGCTATTGAGAATGGCAGGACATTTTTTCATCTTATACAATTAAAATACATAATTTTTCAAGATTGTTTTTAGGAAGCCATTTGTTTCTACCTGAATTGATTCTCTAGTTTCTTACTCCACTGCAAACTCATTATTTCATAGAACCATAGAATGTCAGATCTAGAAGGGACCTAAGTTTTACCTATGTCAAGGAGAAATTATCCACAAGTCAGATTTTATTCAGGACTATTGCAGTAGAGTAGAAACTATTGCAGTAGGAGAGAGACTGAGCTCAACTTCAAATACAACAAAGAAAAGTGATTATTTATAGCCAAGGAGCAGAGTGAGAGGGCCAGTAATAGAAAATTACTAAGAGGAGGCATCAAGGGTAGAGAGGAGTGAGTTCTTATTAAACTGGCTCAACAAGATTTTTGCCAGAAACAGGCCAAGGATTTAGACATCAAAGGTGGGAGATGAGGAACTTGATCAGATATCAAGGGTGAAGGGACTGTCTTTAAACCGATTTAGCAGTATTATTGATGTAACTGGATTTGGAAGGCCAAAAAGTAGGCCCAAGGATGAGGCCTAATTGAGAGGAGGGCTCAGAGGAACCTGTCTAAAGTTTGGTCAAGGAGTCTTTGTCACATAGGAAAAAATTGAGGCTTAAGAGGTTAAGAAACTTGCTCAAGGTAATACTGTTAGTTACTGGCATAACTGGGACTCTGACTTAAGGCTCCTCAGTGATCAATTAGGTGTCTGTTCTACAGGGAGCAGACTGTTCACTGCATCCACTTTCTTGTTTTCTGTTACCTCAAAAGCTCCATCAACATCTCCATCAACCAGATTGCTTCTTGTGTTCTTCTTAAATTATATCATCGAAAAGAGTAAGACAGTGCATTCTATTTAACTGTCACTAAGATAAAGCGAAGACTAGGGAGGTACTTTGAAGTAATGTTGAGTCCCACCTTATCTGACCTACATCGAATTTTGCTGCTTTGATTACTGCTAAACTCTACTGTTAGCTAGGAGATTTCTTTCTTCTGAATTACTATAATATATTCAAAAAAGAAAAAGAATAGTAGCCACATTCCTTTAAAAGAAATTTAACAATTTCTTATTTACCAAATGTGCTCTAAATTGCATAGTTGTTGGAAGTTGGTCTCTGTGATGTTTTCTGCTTTGCAATAGTTGAAGACTACAACCTGAAGTGGAAACTGAATTTAAAATATACCAATCAATTCATCAATATGCCTTTAGTAATTACTACTTATGGACAATATTTTAGGTTTTTGTTTTGTTTCCTTTTTCAGTTTAACTTTGTTAAATAGTTGAAAAATAATGGATTGTGAGCCTCATACAAAAAAAAATTGACTTGGCATATAGCTCATTAAAATGTTACCTTTTAAAATACAGTCTTAAAAGTTTTGCTATGATATGATCCAAAGTTTTCCATGCTAATTACTCAGGCTGAAATGTCATATTTCAATGAAATATTTTTCTGAGAGTTCTTGTTATTGGTCCCTCTATATCAAACACACATATAAAATGTCTTTACTCAAACCCTGAATTGTCTTAGGTGGGAATTCTAATTTATTTATCTAATTTTGTGGCCAGACTCTGCTCTAAGTATTGTCTTGAGTTAATTTGCTGTCTGTGATTTAGAAACAATTTAAACAAACAGAAGCCAATATTTAGCTTTCTGAATTTCAAAGTATCAAATGCTTTGGAAGTTTCATTAGGAGATGATGATACTGTTTTCTATTTATATGGCATGCCACAATTTACATCATATAATGTACTTTTATTGTAAGCATCTTAAGGACAGAGTTGAGTCTTGCTCATCTTTGTGTTTCCTGTAGCACCTTGCACATGGCAGACATTAGGCCAGTATTTTAAAACTTGAATCTGATCTTTAAAACATTCCTGTGAGGGAGGTTAGGGCAGATAGCACTATTCCCATTATACGGGTAAAAAACCATGCTCAGAAAGATTGAATTGCCCAAAGTCATATAGTTATTAAGTAGCAGAGTCAAAAATAGATCCTAGGTCTTCTAATTCCTAGGATTCATTGCTCTAGCACGATTTATTCTCTCTGCTAACATTCGGTGCTTATAAATCATAGCAAGACTTGTAAGAAAAGAAAATTGTGTTTATAGTCAATTAACACTAACCAAGGGGTGCTCTGTTTGTAGGCTTTTAATCTTTTTATTTAATGATCCTTCTTTTAATAGTGAATAGCCTGTTAATATGTGCATTGAATAATAATAGAATAAATATGATATTTTCTGTGGTTTGGGGTGGGATATTGCATGCCAAAATATTTTCAAGTACCCTTTCACTGATAGTCTTCATATCTTGGAAAAGTTGAATCTTTATTTTTGTGTTCAATGGTGTACAAATATATATTGGCTTTTTCTCTTTAAGTAACTTATTGTAAGTCCTATAATAATAATATAATAGTAATAATAGGCCAGGCACGGTGGCTCATGCCTGTAATCCCAGCACTTTGGGAGGCCAAGGTGGTTGGATCACCTGAGGTCAGGAATTCAAGATCAGCCTGGCCAATATGGTGAGACCCTGTTTCTACTAAAAATACGAAAATTAGCTGGGCGTGGTGGTGGGTGCCTGTAATCCCAACTACTCGGGTGGCTGAGCCAGGAGAATCCTTAGAACCCAGAAGGTGGAGGTTGCAGTAAGCTGAGATCACGCCATTGCACTCCAGCCTGGGTGACAGTGAGACTCCTTCCAAAAAATAATGATAATAATAATTGAATAAATAGTAATAAGAGAGCCTCCTGATTAATTATGAAAAAAATCAGAATGTGACTTCATGAAATGCTTTTCAAATACAAACAAAAGTACAGTTGGTAATGGTCATTGTGTATTCGTGTTTTGATTTTTCTATTCTATCAGCCATGATCTTTATATTTATTGCCAATGAGGCCTTTAAAGTCAACTGTATCTTCTTGAAGCAGTCTGAGCATATCAAGAAATTGACACCTGGTGTTTTTATTAAAAGATAACACAAGCCAAGATAAACTTCAGCATTAATCCAAAATTACCCCTTTGCTAAAGGAATTTGAAGGCCGTTGGTGAAATGGTACTACCTAGCCAGCTTTAATGTTTTGAGAAGCTAATTTTTGGAAAGCCACAGTAGCAGTGTTAACATGATATCTTCAGTAGAGTTTTCTGTTTTCTGGATTAACAAAGAACAACAGTTTATCCTTTAGAATAAGCTCTATTTGAAAAAGTTTGGCTCTCTATAATTCTGTATGGTTCTGTTTGCATACTGATTATGCTGTAAGTATAAGAAATGCTGGCAAAGAACGTTATTGTTTTAACTTGTACTATAATGTGAACCACTTCTAACTCATAATCTTATTTTGTACTGTGTGATGTCTGATACTGCTAACATCGATCTTTGGGCTTTGGTGAACTCTGATCTTCCCAGGTTTTCAAGGTTAGACTCTTCACTGGTCAATTCTTTTTTTTTTTTTTTTTTTAATGCTTTGTGTGTGTGATAAGAGAAATGCAATTTTTTGCTATAATTCAGAAGTCATTGAAGAGTGCTGTTATCCTCAAGCTGGGGTTTTAACATTTTGATGAAGGTAATGTGACTTGATTATAATTAAGTTTCAAATGACGTTAGGGTCTTTGTGTTTGCAATTGTTTATAATAAGTAATCAATGCATAAAGACATGTTGAATTTTAAATGGAAATACACTTATTTTTACCTTCAAGACTGCATTAAAATATTTAGGCAAGCATATGACCCATTTGTAATCTCTGAATATTGATTTTATTTTCTCAAAATTTTATTTTCTCAGATTGCCCTGATCTGTGTATTTATGGCTATTTTCAGTGATGGCAGAGATATACTGTTGAATACAATTAAAAATAAAACTTATATGTTCTTTATGTAATTAATAACTCATAATTTGAAGTACTCTAAACATCAGGTCTGAATTAACATGCAAATTTCCCATTTTTTTTTAAATTTCAAAAAGAGCAGTGCCTTAGGTTATTTCAGATGATACAGTGTTCTGATAACCTTTAAAATGGAGTAGAGAGTCATAAAAGGTTTCCTTTTTTCCCATCTTACTTTGTTATTGTTATTAGGTTGATTCACAGTTTATTTATTTTTCATAATTTTCTGATTTGCTACTTAATTTCTAGTGCAAATCATACATTATGGATTAAATTAACAAGTTTACTTAGAACACTGAAGTTACATTTTGTTTTTTCTTTTTCAAATGTACTATGTACTAAACCTTTTCGTTATGATTGAGAAGGGAATTTCTGTGTTGTCTGGTTGCCAGGCTGGGGTGACTATATGAGTTAAATTGTTTGACGATAAAACAGTTGTTGAACTATTGTAAATCTCCTTCGTCTTTCTCATGTGCCAGATAGAGTCATGTTATGTTATAAAATTACATAGAAATACCTGAAAGATTAAAAAGATGCTCATATTTTAAGATATGTTTTTATCTTCAATTTTACTAATAAAGAAAATAATAATAATAATTTTAAAAAGCCCTTCCACAGTTTGTACCTGGCACTGTGCTAAGTAATTTTTACATGGTATCTCATTTAATCCTTGGAACAACCTGCTAAAGTAGGTGCTATTCTTAATTCCATTTTATAGAAGAAAAAATTGAAGCCAAGGAGATTAATAATCTTACTGAAGTCAAACAGCTAGTACCGAATGGAGCTGGATTTGTAACCCAGCATTCTAGCTCCAAAGTCTAGTGTTCTTAATCATGGTGTCATTCTGCCTTGTTAGTATTTTGCCATTGATTCTGAATCTTAAGAGTATTGGAAAGGAAACTAAAGTCTGATTTTTATTTTAGATTAAAAAGACAACCTTTTGTCCATATATAAGAATGAACTCTATTCTAAATTCATAACAAGTGCCTATTATAGTTCCTTAAAAAATAATCCCTACATATCTTCATTTTTTGTTGAAATCAATAAAATCGGAAATGACCAGAGGAGAGAAGGTGTAAATGCTAACTATTGGCTGTTCTTTATTTAGGGTTTTGTAATTATTTTCTTAAGGCAGGATTACTTAGTCTCAGCCTCAGCCACTGAACACTGCAAGCAAGTAGCACCTATTTGCCACCTGGTGACAAAAGACTTGACCAATGATAAGATCTCCCTGGTTGCTTAATGGACCTGTCATCTTTATTCAGAAAAACAAATTAAAAACATAGCATAAGTAAAAATGCTAAGCAAAATCCTGTTTTAAATTATTTTGTTTATTCACAAGATACGTACAGAATTCTTTATTTTTCTTGAAAAATATTTAAAATGTAAAGAATATGAAAACATTTTAAAAATGAATTTTAAGGTACTTTATTGATTCAATAAATTTCTAACATTTAAAAAAGTTCGTATGTATCAAGCATATCACTAAAATGAAATTAGTTTGCTTAAATTACTATCTGCATTGCATAGTAATAAAAGCTGAATAAATGTAACTACTTACAAATAAAGCAATTTGATTTTAATCACAATGAAACAAAATGGCTTGAATTTCTGATTGCCCTACAGCAGTGATGCTTAAAGTGTGGTCCCTGAACTAGCAGCTTTAGCTTCCACACAGTCCTTGTTAGAATGCAAATTATTGGGTCTCTCCTAAGTCTCTTTTTTCTAAATTATTTATTCTTAAGGCTGGTCAAGTGCAGTAACAAGAAGGGAGGAAAGAGTTGAACAAGGAGTTCAATCTGTAACTGAACGATCAATTGAGATAACTCACTACCTTCAGACCAGTCTCCTAGGTCTTACTGAATCCAAAACTCTTGGGGTAGGCCCAGGAATCTGTTTTAACAAACTGTCTATTTGATTCTGATGCATGCTCCAATTTGAGAAAGTGCCCTACAGTTTCTGTTTAATTTCACTTTAAGTCAAACTCTTTGTTAAGGATTACAGAACCACACATTGTTAAGTCATGAGTCTTTTTCTTTAGATGTTATTTTATTGAATTTAATATATTATAAAATGTAAACTAAAAGAATCTGCAAGTCAGTATTAATAACAAAAAGAATCCAGTCCAATTTATATTAGAAAGGGAATCAGCATAGGTCTATATATTTTAATGTTGTCTGGGTTTTATACTGCAAACTAATAGGAAGATGACTGATATTTTAAAAGCCTGACTTTTATGCTACTCTTACGCTATACTGAAATGTGGTCATTTGCTGTGGATTATTAAGGTCTACCAGGTCCGGAAGGTCCCCCAGGTCTCCCTGGAAATGGAGGTATTAAAGGAGAGAAGGGAAACCCAGGCCAACCTGGGCTACCTGGCTTGCCTGGTTTGAAAGGAGATCAAGGACCACCAGGACTCCAGGTAGGAAATGGGAGTAGATATGTGATGAGGAAAGAATGTGGGTGTTTGTATTCAAAATGTGAATTCTAAGCTGCATCATTTTAATTAACACTCACTAGACAAGGTTCTATTCGTGGCTCACTGGTGAATTAAAAAGACAGTAGAAGGCAAGTTTCCTATAGTCTCCTAAAGGGGCTTTGCTGTATTATAGTCAAAGAGTTCCTGAAAAGATACTTTACCTGGAGTCTTTTTTTATGCATATTTGGATTTGAGTAGCCTTCATTTTATGGTAAATAGAGGAATCTTTTAGGCTTTGAAATTAGATAAAGTTAGGGTCAAATGTCGGCTCCCCTGCACAATTCTGCTTTGTATCTCTGAGGAAAACAGACACTGGGTTTCCATCTTCACCTATAAAAAGAGAATAATAGCACATCCACTCATGTGCTTTCTATGTTGGTTTCAGTGACTCAGAGAAGAGAGTCACATTCCTCTTTATGGGTTCTCAAAACTGCCTCCATTCGGTCAAGATGATTGCTGGTGGATTTGGCAGTCAACAAAATCTGGACTGTCTTTTAATTCTGAAGACCGCTTTATGGCAGAAAAAAGTATTTAACGTAGTGGTCCTTAAAGCTTTTCAAAGTGTAATCTTTTTCCCCATGCCATCACTATTCTTCCAGTTACCTAGACTTAAAAATTTACTTCTGTTTACTCATTCTCTACTCACTCCTTATAAATATGCGTATTTCCAGAAACAATTAAGAATAAATTTCACCTGCTATACCCCTTTACTACTAAATATTTTAATGCAGATTTCTTAAGATTAAAAATATTCTCATGTGTTATTATAAGATGACAATGAAAAGCTATAGGATTGTTTATATTTTATAAAATTCTTACCAAATGTCTTGGCTGCAGCCTGTAATCCCAGCAACTTGAGAGGCTGGGGCAGGAGGGTTGCTTGAGGCTAGGAATTTGAGACAAGCCTGGACAACATAGCAAGACCCTGTCTCTAAATTTTTTTTTAATTATATAACCACAGTATACTTATTAACTTCAGAAAATTTAACATAGATATACATTAATTTCTATCTTTCATATTCCAGTCAGGTCCAGTGACCTAATAGTGTTCTTAGCATTTCTCCTTCCAGTACAGGGTCCAGGCCAAGTCATGTTTTGCATTTAATTGTCATATCTCTTTAGCCTTCTTTAATCTGGAACAGTTCCTAAGTCTATTTTCTTTTTCTCATGACCTCAACATTTAAAAACAATTGTACCCCCACCCCCATTTTAAAATAGAATATTCCTTTTTTGTCTGATGTTTATTCATAATTAGATACAGGTTATGCATCCCCAGCTGGAATACTACATGAGTGATGCTGTGTCCTTCTCAGGCTAACAGATAAGGAGGTCCATGATGTCTATCTGCCCCTCATTTGTGATTTTAGTTTTGATCATCCAGTCAAGTTGTTGCTCAGTTTCTCCACTGTATCATTATGTTTTTCCTTGCAACTAGTAAAACTGTAGGAAGGCATATTAAGATAGTGAAATATATCACTCCTCATCAAAAATTTCCCTTAGATTTAACATCCATTAATGATTTTGCCTCAACCAATCTCTACTGGGATAGTGGCAAAATGATGTTGTTTCAACTCTAGCACTGCCTCCACATTTACTAGTCAGTTCTACTGTAAGCAAGAGCCTTCCCTTCTCTCTGGTTTACTTATGCATTTCTTATCATTTTGGACTCATTTTTTCCCATGTTTTCCACTAATTTACAATTTCTAAACTGTCATTACTTATTTCGATGCTCTCATTGTTCCAGATTTGGAAGCCCCTTCAAACTGGATTTGATGTTTTTCTGATATGTACTTCCTTCCAACTATTTTTTTAGCACTTTTAAATATTATTCCATAATAAGATGCTCCAGGCTTGTCCCTCTTTCATTCTTACTAATATAAGCTTTGTTGTCCTGCACTTGAAGTAGAGCAATAGCCTCCTGTATGATCTTACTATTCCATATTCTTCCTGTATTTGGGTGGCTGAGGTGGGATGATTGCTTGAGCCTAGGAGTTTGAGGACAGCCTGGGCATCATGGTGAGATCCTATCTCTATAGAAAAGAAAGAAAAAGAAAGAATAAAATAATAGTTACCTTTCATTAAGTACACAGCATACATCAGTCTTCTAAGCACTTAGTATTGTTAGCAAAAGACAATGAGCTCTGCAGGAGAAAAAGGAAGAGCTTTATTTTCTATAAAAAGTAATCTGTGGATTGGGAAGGCACAGCTTTCAGTACAAGTGAAAGTGTGATCTCTGAAGAACAAAGGGAGGATTTGGCTTAAGGGAAAGTTCTCACCCATGTTCTCAATCAGGTCCATTTATGCAAATGAAGGATACAGACTTCATCAGTTCTGATTGATTGAAATACTTGAGCCCTGATCAGGTGATTTCCAAGACCAAAGCCAGAAGTCTGCCAGATGTTTCTTTCAAATGGCCAGTGGGCAGGGGATGTTTTCAAGCCACAGTTTATCTTCGCAGTGGCTTGACTCTATTGTAGAAAGGGAGATCCTGTGACACTTTTACAACATCTTTACAAGAACACAAGATATGTGACATTTCCCTTACCCAGCCATGGCCAGTTGGTTGCGTTTTAACTTTGCGCACCTCAGTTAGCCATGGGAAGTTCATTTGGTCTGTCAGCCAGGGGTATATTTTAACAATATGAACTGTCTCATTTAATTCTCACCACAACCCTATGAAGCAAATACTGTTATTTTCTCTATATTTGAGGTGAGAAGACTATGAATCAAAGAGGTTAAATAATCAACTCAATTCACACAAGCTAATATAAGGCAAAATTGAGATTATAGTCTTGAAAGTTTGACTCTAGAAACAGTGCTATATGCCACTATGCAATTCTTATGCCCTCACTCCCCTTCCTCCCCTCACTGCAATTTTTTTGTAACATTAATGATTTTATTTATTCAGGGTAATCCTGGTCGGCCAGGTCTCAATGGAATGAAAGGAGATCCTGGTCTCCCTGGTGTTCCAGGATTCCCAGGTATTTGAAGGGATTTTTGTGGTTTCCCTTTATATTAAACGCCTCTGGGACAAGATAGCCATTTTCTGATTTGACTGGGTAAAGGTTGTAGCCCTGTTGCTTTGCCATGAAACTGTATGTACCTTCTGTGTAGGCATGAAAGGACCCAGTGGAATACCTGGATCAGCTGGTCCTGAGGGGGAACCGGGACTTACTGGTCCTCCAGGTAAGACTTGTTCCTGAAGATAGTTATACCTGATACTTAGATGCTTTAAAGAATTTGAAAGTTTTCATTCTGTCTTTCAGCCAGACCGTTGGAGGCTAAGTCCCCAACAACTGAGGGAAAATAAACAAGGCTCTCCTTTTATTTACTAATCTCTTACATTCTCTATTTTATTAACATAATATTGATAGCAGACCTTTTAAAGTTAAGATAGATACAGGATCAACAAAAACACTTCCTTGACATTAGCTTCTATACTAACTTCCCCAAATTCAATTGAACAGATCACAAGAGCAAGTCACATATGAATTTTTAAAAATATTTTTGATATTAAAATAGTTCATTTTGCTAAGAGGCTTATAGAAGCTTCTTATAAATTGAGAAATAGGGACTCCGCTAAATTCCCCTAGTAGATCAAAGGGTCCCTTGACAAGCACAGCAAGCAAAAACTGCAAATGATGTTGGAGTCAGAATGGATGTGTAAGGGAGTAAAATTGTCTTCCCCTGACACCAGTGTTCACAGATTTATAATGGATGAGACTTTCTAGTAAGTGAGTAATATTCGAAGTTTGAAAATAGGGATGATATGCGTACTTTTTACACTGACCCTAATAAAATTATTTTTCAATTGAAAGTTATTTTTCAATTTTTAGTTTTCCTAAACAGATTTCTGTTAGATACAGCAGCAATTCAAAAACTGGTTTCTCTCACACCAATTCTTGTCCTGAACTTAGATCACTTTGGCTTCCATTTCTTGTAACCTTTCTCTTTCCCTTCAAATTTGTGTGTTTTGCCTCATAGGTCCTCCTGGATTACCTGGTCCTTCAGGACAGAGTATCATAATCAAAGGAGATGCTGGTCCTCCAGGAATCCCTGGACAACCTGGGTTAAAAGGTCTACCAGGACCCCAAGGACCTCAAGGTTTACCAGGTACCAATGCAGATCATCTTTATTATTATTATTATACTTTTAATTTCTGGTATACATGTGCAGAAAGTACAGGTTTGTTACATAGGTATACATGTGCCATGGTGGTTTGCTGCACCCATCAACCTGTAATCTACATTAGGTATTTCTCCTAATGCTATGCCTCACCTAGCCCCTCATCTGCTGACAGGCCCAGGTGTGTGATGGTCCCCTCCCTGTGTCCATGTGTTCTCATTGTTCAGCTCCCACTTAGGAGTGAGAACATGTAGTGTTTGGTTTTCTGTTCCTGTATTAGTTTGCTGAGAATGATGGTTTCCAGCTTCATCCGTGTCCCTACAAAGGACATGAACTCATCCTTTCTTTATGGCTGCATAGTATTCCATGGTGTGTATGTGACACATTTTCTTTATCCAGTCTTATCATTGATGGGCATTTGGACTGGTTCCAAGTCTTTGCTATTGTGAACAGTGCTTCAGTAAACATATGTGGGCATGTGTCTTTATAGTAGAATAATTTATAATCCTTTGGGTATATACCAAACTGGGATTGCTGGGTCAAATGGTATTTCTGGTTCTAGATCCTTGAGGAATC
>NW_012098710.1:432524-433598 GCF_000951045.1 Mandrillus leucophaeus | reverse complement strand
TCCTCTTTTCCTAATTGAATACCCTTTTATTTCTTCCTCCTGCCTGATTGCCCTGGCCAGAACTTCCAACACTATGTTGAATAGGAGTGGTGAGATAGGGCATCCCTTTCTTGTGCCAGTTTTCAAGGGGAATGCTTCCAGTTTTTGCCCATTCAGTATGATATTGGCTGTGGGTTTGTCATAAATAGCTCTTATTATTTTGATATGTTTCATCAATACCTAATTTATTGAGAGTTTTTGTCAGGAAGGGCTGTTGAATTTTGTCAAAGGCCTTTTCTGCATCTGTTGAAATAATCATGCGGTTTTTGTCTTTGGCTCTGTTTATATGCTGGATTACGTTTATTGATTTGCATATGTTGAACCAGCCTTGCATCCCAGGGATGAAGCCCACTTGATCATGATTGATAAGATTTTGATGTGCTACTGGATTTGGTTTGCCAGTGTTTTATTGAGGATTTTTGCGTCGATGTTCATCAGGGATATTGGTCTAAAATTCTCTTTTTTTGTTGTGTCTCTGCCAGGCTTTGGTATCAGGATGATGTTGGCCTCATAAAATGAGTTAGGGAGGATTCGTTCTTTTTCTATTGATTGGAATAGTTTCAGAAGGAATGGTACCAACTCCTGTTTGTACCTCTGCTAGAATTCGGCTGTGAATCCGTCTGGTCCTGGACTTTTTTTTGGTTGGTAGGCTATTAATTATTGCCTTAATGTCAGAGCCTGTTATGGGTCTATTCAGGGATTCAACTTCTTCCTGGTTTAGTCTTGGGAGACTGTATGTGTCGAGGAATCTATCCATTTCTTCTAGGTTTTCTAGTTTATTTGTATAGAGGTGTTTATAGTATTCTCTAATGGTAGTTTGTATTTCTGTGGGATCGATGGTGATATCCCCTATATCATTTTTTATTGTGTCTATTTGATTCTTGTCTCTTTTATTCTTTATTAGTCTTGCTAGCAGTCTATCAATTTTGTTGATCTTTTCAAAAACCAGCTCCTGGATTCATTGATTTTTTTGGAGGGTTTTTTGTGTCTCTGTCTCCTTCAGTTCTGCTCTGATCTTAGTTATTTCTTGCCTTC
>NW_012098710.1:428502-432114 GCF_000951045.1 Mandrillus leucophaeus | reverse complement strand
CCACACTGTCTTCCACAATGGTTGAACTAATTTACACTCCCACCAATAGTGTAAAAGCACTATCTCTCCACATCTCCAGCATCTCTTGTTTCCTGACTTTTTAATGATCACCATTCTAACTGGCGTGAGATAGTATCTCACTGTGGATTTGATTTGCATTTCTCTAGTGACCAGTGATGATGAGCTTTTTTTCATATGTTTGTTGGCCTCATAAATGTCTTCTTTTGAGAAGTTTCTGTTCATATCCTTTGCCCACTTTTTGATGGGGTTGTGGTTGTTTTTTTCTGGTAAATTTGTTTAAGTTCCTTGTAGATTCTGGATATTAGCCCTTTGTCAGACGGATAGATTGCCAAAATTTTCTCCCATTCTGTAGGTTGCCTGTTCAATCTGATGATAGTTTCTTTTGCGGTGCAGAAGCTCCTTAGTTTAATTAGATCCCATTTGTTAATTTTGGCTTTTGTTGCCATTGCTTTTGGTGTTTTAGTCATAAAGTATTTGTCCATGCCTATGTCCTTAATGGTATTGTCTAGGATTTCTTCTAGGATTTTTATGGTTTTAGGTCTTACGTTTAAATCTTTAATTTATCTTGAGTTAATTTTTGTATAAGGCATAAGGAAGGAGTCCAGTTTCAGTTTTCTGTGTATGGCTAGCCAGTTTTCCCAACACCATTTGAATATGAAATCCTTTCCCCATTTCTTGTTTTTGTCAGATTTGCCAAATATCAGATGGTTGTAAATGGGTGGCATTATTTCTGAGGCCTCTGTTCTCTTCCATTGGTCTATATATCTGTTTTGGTACCAGTACCATGCTGTTTTGGTTACTGTAGCCTTGTAGTATAGTTTGAAGTCAGGTAGTATGATGCCTCCAACTTTGTTCTTTTTGCTTAGGATTATCTTGGTTATACAAGCTCTTTTTTTAATTATTCTATATGAAATTTAAAGTAGTTTTTTCTAATTCTGTGAAGAAAGTCAATAGTAACTTGATGGAGATAGCATTGAATCTATAAATTACTTTGGGCAGTATGGCCATTTTCACGATATTGATTCTTCCTATCCATGAGCATGGAATATTTTTCCATTTGTTTGTGTCCTCTCTTACTTCCCTGAGCAGTGGTTTGTAGTTCTCCCTGAAGAGTTCCTTCAAATCCCTTGTAAATTGTATTCCTAGGTATTTTATTCTCTTTGTAGCCATTGTGAATGGGAGTTCACTCATGATTTAGCTCTTTGTCTATTATTGGTGTATAGGAATGGTTGTGATTTGTGAACATTGATTTTCTATCCTGAGACTTTGCTGAAGTCACTTATCAGCTTAAGGAGATTTTGGGCTGAGACAATGAGGTTTTCTAAATATGGAATCATGTCATCTGCAAACAGAGACAATTTGACTTCCTCTCTTTCTATTTTATACCTTTATTTCTTTCTCTTGCCTGATAGCCCTGGCAAGAACTTCCAATACTATGTTGAGTAGGAGTGAACTCAGGATTAAGAAACTCACTCAAAACTGCACAACTACATGGAAACTGAACCACGTGCTCCTGAATGACTACTGGGTAAATAACGAAATTAAGGCAGAAGTGAATAAGTTCTTTGAAACCAATGAAAACAAGGACACAATGTACCAGAATCTCTGGGTCACAGCTAAAGCAGCATTTAGAGGGAAATTTATAGCACTAAATGCCCACAGGAGAAAGTGGGAAAGATCTAAAATTGACACCCTAACATCACAATTAAAGGAACTAGAGAAGCAAGAGCAAACACATTCAAAAGCTAGCCGAAGGCAAGAAATAACTAAGATCTGAGCAGAAGTGAAGGAGATAGAGACACAAAAAATCAGTGACTCCAGGAGCTGTTTTTTGTTTTTTTTTTTTTGGAATAGAAACATTTATTAATAATTTGCAACATACTATATCTTAAAATTTTCCACTTTTAAAAATATTATCACTTTTACACTCAATTCTAGGGTACGTAAAATTCATACATATAAATTATAAATAAACACCCAAATATAGTGTCAAAAGTCATCACATTCATATATAAAAAAAAATAATTTTCTAAGTGGTCTCAGCAAAGAAAAGAATAACTAGGTTTAAATATTTTAATAATGTGAATTATTTTAAAATATTTTTAAGTCAGCAGAGTGCCTGGGCTGGCCATGATGCCTCACGCCTGTAATCCCAGAACTTTGGGAGGCTGAGGCAGGCAGATCACTTAAAGTCAGGAATTCAAGATCAGCCTGGCCAAATGGCATAACATCATCTCTACTAAAAATACAGAAATTAGCCAGGCGTGGTGGCGCACACCTATAGTCCCAGTTACTCAGGAAGCTGAGGTGGGAGGATCGCTTAAGCCCAGGTCGAGGCTGCAGTGAGCCCAAATCATGCTGCTGGACTTCAGCCTGGGTGACACAGTAAGACCCTGTGTCAAAAAAAAAAAAAAAAAGGGGAAACCACAAATAACTGGAGGTTTTAGATTGTTGATTGCATTTAAAAACCATTTCACACTAGGTGACAATATTCCATATATATACAGAAGACTAAAACCATATTAACAGGCCTAGCAGTTCTACTCAAGAGGAATAAAACCACACAAAAACTTGTTCATATATGTTCATAGCAGCATTATTCAGAATAGACAAAAAATAGAAACAACCCAAATGCCCATCAACTGATGAGTGGGCAAACTAGCCTATCCACAGGGTGGAATATTATTTATCAGTAAAGAGAAAGGAAAGTACCACAAAAGCTGCAACATAAACAAACCTTAAAAACGTTATCCTCAGTGAAAAAAGCCAGTCATAAAGCACTATAAACTGTAGGATTCTATTTATATGAAATACTCAGAATGGCAAATCTACAGAAACAGAAAGTAGACCCGAGGTTTCTAGCGGCTAGGGAAAAGTGGGGATTCGGAGATAATAGCTAGAGGGTGGTGATGGTTGTACAGCTCTGTAAATACACTAAATACCACTGAATTGCACAATTTCAATGGGTACATTATTCGGAATGTGAATTATATTGCAATAAAGATTTTACAAAATAAAAAATGTATTATCAGGTAAAGATTTTCTACTGTTGTCACCTTTAATCTTAACCTCATAAATCCTAATCCTGTGCCAGCGCTGCCAGAAACAGAAAGAATCTACGCCATCCCAGCCATGCATCTGTGGGGGCACATTCAAGGAAAGTCTCCTAGTTGTCACCCACATGGCAACTCTAACCAGGGATGGCCAAAAGATGTCCCTGATGGACAGTCACAAGGTGGCAGCTCATCTGAAGGGCCCCCAACTGATACCAGGACTTCTTCACCTAAGCTCCTCAATTCAAGATACTTCAGAGTGGCCCAGCAGTGCAGATTTTCTTTATTTTTATTTTTATTTATTTCTGTGTGTGTGTGTGTGTTTTATTTTATTTTATTATACTTTATATTCTAGGGTACATGTGCACAACGTGCAGGTTTGTTACATATGTATACATGTGCCATGTTGGTGTGCTGCACCCATTAACTCATCATTTACATTAGGTATATCTCCTAATGCTCTCTCCTTCCCCCACCCCACAGCAGGCCCCAGTGTGTGATGTTCCCCTTCCTGTGTCCAAGTGTTCTCATTGTTCAT
>NW_012098710.1:349310-424302 GCF_000951045.1 Mandrillus leucophaeus | reverse complement strand
ATCTGACAATTATGTGTCTTGGAGTTGCTCTTCTCGAGGTGTATCTTTGTGGCGTTCTCTGTATTTCCTGAATTTGAGTGTTGGCCTGCCTTGCTAGGTTGGAGAAGTTCTCCTGAATAATATCCTGCAGAGTGTTTTCCAACTTGGTTCCATTCTCCCCGTCACTTTTAGGCACACCAATCAGACGTAGATTTGGTCTTTCCATATAGTCCCATATTTCTTGGAGGCTTTGTTCATTTCTTTTTACTCTTTTTTCTCTAAACTTCTCTTCTTGCTTCATTTCATTCATTTGATCCTCAGTCACTGATACCCTTTCTTCCAGTTGATCGAGTCAGTTAATGAAGCTTGTGTATTTGTCATGTAGTTCTCGTGTCATGGTTTTCATCTCTAGCAGGTCGTTTAAGGACTTCTCTACATTGGTTATTCTAGTTAGCCATTCGTCAAATGTTTTTTCAAGGTTTTTAGCTTCTTTGCGCTGGGTTCGTAGAATTCCTCCTTTAGCTTGGAGAAGTTTGATTGTCTGAAGCCTTCTTCTCTCAACTCGTCAATGTCATTCTCTGTCCAGCTTTGTTCCGTTACTGGCAAGGAGCTGCATTCCTTTGGAGGGGGAGAGGTACTCTGATTTTTAGAATTTTCAGCTTTTCTGCAATACTTTTTCCCCCATCTTTGTGTTTTTATCTACCTTTGGTCTTTGATGATGGTGATGTACAAATGGGGTTTTGGTGTGGATGTCCTCTCTGTTTGTTAGTTTTCCTTCTAACAGTCAGGACCCTCAGCTGCAGGTCTGTTGGAGTTTGCTCAAGGTCCACTCCAGACCCTGTTTGCCTGGGTATCAGCAGTGGAGGCTATAGAAGAGTGAATATTGCTGAACAGCAAATGTTGCTGTCTGATCATTCCTCTGGAAGCTTCATCTCAGAGGTGTGCCCGGCCGTGTGAGGTGTGAGGTGTCAGTCTGCCCCTAGTGGAGGGTGTCTCCCAGTTAGGCTACTCGGGGGTCAGGGACCCACTTGAGCAGGCAGTCTGTCCATTCTCAGATCTCAAACTCTGTGCTGGGAGAACCACTACTGTCTTCAATGCTGTCAGACAGGGACATTTACATCTACAGAGGTTTCTGCTGCCTTTTGTTTGGCTGTGCCCTGTCCCCAGAGGTGGAGTCTGCAGAGGCAGGCAGGCCTCCTTGAGCTGCGGTAGAATCCACCCAGTTCGAGCTTCCTGGCCACTTTGTTTACCTACTTAAGCATCAGCAATGGTGGGCGCCCCTCCCCCAGCCTCATTGCCACCTTGCAGTTAGATCTCAGACTGCTGTGCTAGCAATGAGGGAGGCTCCGTGGATGTGGGACCCTCCGAGCCAGGCGCTGGATGTAATCTGGTGTGCTGTTTACTAAGACCCTTGGTAAGGTGCAGTATTAGGGTGGGAGTGACCCGATTTTCCAGGTGCTATGTGTCACAGTTTCCCATGGCTAGGAAAGGGAATACCCTTCCCCCTTGCGCTTACCAGGTGAGGCAATGCCTCACCCTGCTTCGGCTCTTGCTTGTTGGGCTGCACTCACTGTCCTGCACCCACTGTCCGACACACCCCAATGAGATGAACCCCGTACCTCAGTTAGAAATGCAGAAATCACCCATCTTCTGTGTCGCTCACACTGGGAGCTGGAGGCTGCAGCTGTTCCTATTCAGCCATCTTGTGCAGTTCAAGGAGCTGGTTTTTTTAAAAGATTAACAAAATGGATAGACCACTAGCAAGATTAATAAAGAAGAAAAGAGAGAAGAATCAAATAGACACAATAAAAAGTGATGAAGGGGATATCACCACCGATCCCACAGAAATACAAACTACCATCAGAGAATACTATGAACACCTCTATGCAAATAAACTAAAAAATCTAAAAGATATGGATAAATTCCTGGACACTTACACCCTCCCAAGACTAAACCAGGAAGAAGTTGAATCCCTGAATAGGCCAATAACAAGTTCTGAAATTGAGGCAGTAATTAATACCCTCCACCCAAAAAAAGTCCAGGACCAGATGGATTCACAGGCAAGTTCTGCCAGAGGTACAAAGTGGAGCTGGTGCAATTCCTTCTGAAACTATTCCAAATGATACAAAAAGGGGGACTCCTCCCTAACTCATTTTATGATGCCAGCATCATCCTGATACCAAAACCTGGCAGAGAGACAGACACACAGAAAAAAGAAAATTTTAGTCCAATGTCCCTGATGAACATCGATGCGAAAATCCTCAAGGAAATACTGGCAAACCAAATCCAGCAGCACATCAAAATGCTTGTCCACCACAATTAAGTCGGCTTCATTGCTGGGATGCAAAGCTGGTTCAACATACACAAATTAATAAACGTAACCCATCACATGAACAGAACCAATGACAAAAAAACACAATTATCTCAATAGATGCAGAAAAGGCCTTCGACAAAATTCAACAGCCCTTTATGCTAAAAACTCTCAATAAACTAGGTATTGATGGGACATATCTCAAAATAATAAGAGCTATTTATGACAAACCCACAGCCAATATCATACTGAATGGGCAAAAGCTGGAAGCATTCCGTTTGAAAATGGCACAAGACAAGGATGCCCTCTCTCATCACTCCTCTGCAGATCATTCTTTTAAGGCTTATTCATTGGAGAACATTTCCCTAGTTCTCCTTTTACATGTCAGAGGTTGTCTCTGACAATAGGAGTCTAAGCAACTAGTAGAATAGCAGACCACCACAAGTTCCGTTTTCTTTTTTCTTGAAAGTGTTAATTTCTCATGGTTGAATTTCTTTTAGACCATGTCAGGTTACTATTAGCCCCTCTGGCTGTTCCAATTTGAACAACTAGTTAATGTTAAAAAAATTATAATGAAATGAAAATGTATTTAAGATCTGGTGCTTTCTGTACATCATCCATCAGAAAGATTGAAAGCTGATTTGTTGGGCTATCAGTTTCCCACTGTGAAGCCCCTTGTCTTTTAAACTAACTGGTGTCTAGGTGGCCATTTTACTCTATGCTTATAGCCAACTTTCATTAATCATTATAAAAGAAAGCAAGAACTAACTTCAGTCTTTCGCTCTTATTAAGTAATCAAGTGACAGTCTTATTAAAAACAAAGTATACCTGGCAGTAACTTATGGTGGGATGGTAAACAAAAGTTGGGACTTACATTCTTGTCTGATTCTGAAGACCAAGAGAACACAACTCCATTAAAAGCATCCCAGAAGCAAATGGATTATTTAAAACTAAAGCTAAATCCTTGTTGGCTTTTTTGGTCCTGGACTTGAGTTATCTCTCATTTTTCTGGATTTAAGACAAAACCAAATTGGGAATTCAGTGTCTCGAGAATCTTTTGTCCCCTAGATCTGTCCAGATGTGAGAATATTCTACTCATATTTGAATACCTCATTTATTTTCCTGTAGGTCCAACTGGCCCTCCAGGAGATCCTGGACGCAATGGACTCCCTGGCTTTGATGGTGCAGGAGGGCGCAAAGGAGACCCAGGTCTGCCAGGACAGCCAGGTAAGACAAGTAAAACATGCTGTTGGTGGAGGGAAAGTCTTTGAGTTTGGGAGACCTCTGGACATAGGGCCTCCACTTAGAGCTGTGAGATCTTCCCTTGATGTTAGCATAGCTGACTGGTGAATATGGAACTGGGGAAAATAGCAAAGCACATAATAAGGAGATTTGTCACTATAAGAGAAGCATACAAGATTACTTCTATTTGTGTTTAGAGCAGTGGAAAACTCAGTTCTTTCTCACGATGAGAATTTTCCAGGCACTCACTGTACTTACTTGTTCAGCAAATTTTCAATATGTTGATTTAAATCCCTTGCTTGAAATTATTGTGAATATTTCCACATTTGAAAATATCACAGCAGGCTGTAATTTCTTTCATAAAGAGCAGCAAATATAAACGAACAGTTTAAATGATTGCCATAGACCTTTAAGAGTCATGGTGACGTTTCATGTTGAGATGATAAATTGATATTAGGAGCATTAATAGGTGCTCCTGATAATACTGAGTCTGATATCTATTAGATTTTCAATCTGTACTCAATCTACTTCCAAAAAGAATTTGAGTCAACTTGAAATAAAAAATACACTAATGTTAAGATTTCTAAAATAGAAATAGAGGATCATATATTATATAGATCAGTAATATATGTTAACAACTCTAGATTATATAAATATAACTCTAAATAAACATAAAGAGTTTGTATTTCAAGTATCAGTGGCAGCAAGGCAGAGTGGTAATACCTATAGCCTTCCTAGAGTCAATGCCCTGCCATTTCATTAATGCTATGTTTCTAGGGAAATAACGAGTTAGTGTTGTCTTCATCACAAGAGTTTCTGTGAAGTTTCCCTAAAATGAAAATTTATATACACACTGTCCAAAGGCCTGTGTATACAGAAAATTATTAAATGAACTCAAACCAAGAGGCTAAATCAAGAAGGGAAGTCAGTGGTAGATTGAAAATGGGCATTTTGAAAATACTTCTTTAGAATGCCCTGCCTGTTCTCTACACAAAAATGTATGCCTGAGAATAATTTCCCCAGACAGATTCAAAGGAAAATGTTTTTCAGCAATGAATCTGGTAGATTGATGGCAACCACACCCTTCCTTTCTCATTGATGAACAAAACAGCAGGCTGAAAATTGGTCATGGAGTTCAGATTCTTTTAGTACAACGAGAGACTAAATAACATACAGACTCTCCAAATAAGCATATTTTATTTGTCTCCTAGCCCATGATATCTGACAATGCCTTTATAGACACTCTATAAATATCAACTAAGTTAACTAGTCAAATGAGGTAATAATGTTTTGTCAATAACCGTAAGAGTGGATCAGAGCTTACTTAATCTTGTATACTGATGGTTTCGTGGAAATAGGTACTCGTGGTTTGGATGGTCCCCCCGGGCCAGATGGATTGCAAGGTCCCCCAGGTCCCCCTGGAACCTCCTCTATTGCACATGGATTTCTTATTACACGCCACAGCCAGACAACGGATGCACCACAATGCCCGCAGGGAACACTTCAGATCTATGAAGGCTTTTCTCTCCTGTATGTACAAGGAAATAAAAGAGCCCATGGTCAAGACTTGGGTGAGATAATCAATATTTAATTTCCTACTGTGCATTTTGTTTTTGTTTCAGAAATCCTGTTGGGTTCTAGAGTAGCCTTGGCCAAAGTGCCTCTCTCTATTCTTTTGGGGCTTCCGAACTGAAAACCATGCCAAAGGCAACTGAATATATTCACCATGATTTTTAAATAAATAATATTTAACCTTAAACTAAAAGCATTAATTAGCTCTTATGAGTGCAATTCTTGGCCTAAAGCAAATCATTTCACAAAGGCCACATTTACTTTTAGTTAGTTTAGCTATTAATGAAACAGTTTCACTGGGCTCTTTGCAGTATAGCAGCTGCTTGAGTGTGCAGTGTTTATAATTCATGGGAGATAGTTACCTCATCTTTGAAACTGGTCTTCATCAAGTTCATAAGTTCTGAAGAGAATCTTGGTTCATAGATCAAAGAAAGTAAGGTCATTGCTTAATTATGCTAGTTTGTAGTTCCTAAAATAAGTACCTTAGCTTTATAAAGTATTACTGGAGTCATTTAAAGCTATATAAAGTATGACATTTCTGTACAAAATCCATTTCATTTAAAGTGCTCCCATGTATCTTTTCTATACTGGGGTGGACAGCAAAGTTGATGGGATGACACTGGACTGAATCACTCTCAAGGACTTTTCCATCCCCATGAATTCTTTTCCTGGAATTTTGACTTTGGATGTTGAAGTCCCATTGTCTTACCTGGGGCTGTGTGGTGTTTTTTTGTTTTTTTTGTTTTTTGAGACGGAGTCTCCCTCTATCATCCAGGCTGGTGTGCAATGGTGCGGTCTCGGCTCACTGCAACCTCTGCCTCCCAGGTTCAAGCAATTCTTCTGCCTCAGCCTCCCGAGTAGCTGGGATTACAGGCGCCCGCCAGCATGCCTGGCTAATTTTTGTATTTTTAGTAGAGACGGGGTTTCACCATGTTGGCCAGGCTGGTCTTGAACTGCTGACCTCGTGATCTGCCCACTTCTGCCTCCTAAAGTGTTGGAATTACAGGCGTGAGCCACCACTCCCAGCAGGGCTGCCTATTTTAAGACTGACTATCCCCTTTGCCTTCATAAAGACTTTTAAGAAGATAGTCTGGGCTCCCAGTTTCTGGAATCTCTATGATGAGAAGCTTCCTGAGGTCTCATTGGCTGGGCCATTCATTCTGTGGAAACGGTTCTGCAGCAACAGAGACCCCGGAGGTCAGCTTTACTCCCTACTTTTAGAAGGCATATGGCCACACCTGCCAGCCAGTTCTGGCCCACCAGAGTAAGGATATTCACTTACATGTAAGTCAGTGGTCATAGGTCATTTTATGAAACCAAATAATGTAAGGGTTTGCCCAATAGCTTTCTTCTCTGTCTTCTTTTTTTTCCACTTATATTTCCTTTTTCTCTTTTTCAACTTTCCTCTGCACTTTTCTTTCTCTTTTTCACTTGGTTACATATTTTTAAATTTTATAACTGACAAATCTTCATTAAATTAGTAATTAAATTATCTTTCCATAATTTAATTGAATAATAAATATCTAAATAATTAATTTAATATCTTCAGGTAATTTTCTCTAGTCTTTCTCCTATAAAATTCTTCTTTTTTGTTCAATCTCTCTACACTGTCAGACTTATAATCAAACTTTAAACTTCACATCCCTAACCTACCAGGTCAACAGAGGAACCATTAGAAGTTTTGAGCACTACGAAATTAAAAAATGTAATGCAAAGAGAAGATAGAATCTGCTATCAGCATGTAATTATAACTTTTCGGAATCCATGTATTTGCTCGAATAAGAACAGTCAGATTTAGAGTCTATAAATAGACCCTCTGGTAGTTTAGGCCTCAGACACAGGGAAGGCCATGACAGAGCCTAAGATCCTAGGAATGGTCCTGGATTGCAGAGGCTTTGCTGGGGCTCACACAAGGATCACATTGGAGGTATCTTGATGACTAAGCAAAGATAGAGGCAGCTGTAACTTTGATGTTAAAGAAACAATTACCTCCTGATCGAATAAATGCAGGCTGTGTTGAATTAGTGGAAGGATTATACAATGTAAGAAAGAGGACGGAGAAGATGGATTAAATACTAAAGCTTTTCTGTCTGGGAGAAAAATAAAACATACTGAGAACCATTAGTCTATTAAAGTCTTATAACTGTAGGGTATAGAGGGCATTGGGAGTATATGGGATCACTCTCTCTTCAAAAATTTGGAGACTATATCCCAGAATTCTGCATCATTGTGGGCAGCCACAGGTGCAACCAGATACTCCAGATACTTCCATCATTATGGGCCTTCCTTTTATTTACCTTTCTTTTCTCTTCCTTATAAGACCAGGTATTTTCAGCTCTGTCCCAAATTAGGCAGTAGAATAGTTTTCTTTTTAAATTACTTTATAATGTACAAAGCATTTTCATGCCCATTGTCTAATTTAATTTACACAACTATGATTAAGAAAAATGTATAGAAATATTCTGCTTTTTCATTTTACACACAAAGAGACTGGCTACCAGGTTAAATAACTTACTGAAACCTTATACAGTTAGAAAGTGATGGAGGTAAGACTTGAATCCAACACCTGCCAATTCTAAATTCATTTCTTTTTAAATTTTCCCCTGTTGTTCACTCTTACAGGACTGTGAGTCAGTCAGGTTTTTCTTAACCAGTTTTTTAAATGCATAAATTTGACTAAATCAATGATTTTCAACCTAGGGAATTTTCTGAAGACTCCTAGTCCTATGCCAAATCTATTGTATAAAAATTCCAAATAATTCTGACAGTACAGGTTTGAGATCTATTAGTCTTTTGTCAGTCATCTTCAGTCTGAGATAAGCATACCCCTTTGAATATATGAAGAATTTCCAAGATGCACCGAGGCATAATTTTTTAAAAAATCAAATTTCAACTCCTTGACTTTTATATGTATTTTCTCCTAAAGTCAGTCTGACTTTAGCAGATGTGCTTTGGGCAATCTCCGTTCCCATATCTCCTTTCACTGTCATGCCTTCTCCACTTTGTAAGAGTCATACTCTTGCACATTGCCTTGAAGTATGAAAACCTCTGACAGACAAATTCAAAGGGATAATTCAAAATAACAGTTTTGCTAAAGATACAATTACTGTTAAATCCAGCAATCCCATTACTGGATATTTACCCAAAAGAAAATAATACATCAAAGGGATAGTTGTACTCACATGTTTATTGTAGCACTATTCACAATAGCAAAGATATGGAATCAACCTAAGTATCCAGCAAAGGATGAATGGATAAAGAAGATGTGGTATATATACACAATGGAATATTATTCAGCCTTATAAAAAAATGAAATCATGTCATTTGCAGCAACATGGTTGGAAGTAGAACTCATTGTCTTAAGTGAAATAAGCCAGGCACAAAAAGACAAGTATCACATGTTCTCACTTATATGTGGGAGCTAAAAATTTGAACACATGGAGGCAGAGAATGGAAAGACAGATAGCAGAGACTGGGAAGGGTAAGTGTGGGGAAGGGGGAGGATGAAGAGAAGTGGGTTAAGGGATACAAACATACAGTAAGATAGAAGGAATTAATTCCATATTTGATAGCAGAAGAGGATGACTATACTTAAAAAAAAATATTGTACATGCGTGATGTATACCCTAAATACCCTGACTTGATCACTGTGCATTATATACATACAAAAAATGTTCATGTACCCCATTATTTTGCGTAAATAAAAAATTAATAGTTTTGTTAATGTCTCCATTAACTCAAGCTCTGTAATTCACTTTTAATCCATCTTACTAAGAAATACATTTCTAATAAAAGTTTATTGTAATAATTATATAAAAATTTATAATATATATATTTTTATCAGTTATGAATTAATAATAATAACAATGACAGGTCAAAATAAAACGTTTAACATGTAAAGTCTTATAGTCACAAAAAGTTTTAAAAAGTATTCAATTTTAATTTTTGAGAAATATGATAGCATGATCAATAAAAAACTTTCAAAAATAAAAATATGTTACATTAGGATAAAACTGTGTGAGAAAAGTGGAAGGGAAATATAATTTTTAAATGTAGAAGGAGCAGTGTATAATTTCCAACTGTTAAAGACAAGTTTATATATTTTCTATAATGGTAAATGTTAGATCTCAAATCATTATATTGGATGCATTTAAAAGAGTGATATAAAAGTTTGTTCTTAGATATCAATATTCACAAAACACCATAAATGAAAGCTGGCAAGGTAGAAATGTGGTTTGCAAATTCCCAGTCCCTACTATTACAAAGTGGAATACAGAAGAGTGGGTGTGGAGCTGAGAGACAATAGCTAATATCTTAATACTGGCACAGTATCAATTTAAACTTATGATGAAATTTAGATATCAAAACTTTAGATATTTAACTTTCAAAAGTGTAAGTGCATTTTTCATCATTCTTTTGTGAGTAAATGAGAAAAGAAAGGCTTGATCACAAGTAAAAATAACCTCTCTTGTCCTACTAGCTCTGAATTTCAAAGATTAGTTTCTTTCTTTTTTTGGTTTGCTTTCCCCTCACATCTTTCCTTCCTATCTTATTTTTTTTCCTTTTTACGTATTCTTCAAACCTGTCTGCGGTGGCTCTGCACACTGGCCAGTATTACTATTGTCCCTAGGCCTAAGGAGATTGCAAATTCACACAAGATACACACTGAGGATGTCTTAGAAGAAGAGAGGGCAGCCTGGAGCACGAAATATTGATAATATATCATAAGGACTCAGTATGTGTCCTTCACTTGCACACAATGAATTACTAAATATTCTGCATAAGACACCATTGTTTATAAGATGCATCACTAGTTTAAAAACAGCATTGGGAAATAATATAATGAGCTACCACAATAAATATTAGCATACATTATAAAACACATCCTAATTTTATAAATGTTAAAATATGAGTAAATCTTAGATTTAAGAAATATAGTATATTTATTACCTATGAAAAGCTGGCAAGTTTCCTCGAAAGGCTGTCTGCTATTGTTTTAGAAGAAACTAAAGTATCATCATCATGCAGTCCTTTATTGTTTTCTCTCCAAATCTTTCTAGGGACGGCTGGCAGCTGCCTTCGTCGCTTTAGTACCATGCCTTTCATGTTCTGCAACATCAATAATGTTTGCAACTTCGCTTCAAGAAATGACTATTCTTACTGGCTCTCTACCCCAGAGCCCATGCCAGTGAGCATGCAACCCCTAAAGGGCCAGAGCATCCAGCCATTCATTAGTCGGTAAGGTATTGATTTAGCTGTGACTTTTACCAATCCCCAGTTAATTAGCTAGTCATATTTGAGTCCAAAGCTAACAATCTGATGATATTCCTCCTAGGTTAGGTAGAACAGAGGTACCTCTTACTATTCAATTAAGTATTTAATTTGACTCATATTTATTGGTGGTCTGCTTTTGACCAGGCCCCCATGATAGACATAGTGTAATAGCCAGATAACTGACAGTGTAGTACTTATTTATTACATAAATTTGTCTAATATATATCAGATTTGGGCTAAGTTCTACAATAAATATAATAAAAATGTTATGAAAGCATAGGGAAAGAGATGTTTAATTTCAAATGGAGAAATCTGGGATGACCATATGGAAAAAATATGTCTTGAACTGATCAGTCCTTGAATGACTAGACGGACTTGAGGCACAGGCAGTTATAAAGGGGAGATATATACTAGGCAGATAAAATGACAATAGGTAATAAAGTAATGTATCTAGGGTGTAGTATGTAAAGGTTATGTTGGGAGAAAAGATTGCAAAGTTAGCTTGGGCCCAGATGGTAGAAGGCCTTCTGTACCAAATTGTAGTTTGAAGTTTACTTGATATGTAACAAGGAGCCCCGAAATATTTTAGAGCTACACTTCAGATTAGATTATAGTGCCATCAATGTGTAACATGGATTACAGAAGGGATAGTCTTGAGGTAGAGAGAACAGTTGGATTGAATGGTATTGCTATAGCCCTGATGTGAGTAAATTGGAACTCACAGTAGGGTACATGTGTCACGTTATTAGGCTAGATAGGATTTGACAGTTGATAGCTATGGGAAGAAGATGGTAGCTGAGATTTGGAGCATGAGTAACTAAGAGGATACCATTAATAGAGTTTTGCCATTTTGAAACCTAGTTTAACTCAGTCTCCCAGGAATATTGGTTATTGCCATTTTTATTCTGATCATGACCCAGGATTTCAGTAACCATAAAGGATGAATTGCTGGAAAGTCTGCTTCCTTTGATAGTAAATATAAAGATTAAAGCTGGTTCAGCCTTAGTAGCAAATTCATGGTGCCCTTTTTAATACATTTTCCTGAATCCTTTGTGAATCTGGGAGTGTGTGAGTGTGTGTGTGTGTAATTTTGTCAGTTCCAACTCTTGGGAGTAAAACCTTGTCTAAATGTATTACTTATTTTGTTAGGTAAACTGCAAAACTGGCCTCAGTAATATGTCAAGAGGTCCACTCATGTTTTTCATTAAAGATATGGAAGGCTCAGCTATATTCATTCTGTTGCTATTTTACTTGATTTTGTAGATTTCAGCCACATCTCCAAGTGCCTGGGTACCTGCCCAGCATTCTGGATATATTGTACTTCTCCATATATAGTCAAATGTTTAATAAATGTCCTTTGGACCAAGAATAATGAGTAGAGATTGAGAAAGTGTCCGTTTCTTATATTTTCGAGTCTTTCTGACATTGTTCTTACCACAGTTTCAGCATTACTAAATGTCTCCCCTCCAATTGAGCACTTTGACAACAAGTAGTATGTGCAATACAGCAAGCCAAACTCTTATGGCAATTAAGGCATTGACTATAGGAAGTATGAATAGAAATTTAGGGCAGAATGGAATATCAAAAGGCCATTGCACTGGTTCTGCAGTTTTTTGACAAAAGTTTACAGTTTATTATGTATATTGGGAGACAATACTTAGCAAATGCAATCCTCAAAGTGCATTTCTTCACCTTTTGTGATCATTGAAAGACACATTAATTGGCTTCCATACCAGGAAGGCTTCCAATGAAGCAGGACGGCTACTTTTCACGTGCTCACTCTGTAGATTATGTTCCTTTTCCTTTTCCTTTACCAGATGTGCAGTATGTGAAGCTCCAGCTGTGGTGATCGCAGTTCACAGTCAGACGATCCAGATTCCCCGTTGTCCTCAGGGATGGGATTCTCTGTGGATTGGTTATTCCTTCATGATGGTATTTTACACTCTTCCTTACATTTGTCATAATAGCTGACTGTCCGTTCCATCTACATTTCTTCCCAATATGAGGAATCCCTGTCATTTGCATAACAAGAAGCTTAAACTTCAAACAGCTTCTATCCAAGCACTCTGTTCCCCCTCACACATTTTTTGTAACATATTTTCATAATCTGCCTATTACTTTTTTTGACTACCCTTGGTGTGGATACTATTGTCTTACCTCTGGGCCTGTTCGTTCACTGGATTTGAATCTGGCCAAGCCCAGCACACATCTTTGGATATTCACTAAGCTATTATGGCAGATGGGTATTGCGGCACATTTTTCCTTGTCTTTTATAGCATACAAGTGCAGGGGCAGAAGGCTCAGGTCAAGCCCTAGCCTCTCCCGGTTCCTGCTTGGAAGAGTTTCGTTCAGCTCCCTTCATCGAATGTCATGGGAGGGGTACCTGTAACTACTATGCCAACTCCTACAGCTTTTGGCTGGCAACTGTAGATGTGTCAGACATGTTCAGGTAAAGTGCTTATAGCTTTAATTCAGGTCCAAAGCTTCCTTCAGAGATGCTAGGGAAGAAAGAGACAATTTATGGGTGGTTTATTCTCAACAAATGTTAGGAATGTATTGGATTGTGTACTTTTTTCTTGCTTGTTATTCTCATATACATGACTCAGGTCAGAAAAACAGACTTGATTAATATTAGGTGAGTTTGGTTTGTGATACCTTAGTAGCAATCCTTCAATAATGAAACAGAGATAAAGAAAGGTTATGTGACCTTCCTAATAAGTCAGCAGCTGTTCAACTAGATTGAGGCCACCCCAGGAAATGAAGTTACAGTCTGTCTTCTCCCTGTCAGTTCAGTGGCCTCCTTTCCCAGGATATTTTAAAGATTCTGATTTAATGAGCAAGACATATATAATATATGTACCTCAGGATACTTCAATCTATTGATTTTTTTCAGTTTAAATTTATTTTTCTGTGTTGCTTTTGAATTATCACTACTTGATATTTTTCTTATGGTCCTTGTTATCTATTCATCATCAGTTGCCCAGATTTCCCTCATCCTGTGAATATTAGAAAAATGTATGAGAGAAAGAGAAAAAAATAGAAAATAAGAAGGAGACACAAATATACAAAGATAATAGTGTTGGGGAGAATAGTTACAAAATATCTGTGACCACTAATGGTTCTTAAACCATACTAGTCACTGCATTAGATCATATTGCTGAAAAGTAAACCATTAAGTCACCAAGAGAGCTACTTAACACAAAGAGAATGTTTAGTTATAAATTTGAACCAATAACAGAATTGAAATACCAGAAAATATGGATCTGATTGTCTTATTTCTTATTTCCCAGTAAACCTCAGTCAGAAACACTGAAAGCAGGAGACTTGAGGACACGAATTAGCAGATGTCAAGTATGCATGAAGAGGACATAACATTTTGAAGAATTCCTTGTGTGTTTTAAAGTGTGATATATATATATACATATATATATATATATAAATATATAAAATTCCTAGGATGCAATGTCTCATTGTCCCCAACTTTACTACTGCTGCCGTCAATGGTGCTACTACATATGATCAAGATAACATGCTGACTAGTAACCATGAAGATTCAGATGTACCTCAGCAATGCAACAGAGCAAGGTCTCTATTATTTTTCTACTAAAGAAATAAGAAAGTGAATTTACTTTTTGGGTCCAGAATGATTTTCTCCAAGAATTATAAGATGAAAATTATATATTTTGCCCAGTTACTAAAATGATACATTAAAAATTCAGTTAAGAGAAGAGTTACACTGAGTAAAATAGAAGACTGCAGTTTGTAGGAAGAATTATTTTTCATGGTGCTACTAATCCTGCTGTATCCCAGGTTTTTAATATAAAGGTGTTAAGCCTATTTTGCTTTGTAAGTAAAGGATGTGTATATTGTGAACAGCCTTTTAGCTCAAAATGTTGAGTCATTTACATATGACATAGCATGAATCACCTTTTACAGAAAATGTAGGAAACCTTAGAATACAGACAGCAATATTTTATATTCATGTTTATCGAAGTGAGAGAATTTATATTCCTACATCAAGTTACTACTGAGAGTAAATTTATTTTGAGTTTTATCCCCTAAGTTCTGTTTTAATTTTTTTAAAAAACAAACCCTTTTAGTCACTTTAATCAGAATTTTAAATGTTCATGTTACATACCAAATTATAATATCTAATGGAGGAATTTGTCTTTTGCTATATTCTCCAAGATTATCTCTTAAGACCATATGCCCCCTGTTTTAATGTTTCTTACATCTTGTTTTTACTCATTTCTGACTGGACAAAGTTCTTCCAAACAATTCTGAGAAACAAAGCACACACACAGAATTAACAATTCTCTTCCCTGTGCTGCTTATGTAAGAATCTTCCTGTGGTCTCTGCTTGTACAAAACTGGGAAACAACACTTGGTTAGTCTCTTTTAAGTTACAAAAAGCCAATTGATGTTTCTTATTCTTTTTAAATTTTAAATACTTTATTATAAATATTCACAGGATACCTTATTTCCCTAGCTGTCGTCTTCTCACTTAATGTTTTTTAAATCCACCAATATAAATTTAATTAAAGATATATGTTGTAAGGATGGTCTGTTGTGTATCTCTTCAGCCTGTGTGGAAAAAACCCCTGCTCATTTACAGATAGATTACCAATCTGCACGTCAACAAGTCATCTTTTCCCAGGGAATCGGTTTCTCCATGCTTTGATCACTCTGATAGTAGATAGAAAACATATAGTAATGTAAACTTTTTCCAGTGAAGAAAACTACCTATTGGAAGATATTTCTGAGATAATAAATTTCTTGACAACATTGTGTTAATGGCTGAGAAAGGAAACAACTGGCTTCTATTTGGGGAAGAATTCATTAATAATGTTTCAAGCAGGTTAGTGAGCTAATATTCCTAATGATTAAGAATGAACATGCATAGTTCTCTAAAATAGTCAAGGACTTGTTAAAAATAAGATATTAAAAACTTCCATAAAAAATTTATGTTACAGCTAAAAGATAAAACAACCAAAACAATTTTGAGTATTCTAAATCCTAATATGAACCTATGCAAAATCTAAAGCTTAGAATCTCTAGTGGTAAAACTTAGGATCCAAATAATGAGAACTGTCTAATAATGTTGTTGATTCTGGATAGCCAATTGCAAATTTTAGCTTTATTTTTTCATCTAGTCCCCTGCGTAAAGTCAGTAATGAGTAATTGTAAGTGAAAACACCATATCACTGCCCCACAGATTTTTCTACATGGTGTACACTCAAAGGTGCTCCTTCTGTTACAGTCGCAAACACGAATTCCAAAGATTTTGCTTTTTGTAGCTTTCCCTCTCATTTATAGCTGGTTGAAAGCCTTGGCCCAAACAGAATCTCCTTTTTGTTTGTTTGTTTGTTTTGTTTTGTTTTGAGACAGGGTCTCCTCTGTCATCCAGGCTGGAGTGCAATGGCGTGATCTCAGTTCACTGCAATATCTACCTCCTGGGTTCAAGCGATTCTCCCACCTCAGCCTCCTGAGTAGCTGGAGCTACAGGTGCATACCACCACGCCTGGCTAATTTTGTGTAGTTTTAGTAGAGACAGGGTTTCACCATGTTGCCCAGGCTGGTCTTGAACTCCTGAGCTCAAGCGATCTGCCTGCTTTGACCTCCCAGAGTGCTGAGATTACAGGCGTGAGCCACCACACCCATCCCAGAACCTCCTAATTTTTAAATTGTTGCATGTGCAGCTAGTCTAGATGTTTCTGAAATCCCCTAACTATTCCTAGCCCTGCTTTGTTGTTTGAAGTACACAAATTCATTCCAGGACATTAATATTGTTAACCCTCCCTTGCCAGGGATTATTCAAAGATTAATCTAGCTGCTCTACTAGTTACCTATGGTGAGTTTTTTGTGTTTTGTTTTGTTTTTGTTTTTGTTTTTTAGGTTTTTTTTTTTTTTAATCATCTGTGAAAATTCCAGAAGTACTATGGTGAGTTTTACAGTCATACACAATTAATGGTTTTCTCACATTGGCAGGAAATGAATGAACTATTCTGCTTAATCAGATAGTTTGACTACCAAATAGTTATGTGTACCAAATGTGCTTTTACCAGTTAATGAATCTTTCGTGATTCAGATGTTACTTAAGGACCAAATCCTAGTCTTTTATAGCTCTGTGTGTGTGTGTGTGTGTGTGTGTGTGTGTGTGTGTGTGTGTTTGCGCGCGCGCGCGTGCGCCCGCACGGATGTGCACATGTATCTTTCGAAAAGCTGAGGTCTACATGAATAACTTCGTATACACACACACACGTATACGTGTATAAACACACACAGACACACACACGTTTAAGAAAGTAGACATTCCAATTATTTTTATAGCTTATTGGCCTGATCTATGCCATGGTGTCACACTCATTGCTTCCAAAGGAGGTTGTATTGGACACCTTGTGATTGTATGATGTTTTTTCCTACCCAGCCAAATTTGAAGAACACTTTTTCATTCTTGTAGTGGCAATGAGGTTCTTTGCCACAATGTCATGCCAAGCCATCAAACCCTTATTCAGAAGTTAATCACAAGAGGGCGCTGTTGCTTATAAAAATGAATCAGCATGTGTAATGATTTGTTTGATCTCATTGGTGGTGGTGGGGTTGTCCAAAGTCCTGTTTCTAGATCCCCTGTTTTAAGTTTTATGTATTCTTTCAGCCTCATAAAAATCATTAGCAAATATTTTAAGAGGTGGCCTACTTTCCCAATGTCTGCATCCAAAATGAAGAGAACAGCTTTGCTGTCAAAGATTCTCTCTCTCTCTCTTTTTTTTTTTTTAGACGGAGTTTCGCTCTTGTTCCCCGGGCTGGAATGCAATGGCGCGATCTCGGCTCACTGCAGCCTCTGCCTCCCGGGTTCAGCGATTCTCCTGCCTCAGCCTCCCGAGTAGCTGGGATTACAGGCGCCCGCCACCACGCTCGGCTAATTTTGTATTTTTAGTACAGACGGGTTTCTCCATGTTAGTCAGATTCTCTTTTTAAGAGCCTGATTAACAGTTGGTTCTGGTAGCACTTCCCATACCTCTCAACACAGAAGCAAGGAGCAATCACTTTTGTTTGACCGGAACTTTAATTGGTTTCCTTGGCAGAGAAACTCAGTTCTCAGGCTGGACTATACAACACCTTCATCCCTAGGCAGCTCCAAAATACATGGAATAATATTTAAAAATCCTATGTCATTTCCATTTTAGAGCAGTGGTTTTTAGAGTATATTCAGGGAGCTTGGAAAGTTTGTTTGGTGGAAATACTCCTAAGTTGGAATTGAATCCAGAGAGGCCTGTTTCCTGAGTTCCACATCAACAAATATTGATTGGATGCTTGTTAGCTTAGGACACCATGACAGATAGCAATCCAAAAGGAACTCAACCAGGAAAATAAGCAGTGACCGTAATATAGTAAATCCTCACCTCACGTGGTCAATATATTTTTAGAAGCTGTGACTTTAAAGGAAACGATGTCCAACATTATTCAGTTATAATGTTGATGAGGAAAAAAAAAATTGATTTGTTATATGTCGTTTAGCTTTAAAGTCGAAGTTTCCAAGAACCTATGGACGTTAAGTGAGGACGTACTGTATGTACACTGGAGAAGAGGTATGCTAGTCTGTCTTTGACTACCAAATCTTTGTAACTCTACACCTATCAGATAATGGGGGTTTTCGCAAGAGTAGCTGTCTGGAGGAAGCTGGCTCACCAACTTGTTCCTCAAAACATGGGCTAAAATCACATTTACGTAATCTTAATTATTTATTTCTCTATTAGTGGACTGCATACCCAACACCTGACCCTGCAGGATAACAAATTGCTTACATCATACCAATTTATGCCAAATATCTCTGCTTCCCCCTCCACCATCACATTTCATCCTGCTTTCTGCCCCAGAGGGTTCCTGAGCCCTCTAGCTTCTGGTTGGTTTCAACCAATTGGAAGTCCCCGCAGAATACCAGAGAAGGGGAGAAGAGCTGGGTTAGGGTATTTATTTTCATGGCTCCTTCTCTATGAGGTCACCTCAGGTTGGCTTGTCACTCTTAATTGAATGTCCCTACTCCTCTCAAGATGACTTGCTATTCCTAATTATCTTTCTTTCTGGTTCCAGTAACCCCTTCTTATGTTTTTAGGTCTAGGTGTGATGGGTACGGTGACAAGTCTGCTGTTGCTGTGCTGCTAGACTTGGATTCCTGAACAACCATTTGTGATTCCCCCTCCACACCATCTATATATTTCTAATTAAACGCTCCTTAGGTTATCCTAATTTAAGTGTGTTGTACTTTTGCTGTTGATACTCCAATGAATACTCAACACTTCTAATTTTCAAAATCTAGAGAAAGTGCTTTATTTCCATATGTGACAAAATGAGGGTGAATTGATAAAACCGACATGCATGATTAAGCATGCATCTTTGACTTTGAACTAAGGGATGGGCCAGCAGAAATATGACTTAACACCACTTAATCTAATACCTAGTTTATGAAGAGTTATTGGAAGCTGTGTTCCAGGGTACTTATGGTGAAATGAGGCAAAATATGTTCCTTATGATCCTAAATTATTTATCTTTTTCCAAATAGTGTCCCACTGGATCTCTAAAGAATGCACTTTTATTTCTCCCAGGTAGTCATTTGTCTTCCTCCATCTTAACTTCAAATAATTAATTTGTTACCTCATTAGCAGACTAGATTACAAGTACCAATAACTCATCTATGAAAGCTCCAAAAAGAAACTCCTGGTAGTATTACTTCAACCAGAGGAATCTGCTAAGCCAGATATACCTGCTTGCAGTCAGTGAAAACGCCCAAAGTGTTACTAGCTGAGAAAGGAGTAATTTATTAGTGGTTTTCTAGCCTCAAGAGCATCTGTAAAAGTAAACCTGCAGAAGTTCTTCTGATCTGCTTCCCTTGTATTCAAGGGTACCTGAGTGAATGCTTATAGTAGGGATTATGGAAGACAGGTCAGGTTCTAAAGCCAAAGACAGTCTGAGAATACTGTACTTGGTAATTTCAACCAGTCCCACGTCGAACCTACCAAGAAGCCAACATACTTCCTCTTCCTGCAAAATAGTTTTCTGGTTGATTTTCATAGAGGCAGGAAAGTGCTTGCTGTTGCCAGTCTATCAAAAGCTATAATGGTAACCCCCGATGTCAGATCTTTGTGTCTCTCTGACACAATAATTTGACCTTTGCTTGGGCTCCAAGGAAGGCTACCTCTAACACCTCAGTAGTAATAAGACTAACACCTTATATTTATATAGTTCTTATTAAAATATCATCCTTCACACATTTCATCTGAGTTTCAATAACTCTGATGTACTGAAGCAGTGCAAGGATTAGTCTCCAATATACGGATGCGGAAGCTGAGCCTTGGAATGGTTAACTGACCCCAAAAGTCACAGGACAAGTTACTAAGTTCTTTTCACTCAAAATCTAATCATCACTTTTGAGCCGTGAAGATGCCCATATCTAAAATCTCATGATCCTGTGTGGTGGATATTCATAGCAATATATATAGGGGTCTCTGCCTCATAAGAAGTGATAGGCTGTGTTTTGGAAGTCTTGGTTCACAGGTAAGGATGAGTGCTTTCCTAGCACCTTTACAGCACCTGAAACCCCTTGGAATTAACCTTTAGATACAAGGGGCTTATAGTGAATCCATTGTACCTCAGGATGCTCTGTATGGTCTAGGCCTCTATATCTAAAGAAAACTTTATGGATCTGGCCTGGTGCCCACCTCATGTGAACTTCCTCAGGGCTTTTGAATCCAGATGAGCTCCTGGAAATTTAAATGCCCTGGCCTGCAGCCTCATCAATGCTATTAGTGTCTAAGGAAGGGCCAATTTTGTAAATCTGAGACCATCCTGCCAGTTTTATCATCTATTATAGACAATGCAGAAAGGACTCCATGGAGGGGAAAATTTCTTTAGCTCCAACAGTAAAGTTCGTTATATTTTGTTTACACTTAATATACATAAACACATAAAAGCAATTTGAGTTGGCTAACTGTAACCTCCACTGGTCATATTTTACGTGCAGTAGTTTCCCTTATTTGACTCCCTTTAGCAGAAATTTACACTAGGAATCATATGAGCAAACATAAAGTCAGCTGGGCCAGGCAGTATGTGGCTATTTGTCAGATTAGAGAGGCAGGAAAGGTTAAAGACAAGTTAGAGAACTTGTAGGCTAAAATAGGGCCCTGCATAGGTTATTGTAATCAGAAACAAACCTGGCTTTGAGGTTACTGGGTTTAAGTATGTTCTTAAGTTGACTATGTACTTTCAGATGTGGCAGTTGTTGCCCACCTTAAGGCCAGCAACAGCACAGAAAACTACTCCCCATGGAGTGTAAAGTGATAACAATCTAAAATCATTTTTTACAAACACTTCCTTCTCCTACTCAGAAAGCAGCATTTTCTTTTATTCTCTGAGCAGGCAGAAGCACCCATGGGTGCATGAAAGTGTGCTAGTGCTTTTCTTCTTGCAGCTCTATCTGTTTTTCCTTCACCTATTTTGAAAATTTGCTATTAGGTGCATAAATATTTATGATTGTTATATCCCCTTGATGAAATGATCTCTTTGCTATTATAATAAATGGTAATATAGAAAAGAAAATGTTAATATTATTTGCTCTGAAAACTACCTTGATAGCAGTATAGCCATCTAGCTTTCCTTGTGTTAGTGTTAACATATTTTTTCATCATTTTACTTTTAACCTAGTTCTGTCTTTCTATTTGAAGTCCATTTCTTGAGGGGCACATAGTTGGATCCTACTTTTTAATAAAGTGTGACAATTCTTACTTTTTAATGGACTGCATTTAATGTGCTTATTGATATGGTTAAGTTCAACTCTGTTTTATTTGTTTTCTATTTGCCTCATTTGTAATGTGTTCACTTTTTATGTTTTGTTTTAGATTAATTGAATATTTTTTCTGATTCCATTTTATCTCCTCTGTGGACATTAACAATAACATTTTGTTTGGTTAATTTAGTGGCTGCTTTCCGGTTTATGGCACATATTTTTAACTTATCACAGTCTATATTCAAGTAAAGTAATACCACTTCATGTATGCTATAAGAATGTTACAGTAGTATACTTTCAATTCTCCCCTCTTGATCTTTGCACCACTATTTTCATGTGCTATGTTTATTATGTTATAAATGCCACACTACATTGTTAATATTTTTGTTTAAACAGTATATTCTCTTTTGTATTAGATTTAATTCATATACAATAAAATTCACTCTCTTAAAGGGTACAAGGTAATGGTTTCTAGTATATTCACAAAATTGTTCAACCCTCAATCCTGTCTAATTCCAGAACATTTTCATCACCCTGAAAATAATCCCATGCAATCACACCCCATTTTCCTCATCCCTTCCTCCTTCCAGCCCCACGAAAACACCAGTCTGTTTTCTGTCTCTATAGATTTGTCTTTTCTGAACATTTCATATAAATGGAATCATACAACATATATGGCCTTTTGTGTCTGGCTTCTTTAACAAGGATCATCCATGTCATTGCATGTGCTGGTACTTCATTCCTTTATTTTTTAAATTCAAGTGAAATTCAAGTAACTTAAAACTAACCATTTTAAAGCAAACAATTCGAGTGCTATTTAGTACATCCACAGTGTGCAATGTGGTGCAACCACCTCCTTTAGCTACAAAACATTCTCATGACTCCAAAAGAAAACCCCGTATCCATTAAGCAGTCACTCCCCAGGCCCCATAGCCACGGTAGCCACTAATCTACTTTCTGTCTCTATCGATTTACCTATTCTGAATGTTTATTATAAATGGAATCTTACAATATGTGACTTTTTGGGGTCTGTTTTTTTTTCATTTAGTATAATGTTTTCAAGGTTCATCCAAGTTATAGCATGTATGAGTACTTCATTCTTTTTTATGTTGCATAATAATCTGTCATATGGTTTTACCACATTTGTTTATCCATTCATCCATTGACAAATATATTGTTTCCACCTTTTGGTGATTTTGTATAGTGCTGCTATGAACATTCATGGACAAATATTTGTTTGAATACCTGTTTTCAAGTCTTTCAGGTATGCCTAGGAGTGAATTTGCTGAGTCATATAGTAATTCTGTTTAACGTCTTGAGGAACTGCCAAACTGTTTTCTACTGGACCAACACCATTTCACATTCCCAGCAGCTATGCACAAAAGTCCAATTTTTCCACATCTTTACAAAAATGTGTTATTTTTCCATTTTTAATTATTGCCATTTCAGTGAGTGTAAAGTGGTATCTCATTGTGGTGGTTTTTGGTGGTGGTGGTGGTGGTGGTGGTGTTTTTATTTAGACAAGGCTCTGTCACCCAGGCTTGAGGGCAGTGGCAGGATGATACCTCACTGCAGCCTCAAAGCCTGGGCTCAAGGAATCCTCCTGCCTCAGCCTCCTGAGTAGCTGGGACTAAAGGCACATGACATCATGCCCAGCTAATTTATTTTTATTTATTTTTTGTAGATATGGGGTGTTGATTTGTTGCCTAGGCTGGTCTCAAATTCCTGGGCTCAAGCTATCCTCCCACTTTGGCCTCCTAAAGTACTGGGATCACAGGCATGGGGCCATTGCACAGGTCTCATTGTGGTTTTGATTTGCATTTCCCTAATGACTAATGATGCTGAGAGTCTTATGTGCTTGTTGGCCATTTGTGTATCTTCTTTAGAGAAATGTTAATTTAAATGCTTTGCCCATTTTCAATTGGGTTATTTGTCTTTTCACTGTTGAATTGTAAGAGTACTTTATATATTATAGATACCTATCCTTTATCAAATATATGATTTCTGAATATTTTCTCTCATTCTGAGGGTTATCTTTTTACTTTCTTGATGGTGTCTTTTAAAGCGCAGGATATTTTAGTTTTGATGAAATATCAAAAATATGTTCCTTTTGTTACTTTTGCTTTTGGTGTCACGTGTAAGAAATCATTGCCTAATCCAAGTGCACAATATTTAACTCCTATGTTTTGGCTCATACATTTAAGTCTTTATATTGAGTTAATTTTTAAACATAGTGTGAAGTAAGAGTCTAAATTTATTATTTTACGTGCAGCTACCCAGTTGTCCCAGCACCATTTGTTGAAAAGACTTTTCTTTCCTCTATTAAATTGTCTTGATACACTTATCAAAAACGGATCCACCACTTTAATAAATAAAGCCACGGAAGTATGGCTTTATTTCTGGATTATCCATGCCATTGATCTATATGTCTGTGTTTATGCCAGTACTACGCAGTCTATTTTTTTTTTTTTTTTTTAAGATAGAGTCTACCTCTGTCACCCTGGTTGCACTGTAGTGACATGAACATGGCTCACTATAGCCTCTACATACAGGGTACAAGTGATCCTCCTTACTCAGCTTCCTGTGTAGCTGGGACCACAGGTGGTGCCACCATACCTGGCTAAGTTTTTGTAGAGGTGGTATCTCACTTTGTTCCCCATGCTCTCAAACTCCTGGGCTCAAACAGTTCTCCTGCCCTGGCCTCGCAGAAGGCTGGGATTACAGGCCTGAGTCACTGCGCCTGGCCTCACAGTCTTGATTACAGGAACATTGCAGTAAGTTTAGAAATAGTCAAGTGCCAGTGTTTCAACATTGTTCTTTTTCAAGATTGTTTTGGCTATTCAGGCTCCCTTGCAATTCCATATGCATTTAGTCTCAGCTTGTCAATTACTGCCAAAAAATAAAAGAAGAAGAAGATAACTGGGATATTAATAGATTACATTGAATCTGTACGTCACTTTGGGGAGTATCGTATTTTAACAGTATTAAGTCTTCTGATCCACGAACACACACTCATTTTCCATTTATATAGATCTTCCTTAATTTCTTTCAATAATGTTTTATAGTTATTGGTGTACAAGTCTTGCACTTTTAATTTATGCCTAAGTATTTTATTCTTTTGTGTTACTATAAATGGAATTTCTCTCTTAATTTCCTTTTCATATTTTTCATTGCCAGTGTATAGAAATACAATTTTTGCTTTTGGTTGTATATTGATCTTGTATCCTGCAACTTTGCCTAATGCATTTGTTAGCTATAATAGTTTTTTAGTGGATTTCTCAGGATGTCCTATGTATAAAATCATGTCTTCTGCAAATTGACGTAGCTTTCCTTCTTTCTTTCCAATCTTTATGTTTTCTCTTTGTTTTCCTTGTCTAATTGATCAGGCTGGAAACTTCAATACAATATTAAATAGAAGCAATGAGAATAAACATCTTTTTCTTGGCCCCAGTCTAAGGAGGAAGGTTTTAGTCTTTCATCATTAAATATGATGTTAGCAGTAGATTTTCATAGAGACACTTTCTCAGTTTGAGACAGTTCCCTTGTATTCCTAGTCGTTGAGTGTAGTGTTTTTATCATGAAAATGTGTTGGATATTGTCAAATGCTTTTTCTGCACCAACTGAGATCATTGTGTGAGTTTTATCCTTCATTTTATTAACTAGGTATATGACATCGATTGATTTAAATATGTTGAACCAGTCTTGCTTTCCTGGTATAAATCCCACTTGGTCATGGTGTATATTATTTTTAATATGCTGTTGAATTTGGTTTGCTAGTATTTTGTTGAGTATTTTTACATATTTATTTATAAGGGATATGGCTCTATAGTTTTCTTATAATGTCTGTCCGGCTTCATTGTCATGATATTACTGGTCTCAGAGAGCATAAGTTGGGAAATCCCTCATCTTCAGTTTTAAAAAGAGTTTCAGCAGGATTGGTATTAATTATTTAAATGTTTGTTAAAATTCACCACTGAAGCTATCTGGTCCTGGACTTTTAATACGTTGCTTGATTGGATTTGCTACTATTTTGTGTGTGTGTGTGTGTGTGTGTGTATCTATGTCCATAAGGGATATTGGTCTGTATTTTCTTTTCTTTTGGTATTCATGTCTAGTTATAGTATCAAGTTTTTGGCCTCTATGAAGTTTTGGCCTCTAGAACTAGTTGGGAAGTTTTATCTCCTTTCCCATCTTTTAGAAACTTTTGTGAAGGGTTAGTGTTAATTCTTCTTTGAACATTTGGTAGAATTCTCCAGTGAAATTATCTACCCTGGACTTTTATTTGTTAAATTTTTTTTTTTTTGAGACGGAATCTCGCACTGTCGCCCAGGCTGGAGTGCAGTGGCCGGATCTCAGCTCACTGCAAGCTCCGCCTCCCGGGTTTATACCATTCTCCTACCACAGCCTCCAGAGTACCTGGGACTACAGGCGCCCGCCACCTCGCCCGGCTAGTTTTTTGTATTTTTTAGTAGAGACGGGGTTTCACCCGGTTAGCCAGGATGGTCTCGATCTCCTGAGCTCATGATCCGCCCGTCTCGGCCTCCCAAAGTGCTAGGATTACAGGCTTGAGCCACCGCACCCGGCCTAAAATTTTTAAATTACCAATTCAATCTCTATTTTTATATCTGTGCAGTTTTCTCATTTTTTTCTGTTGATTTTTATTGCTCATGTCCTTTTAGAAATGTGTCTATTCCATCTAGTGTATCTAATTGGTTTGCATACAATTGTTCATAGTATTGGTTTTCTTGTTTCTGTTTTTGTTGTTTTTTGTTTGTTTGTTTGTTTGTTGGTTTGCAAAGGATCTCATTCTCTAACCCAAGATGGAGTGCAATGCTGAGATTATATCTTACTGCAGCCTAACTCTTGGGCTCAAGTGATCTGCCTGCCTAAGACTCGTGAGTAGCTGGGAGTACAGCTGTGTGCCATCATGCCCAACTAATTTTTATTTTTTTGTGGCGTTGGGCATCTCTCTTTGTTGCCCAGACTGGTCTGGAACTCCTGGCCTCAAGCAATCCTCCCTCCTTGGCCTACCAAAGAGTTGGGATTACAGACTTGAGGTGCTCCACCCAATCCATGATATTATTTTATAGTCATTTTTATTTATCTAATGTCAGTAGTAATGTCCCCTCTTTCATTCCTGAATTTAGTAATTTGAGTCTTCTCTCTATTTTGGCTTGGTCTATCTAGTGAAAGATTAATCAATTTTGTTAATTTTTTAATAGAACCAACTTTTGCATTTTGTTATTTTTCCGTATTGTTTTTCTATTCTTCATTTCATTTATTTTCATTCTTCTGCTTGCTTTGGGTTTAGTTTGTTGTTTTTCTAGTTTTTCAAGGTGGAAGGTAGAAGGTTATTGAGTAGGTTATTGATTTAAATATTTCTGCTCATTTACAACTATAAATTCCCCTCTAAACACTGCTTAGCCACACGTTATAATATTTGGTAGGTTGTGGTGTGTTTTCATTCATTTCAAAGTATTTTTAAATTTACCTTGTAATTTCTTCTCTTACTCATTGGTTACATAGAAGTGTGTTAGTTAATTTCCATGTATTTGTTAATATTCCAAATTTCCACCTGCTAATTTCATTCCAGTGTGGTCAGAGAACAAACATTGTATGATTTCTCCTTTAAAATTTATTGAGATATGTTTTATGGATTAACATATGGTATGTTCTATATAATGTTCCATATGCTCTTTGGAACAATATGTATTCTGTCAGTGTAGAGTGTTCTATAGAAGTCTATCGGATCTGGTTGATTTATAGTGTTGCTCAGGTCTTCTACTTTCTTGTTAATCTTCTGCCTACTTGTTCTGTCCATTGCTGAAAGTGGGGTATTCTAGTCTCCAGCTATAATTGTTGAATTGTCTGTTTATCACTTCAATTTGGTCAGATTCTGCTTCATGCATTTTGGGACTCTGATCTTAGGGGTGTGTGTGTGTATATATATATACACACACATATATGTATAAAATACATTATTATGTGTGTATATATTATATATATACATATATATGTTATATCTTCTTTATGGATTCATTCTTTTATCTTTGTAAAACCCTTTTTATCTCTGGTAGCCATTTTTGTCTGAAAAGACTATTCGTTTGATATTAATATAGCCACTTCAGCTCTCTTTTGGTTACTGTTTTCATATCTTTTTGTCATCCCTTTACTTTCAATGTATTTGTGTCTTTGAATTTTTTTTTTTTTTTTTTTTGAGACGGAGTCTCACTCTGTCACTCAGGCTGGAGTGCAGTGGAGCGATTCTCAGCTCACTACACCTCCACTTCCTGGGTTCAAGCGATTCTCCTGCCTCAGCCTCTGGAGTAGCTGGGACTACAGGCACCACTATGCCCAATTAATTTTTGTATTTTGTAGAGACGGGGTTTCACCATGTTGGCCAGGCTTGTCTCAAGCTCCTGACCTCAGGTGATCCGCTCACCTGGTCTCTCAAAGTGCTGAAATAACAAGAGTGTGCCACCGCGCCCGGCCTGTTTCTTTGATTCTTAATTGTTTGACTTCTAGGCAGCATACACTTGAATCATGTTTTTTATGTCTGTTCTTCCGGTCTCTGCCTTTGAATGGATTGTTTATTCACATTTAATGCAGTTACTGATAATGTGGGATTTATGGCTGCCATTTGTTTTGTGTATATGCCATGTCTTTTTGTTCCTTTATTTCTCCATCATGTCCTTTTGTGTTAAATAGCATTTTCATTCCCTTCTCATTTATTTTACTATATTTTTGGTGTAATTTTCTTATTGTTTGTCCTATGGATTACAATTAACATCTTAAATTATAACAATCCAGCAACTTAATTTCATAGTAAAAATAAATTTTACTCCTAAACGGCTCCATTATTTCTCCCCTCCTTTGTTCTGTTACTGTCATATAATTGCATCTTTACATATGGTATGCCCATCAACACAGATTTATAATTATTGCTTTATGTAGCTGCACTTTAAATCAGGAGTAGAAAAGAGTTATAAACAAAAACTGTATTTATACTGTCTTTTATATGTACCTGTACAGTTACATGTGCTTTTTATTTCTTCATGTGTGTTTAAGTTACTGTCTAGTGACCTTTCATTTCTACCTGAAGAATTCCTTTTAGTACTTCTTGTAGGACAATCCACTAGTGTTGAATTCTCTTAGTGATTACTTATCTTGTGATCTTTTAATTTCTCCTTCATTTTTGAAGAATAGATGCACTGGAATAGAACACTTGAATGACATTCTTTATTTTATTTTCTTTTTTTTTTTGAAACGGAATCTCACTCTGTCGCCCAGGCTAGAGTGTGGTGGTGTGATCTCGGCTCACTGCAAGCTCAACCTCCCAGGTTCAGGCCATTCTCCTGCCTCAGCCTCCTGACTAGCTGGGACTACAGGCACCTGCAACCACGCCCGGCCAATTTTTTTGTATTTTTAGTAGAGATGGAGTTTCACCGTGTTCGCCAGGATGGTCTCGATCTCCTGACCTCATGATCTGCCCGCCTCAGCCTCCCAAAGTGCTGGGATTGCAAGCGTGAGCCACTGTGCCCGGCCGACAGTCTTTATTTTCTTTCAGTACTTTGAGTATGTTATCCCAATTCCTTCTGAACTGCAGTTTCTGAGCTGGGCATATTATGAAGCATCTCTTGTACATGATGAGTCACTTTTGTCTTACTGTTTCAAGATTCTTTGTCTTTGACTAATTTTTTATTTTTAAAACTTTTCTATTGCGGTAAAATACATGTAACACAAAATTGATCATCGTAACCATTGTTAAGTGTAGAGTTTAGTGGTATTAAATATATTCAGAATGTTGTGCAACCATCACCAAATCCATCTACATAACTGTTTTATCTTACAAAACAAATTCTATACCCATTAAACAGTAACTCTCCATTTTCTCCTTCTCCCAGCCCCTAGCAGCCACCATTCTACTTTCTTTCTGTATGATTTTGACTACTTTAAGTACCTCGTAAATGGCATCATGCAGTATTTGTGGTTTTGTGACTGGTTTATATCACTTAGCCTAATGTCCTCAAGGTTCATCAATGTTGCAGCATACTTCAAAATGTTCTTCCTTTTTACGGCTGAATAATATTCAATTGTATGTATATTCCACATTTGCTTATCCATTCATCTGTTGATGAACACTTGGGTTCTTTCAGTGTTTTAACTATTCTGAATAATATTCCTATTAACATGGCTGTCCAAATACCTCTTTGAGAACCTGCTATGAATTCTATTGGGTATATAACAAGACATGAAATTGCTGAATCTTACAGTAATTCTGCTTTTATATGTTTGAGGAAACACTATACTGTTTTCCACAGTGGCTGTACCATTTTGCATTCACATCAATAGTGTGCAAGGGTTCCAACCTCTCTACGTCATCACCAACACTTATTATTTTCTGATTCTTTTCATAGTTACCATCCTAAGAGATGTGAGGTGGTATCTCACTGCGATTTTGACTTACATTTACCTAATGATTAGTGATGTTGAGACTCTTTTTAAGTGCTTATTAGCCATTTGTATATCTTTAGAGAAATGGTCTTTTTTACTTTTGACGTTTAATTATAATGTATCTCGCTAAGGTTGTCTTTGAGTTATTCCTACTTGGAGTTGAGCTTCTTGGATGTATATATTAATGTAGTCCATCAAATTTGGGTAGATTTTGGCTATTATTTCTTCAAAAGTTCTTTCTGCCCCTGTATATTCTCTTTCCTTCTGGTACTTCCATTATATGTATGTTTGTATGCTTGATGGTGCTCCATATTTCTCAGAGGCTCTGCTCACTTTAAAAAAAATTATTTTACGTTTCTGTTTATCAGACTAGATAATCTCATTGGACCTATCTTGAAAGGTGCTGACTCCTTTTTTTGCCAGTTCAAATCTATTGTTGAGCACATCTAGTACATTTTTTATTTCAGTACTTTTCAACTCCAGAATTTCTGCTTAGTTCTTTTTATAATTTCTCTCTGTATCGATCCTTCCCAAACTTTTCTTTAGTCCTGTAAACATGGTCTCCTTTTGTTCTTTGAACATATTTGAAATAGTCAATTCAAAAGTCTTTGTCTAGTAAGTCTAAGGTCAAAGCTTCCTCAAGAACACTTTCTATTCATTGCTCCTTTTCCTGTGTGTCAGCCATAATTCCTTTTTTTTTATGTCTCATACTTTTTGTTGACACTTGGACATTTAAAATATAATCTGGCAACTTTGGAAATCGGATTCCACCACTACACCCAACTCCCAGAGTTTGTTGTTGTTGCTATTTTTTGTTGTCCAACTCCCTCCTCCCCCAACCCTCCACTACCTTTCCCAGCCTCTGATAACCCTCATTCTACTCATTTTACTCTCTATGTCCATGAGTTGAATTGTTTTGATTTTCAGATTCCACAAATAAGTGAAAACATGCTATGTTAATCTTTCTGTCCCTGGCTTGTTTCACTTAATGATTGCTAGTTCCATCCATGTTGTTGCAAATGACTGGATCTCATTCTTTTTATGACTGAATAGTACTCCATTGTGTATATGTACCACATTTTCTTTATCCATTCATCTGTTGATGGACACTTAGGTTGCTTCCAAATCTTAGCTATCGTAAACAGTGCTGCAACAAACAGGAGTGCAGAAATCTATTTCATATACTGATTTCCTTTCTTTTGGGTATATACCCAGCAGTGCATATTTGCTGAATCTTATGGTAGCTCAATTTATAGTTTTTTGAGAAAATTCAAAACTGTTATAGTGGTTGTACTAATTTACATTTCCAACAACAGTGTACGCGGTTTCTCTGTTCACATCTTCACCAGCATTTGACATTTCTTATGGAGCAGTCTGCTGGTAATGAATTCCTTCAGCTATTATAAGTCTTAAAAAATCTTCTTTTTTGCCTTCAATTATGAAAGTTCTTTTCACTGGATATAGATTTCTAATACATAGTTTTTTAATCCTGTCAGTACTTTAAATATGTTCTTCCAACATCTTCTTATGTGCATACTTTCTGGTAAGAAAGTTGTCCTATTTATCTTTCTTCCTTTCTACATTACATAATCATGCTGTGTCTTGGTGTAATTTTCTTCATATTTCTTGTACTTGGTATTCATTAAGGCTCTTGGATATATGGATTTATGCTTTCACTTAATTTGGAAAATTTTCACCTACTATTTCTCAAAACAGTTTTCTGCCCTTTTTCCCTTTGCTGTACAGACTGTATTTATGTATATCAAGACACTTAAAGTTGTTCCATATCTCACTGATGCTTTGTTGATTATTTTTCACTTCTATTTTTCTCTTTGTGTTTCATGTTGAATTTTCTATATTGCTATGACTTCACGTAGATGAACTTTTTTCTTCTGCAGTATGTAATTTGCCATTAATCCCATTCAGTATATATTTTAATCTCAGAAATTGTAGTCTTTGTCTCTAGTAGTTCTATTTGTTTCATTTACATATATGTATCTTCTCAGTCTCAACTTTTAATATATGGAATATGGTTATAGTGACTGTTCTAGTGACCTTGTCTATTAACTCCATCCTCTGTCATTTCTGGATAGGTTTACACATATTTTTCTCTCTAATATGGGTGATAATTTTCTGTTTCTTTGCATGTCTAGTAATTTTTTCATTTAAAACTGGACATTGTGATCTTATCTTGCTGAATGCTGTGTATTTTTTAACCTTTTTATTTATTTATTTATTGTTTGAGACAGGGTTTTGCTCTTATTGCCCAGGCTGGAGTGCGACGGTGCCATCTCGGCTCACTGCAACCTCCGCCTCCCGGGTTCAAGTGATTCTCCTGCCTCAGCCTCCCTATTAGCTGGGATTACAGCCATATGCCATCACACCCTGCTAATTTTTGTATTTTTAGTAGAGACGGGGTTTCACCCTATTGGCTAGGCTGGTCTTGAACTCCTGACCTCAGGTCATCCACCCACCTAGGCCTCCCAAAGTGCTGGGATTACAGGCATGAGCCACCATGCCCTGCCTGTATTTTTTAAAATCTTAAAAATACTTTTAGCTTTGTTCTGAAACAGTTAAATTACTTGGAAACTGTTTGTTCCTTTCAATTCTTACTGGTAATATTTTTTAGGTAAGTCTGGCTCCATTACTGGGGCAAGATCTTTCTGTGTTTTTGTGTAACATTCCATGAATCCTGAATTTCGCTATTCTGGCTAGTGGGAATATGTCCTATTGCTGAGCACATGTGAATGTCAACCACTGTTACCTCTACTTCTTTCAGTTTGTTCTTTCTTTGGCCTCAGATAATTTCATTGTATGAGTGAGATGATCAGTATTCTGATGAATACTCAAGGAGGACCCTCCCTCTGCAGATCTCTGGAGTTTCTCTCTCTCTCTCTCCCCCCCACCCTCCGTGTGTGTGTGTGTGTGTGTGTGTGTGTGAATCTCTCTCCTTATTCCTTATCCCATGAATTATAGCCACCTTCATCTTGGATGCTGAGCTCCACCTCTTCAATTTAGGAAGTCTACTTGGGTTCCCCCACTCTAACCCATGGCCTAAAATCGCTCTCAAATCAGTAAGGCAGGCAATTGTAGGCTTCACCAAGTTTGTTCCTCATCTCTTAAGGATCCCTGTTTTTTATTGCCTGATTCCAGTGTCTTTAAAACAAAAACAAAAACCAAACCCTTGTTTGATATTTTGGGTGTTTTGGGGATTGTTCAGGTGGGATGGTAAAACTCATCTATCTTGGCCAGAAGCAGAAGTCTTCCTAAAGTTTTTTAGTCCTCATTATTTCCAATGCCTTGGTGCCAGGGCAGGGTATATATTCACTACAACAGCAGGTCAAAATTATTCAAGAAGATTTTGTTTACTATGTGGCATGTGGGCTTTCAGTGTAGGGTTATCTGGTGTGTCTCTTGTGATACGAATATTTGTATTAAGATGGCCTAATCTTTTGTCTCAGTTGTGTCTCAGTTTTCTCTCAATTGGAATTTCAGTTAACATGTGTTTCTCTTTAATTCTAGCAGGATGGGGTTTTACTTTTCCTATCACAAGTGAGGAAAGTGGAAAATGGTTTTAAAGTCTTGGAATTCACAGAAAGAAGTCCTGTGAACACCATGTGAAATTAAGCCATTCTTGTTGAGGGAAGGGAGTATAATAACAGGGAGGGAGAGGAGACAATATTCCTTTTAAATCCTATATGGCAAACTTTCATTTACCATGACTACTATGAGTCAGAAAACTGTACTTTAAGAAGAAATCTTTCCAATCATTCCATCCCATTCCCCTACAAGACCTTTTATTAAGACTTTAAAAGCTAGGAAAGATGATTAAAATAACTTCTCCAAGGGAGAGAAGTAAATGAGCAGAGATGTAGTTGAAGACTAATAGGGATTGATCTATACTACATCTAAGATTCCTTGCAATTCCAAACCCAATTCCAGAATACCCACTCTATACAGAGTCAACTATCAGTTTCTAAAGTGTTATGGAGTCAAACTAGACCGTTTAAAGACTAAATGTTGACCGAGTGTCATTGTCACACATCCACAAAAAGACATGGTAGTCTTTCAAAACATTTTTTTCAAGTATCTATATCACACATGAGTTTTATCTACTGTAATTAAAGTAATATATTTAGCTATAATTCTAAGGACTAAGCACCACCACCAATATCTCCTGTGTTCCTGGAATGAACATAATCTTAATATAAAGAGGGGAAAAACAGAATGAAAACAAGGTTAGAAAGATAGTCCCTAGCTGCTTGTGAGAAAGTTAAAACAACTATAACAAAAGTCTGAGCATGGATATATTTTAAACAGCCTACATACTTTTAATTCCCTGAAAATAATGCAGAAAATCTAAAAATGTTGAAAACCTTCTTGGGGATTGCAAGTGTGGAAATACAGAATGAATTGCAAACTTTACATTTTTTTCTGTAGATATTTAAGAATCTGTTTCCATTTCAATATTTCCTTGCTCTTTTTGTTATTGAAATGCTAATTCAGATGATTGCCAGTGAAATAGAAGATCCTATAATGGATATTCTGAGATTGAAAAGTGAAGGAGGGTATTGCTTCTAGTTCAATTCTATGGACCCAAACATTCAACATTAAGTAAAATCAATGGTCTCCTCCTAAATTCTCAGGACTTTATTTTAAATAAGATTTCCCCATTTACATAGCATGGCACTGATGTTGCTGACAAATTCCAATGTAGCATGCAACAGTGGTTCCTAATTGCTTTAGCATTTATCATGCACAAGAGACAGGAGGGAAGTTGTCTCATTTTGTACAGCTCAGTTGCATTTCTTATCTCTGAAGTACATTTAAGCAGCAAACTGGGATTTAAGGTAGCTGCCTGAAAACCAGCATCCATTAACATGCATATCTTGGGGGGAAAATGAATTGGGTGTTCTAAAGCAGAGTACAGTTCCATCTCATTCTGTGCATTAATTTTACATAATTTCTCTTTTGCACATTTATAAATTAAGGACCATAATCCTCCTTACCCATACAAATTCTCATGCTCACGTTTCCCAGGTTGTGCCTTTTGTCTGCTTTGTTTTCAAAACATTCATTTTATTTTTCCTTTTTTGCCCACACTATGCAGATGTAAGTTTTCAAAAAATTATGAAAAAGCATTTTGGTGTACTTCCAAGATACCCTTTGGGCTCAATTAGCACCTGGTAATATTCTTCCAAGCAGTCATGGGAGGTGCTTAACTACTGTGCAATTAGGCATCTTTTACCTGACAAGTCTTCTGAACAGGTTTTATGTTACAAAGAAATAGTACCCCTTCACATTCTACAGCAAACATTTGGTTACCATATATGAGTTTAGGAGAGTGGGGGAGCTCAAGTTCTGCTTATGCACTCTTGAATGTAATCCTTCCTGCCAGTGAGTTCTGATGATTTGTCTAAGCAGCCACAGACTACGGCTACTGTTCCAGGAATTCAAATCCCATTAAGATGTAAACCCCCAAAGGGGTATACAAAATCAGATGGACTGAGAAGCACAGGTGTGCCTATTTGTCTTTGAGGGGCTGTTTGGATGAATAAAGTATATTTGGACTATGCCCTGACAAATATAGATTGCCCCCTTGAAGTGAGGATTAAAGTTTATGTATATATACATATGTATATATGGGTATGTAAATATACACTGATCCTAAAATGGTCGCTGCTGTAGATAGTTTCTAACAGTTTCTAAAAATAAAGGCAGTCTAATTACACCTTCCTATTGTGACATAGATATTGTTTTACAAAATACCCCCTAGGTGCATCAAGTGAAGTCAAGCTTTACTATAAACTATTGTCTGTATATAGACAATCCATGTACCTTGTAGATTTTGCACACCATTTGTGACTTGCTTTCCTATCCTGTGGCCCATGTGATCCCACAGATGCCGTCTTTGGACAGGCACTGGTCTCTAAGTCTTACTCTTACTGCCCTTCTGCATGGCAAGGGTGATTTGGTAAAGAAAGAATCAGGGGTAGGGGCCAATTATTTTTCTAGAGTTCTTTTAAACTTTTGGTTTCTAATAAGGCAGGCATTATAATTTGCTAATAAATTATTGATATTCAATCCATCTTTTCTTCTATATTCCATCAGTGCAAGCATACTTTCTTGTCTGTGACGAGTTTATTTTCCATGTACTCACAGTTGCCTTCCGAGTGGTTAAAAATAAGAAAATGAAAAGGGAGTCATTTAAAAGGCAAGAGTAAGTGTCAAGGGAAGGAAACAGAAAAAAAAAAAAAAGTAAATGATCACCTCAACCTCCTTGAGTAGTTGCTTCAATAAAGCATTCACTCATTATCCAAGGTCTGCATGAAAATTTAGGTAAGTCATTTTATAAATTGCTCTACACTAGTATCACCTCCACATTTGAAAAATCAAGAGTTTACTTTACTGACTCTATTGAAAAGCCTCATGTTTCTAGGCAAAGTACCTTTAACCCAAACCCTAAAATACCCCATTTGTTTCATTCTGAAAAATGCAGTCAATCCTACTACAAAGCAGGAAAATATATTTATAATAAAGTAGAGACAATAGTAATAAAAATGAATCTCCACAGGAATAATGTACATGAACACATTTATTGTGAGTAGCTCTATGGAAAGGCAAGTCAGATATATATAGATATACATATATATATAAACACTATACACAGTTGCAAAGTCATCTCCCAAAACCGCAAACGAGATGTTTACAAAGAAAAGAAAGTACAAGAGTATTTACAAAGGAAGACAAAGCCAAAGCAACTCAAAACATATCTGTGAAGCAGAAATAGCAGATGTAATTAGCTGGTGGAACTGTAAAGTTTCAGTTTTTAACGACCAAGTGACTATGCCTGATACCAAATTAAATGTAGAGGTCACACACACAAAAAAAAGAAAATTCCATCATCGTTTTTTCTTAACAGCAGCATGAACTGATAGCTGGAAGGTAAGTGATATGTTGGTAAACATATTCCTTAAAGATTCTTCCAGCATAATACTGAATAAATTAATTGTCTGTAAACTAATAAATAATGACAAAAAGATTGCATTTGTTATGCAGTACCTGTGACTATGTGTACCTGTTACTATTTGTATAACACATACTACTGTGTATGAGGTTTCTCATTCATTTATTCAGCAACTGTTACATCTGTGCTGTACCCTCTTTACTCTGTCTGCTGGCAGCTTCTGAACCTAATATGCAAATAAAGTGATATAGCATTTTCTCCCAAGTAATCTTTTTTCCCACAATTCTGAACAATTATTACTTAACTTACTTGAAAATAAAATGGTGACAGAAGGCTTGAAAAAAGGCTGCCTAAAGAGCACGTTGTTATCATAATGAACAAAAGCCACACTGCGTTATTTGATTAGGTTGGAAAAAGAGAAGAGTCTGAAGGAACTGAAGAAGTTGATGCCCTAGCAGTGACCAGTAACTGGAACAATGACAGATCTCGTAGCCACATCCTCTCCTCAGCACAATTTACAAGGGGAAAAAAGAGCCCACCATCCCTTTGGTTGGTAGGCAAGGAAAAACATAAGTCAGCTCGATTCTTTGGAAAAGTTAGTTTAGCAACATGTACTATATAAGCTTGCTTGAAGATAGAAGTACACATTCAAAGACATCAAAACCAAGTAGTGAAAAACTTTAGATAAATATTACACTACTTCAAAGTTGCACATTAAATGCGAAGCAAATTTCATTTTAACAGTTTACACACAACAGGTACATCTACAATCACATGTACACAGGTACACAAAGGTGTACATACACACGAATACGCACACACACTAGTGCTCACACACACACAGACACTCAAACACTCACACCCATCTGTGATATGATGAGGTTTGCCAATGATGGTACAGCAAGCCAAGATTTGTGTGCCACCACGAAACAAAGCTCTAAGCAAGCTTCAAGACCTTTGTACCTATTCTTGTGGTCACCACCTTGTTAGTGTCATGTTCTCAAAGGTCCAGGTTCCTAAAATCTTAATTCAGTTTACATCAGAGGCAAGCAAAAATAGAACGGGGAGGAGCTTGCTCTGATTTTTTTTTTAATTTGGTACATCTTATATTGGCTCAATATCCAGAAGGAAACAAGGCCTTATAAGAGGTTCCTTTTGGCTTAAGTTTTCATCAGAATATTGATTGATAAGTAAACACTAATTTCTTGAATATGGGAAACTGATCTCTTTATAGTAGCCATGGGCATAGGAGGGAGAGTGTGCATTGGGGAAAATGGAGAAATAATAAGAAAAAGTAGAATAGACGTTGAAAGTGGGGAGAGGCCCAGAGAAGCAGGGAGGGGCCTTGGGAAGAGACTTTTGAAGAGCCTTGCTTCTTTTAGGAGGTAAATGTAGGTTTCACAATAAATGAAAAATAGTAGGTTTGGAAATAGTCGATTTTCAGGCAGAACATCATAGTGTTGTATGTGAACAAATAGACAGCTGTTTCTCAGTTCTGCCTTTAAAATGTTGGAAATGCTCAATCAGGATATCAGTTTCATTGACATTTAACATGAGCAGAATATTGCAGTTTTGCTAATGAGCAAAACTTTAAATAATTCGCCCTTTAGTCCTGCCTGTAAAATATTGGTAATGTTCCATCAAGATATCAGTTCAGTTGACATTTAATTCATTGATCAAGAAATGTTTTGTGTGTGTAATACTCGGAAAAAAGATTCCAGATCATACCTACCTTCCCATTATGACAGCTTTTTTTTCTTTATGTGCTGGTTTAAAGGTTTTTCAACTTCAAAATTGAATCTAAATATTTTACATTATTAAAATTAGCATTGACCAAATTTATACATATTCTAAGTAACTTTTTTTAAAGAGGGAAAGAGTTATGAGATGCTCACTCATATAGTATCTGTTCCCTTTCAAAGGGACATATTGGGGAGGAATACCAGAAAACAAAAACAAAGCACAATGTAAATATTGTTAATTAGAAATCACTGGATCCATAAGCAGCAGTACGAATGATCTGCATTAACAGGATCATTCAATTGCCAGAGTCCACTTGTAGGCTTGTAGAAATTTGGGTTGCTTTCTACTCAGAAGCCTCTGAGTTTTCTTTCCGTTAGGCAGATCTGGAGTAGATGAAGATAAAATTCCATAAGCATCACTTTTCTTCTAAAATGTGTTTTTGCGGCAATATAATCACTCTAGGAAAAAGATGATAAAACAAAAGTTACTTGCAGAATTAATGTGGAGAGCTGTCACCCCCACCCTGTTTTAAAACAAAACAACACAAAACAAAACAAAATCTAACTAGAAGTTTTTGAGAGATATATAGAGGAGACTGCCTGGGCATGGACATGGTTAATCAACTCTGCTGGCTGCCTGTGAGGAATATCAGCTGGGCAAAGACACAAGGGCAGTTATTCCTCTTGCCCCCAGGCTGCCACTCTGACATTTCTGGTGGACAGCATCTTTGCACGTGCGTGCACTGTTCTACTTTCTTCCAGTGGAGCCCACAAGTGAGCCAGGCATTGTGCAGAGAAACAGATTTTTTTCTTCTTCTTCTACATGTTTGACTATGCCTTCACCAGGTTATATGGCACAAGTCATAGGATTTAAGTACAGCCTTGGAGATGGTCTCTAGACTCAATCATTGAATTTCTTCTCATAGAACAAAGTCATACCTGCAAAGGAGACTTGAAATTCCCATCTGTTTAATAAAAGAAAAAAGTTCCAGCATTATTCTCTTGGCTTTCTGCTTTTGAGTGGGTGCATAATGGGGAGTATGGCAGGGGTTGTGGATCAGATACACAGAAGAAGGTGCTGGACCAGGGAAGGGACAGGAATAAATGATCAGCAAATTGATTATAGGATGCCAGTGTCACCTTAAGATCAGGTCCCCACAAAGTACCAAGTATTCTATTTTATTTGAGACATCCTAAAAGAATCCATGGAAAACATCCTCCAGAGTGGGCTTCAAGTACAAGATTGTGTATTAAACTGGAAATATACATTTTAAGTATTCATTTTCTTATCAAAGGTTTTACAATTTTTTTAAAGAGATGAGGTCTCACTATGGTACCCAGGGTGAAGAGCAGTGGCATGATTATGGCTCACTGCAGCCCCACCCAGACTCCTGGGCTCCAGGATTTTAAAAATGTAACAAAGTTGCAGCTGGATAAAGCACTGAGTGGGAAGAGTACATTTCCCTCTTACTACTTGTGTCTCTTCATTAAGATTCAATGTATAGGTTTGTTCTTGCAGATTAGAAGGTTAAAAAAATGCCAGCCATGGTGGCTCATGCCTATAATCCCAGCACTTTGGGAGGCCAAGGCAGGTGGATCCCTTGAAGCTAGGAATTCAAGAACAGCCTGGGCAACATGATGAAACCCTGTCACGCCACTGCACTCCAGCCTGGGTGACAGAGTGAGGCTCTGTCTCAAAAAAAATGCCATAGATTAGTAAAGATATTAAGTTTTCCTGTCAGCCTTGGGTTTAGGAAATTTTACATTTTATGTATCTAGTTGTACACAGGAAGAAAGGAGTCTGTGATAACCACAGTTAACTGTGAGACTGCATATTAGTAACTGTTATTTGCTGCAAAATTAGGCTAGACCAGTATTACAGAGTGTTATCAGATATTAGCTACATTTTAAAATAGATATTTAAGGTTAGAAAGGTATTTCACCTAGTTTAGTTTACTATTTTGTTTTAGTACCAAAAATATCTTCATGTGTCCATATATAGCACATTGCATGTGCTTTAAAAGGGACTTCTTGCTGTCTTATATGATACACCGGATTTCATATATATTTTTCCAGAAACCTGCAAATTAAGCTTCATATAACTACCCTATTGGCATTATACTAAGATTAGGAACGTTTGCTGTTATTGGAGTTGTTTTTCTTTCTTTTTCCCTTTTTTAAATGACAGAATCTCTACTAAAATTTGATTCATATTGCCATTGCTTTCCTATAACACCTACACCAGCATTAAGTGAATGCTTGATAACTTAATAAAAAGTGACAAATAATTGTGTAATTTCATGTTTACTTTACAAAATACATTTGTCAATTCTTGATTAACTATGCTAGTAGAAAGGAATAATGCTATCCAAAACAGGATAATCCCAAAATAATTTAACTTGCTTTTGAGATGCATTATGGGAACCTGAGCCACAGATTTGCCTTTATAATCCTATTTTACTTAGGCCAATATTAAAATGAGTTTACATTCCCCGGGCACATTCCAAAGAACAGCGTAAGGAAGCAACTCAGAAGCTTGCTGGGTGGCAAAGGAAAGCAACTCCAGATTAAAACTTGATTGTGAACAGTCTGCAAAATGAATATTAAAGGGCTAACAGTCATACCTTAGATTTGTCTCCCGTTCATTTTTATGTGATTTCATCATCAGAAAGGTAAATGGTGATGCTTTTAATAATGTGGTCTCTTTTGGATGTATTATTCCCATTTGATATTGACAGGTTATAAATACTTACCTTATTGTATATTCTTATTTTCCCAATTAATCAAAGGTCTTTTAAACAACAAGTTAATTTCACCCCTTTTAATGGTTGGTATACTCTTCAAGTAATTTTTCTCTATAAGACAGAAAATCTCAGTGGATTCTGATGAGTCAAAATATTTCCCTACTCCTCCTACCAAAATCTGGCAGGGAACATTTTTTTCTCAAAAACAAATGAAGTCAACTTTTCTGTTTCAAGTTATATAATGATATAAATCTGAACATTAATCTTTAACATGCTAATAACGCACAGATGACTTCAATATCCCTGGAAATTTGTAGGGCGAGCCAAGAAGGCAGTTCCTCCAGGGTATTTCAGACCTCTTTATATGAATCGTAAATATGCCTCTACTACATTTTAAAGTCCGAAAGAGCAGTATTTCCTCTGCTCAGAGAAAGGTGAACCTATAACAATATACTGTTATTCTCTCATTCTCTTTTCCCCTTCTGCAACCTTATTCTCTTAGTTATCTTTTCAACTCCAATTTTCCTAGAGCTCAAAAATGGTTTTCAAGGGTTTTTGCAAATTTCTCACTCTGTTCATTAGACAACATGCTATCCCTGCATCCCTGCAATCAACTGGAGCTCACATAAGCAGGGGCAAGCAAGTAAAGCACCAAAAAAAAAAAAAAAAAAAAAGGAAGCAAATAAAGGTGAATGTATAATAATGCAATTATATTACTTAGCTTAGCATTGTCTCTGGAGTATACGTAGGTGTTTCTTTTTCCTCAATAGGAACAGATCATCATACTTTTCTGTGCCTGTGATTGTAGTGGAGGATGATTCTCTAGGACTTGATAAAATTAAGTGCTATTTATTGCTCAAGGCTAAAAATTACTAATAATCGCAGCTAGTCTTCACAACAACAATTATACCAGACTATTACCTCCTTCATAGATCAGATGATGAAACACCTTTGTTCCCACAATGGCAATAGTTTTGGGACAGAATGGTCAAACGAATCTGTAAGGGAAATGTATGACACTTGTAAACCCCTAGCTCCTCAAAGGTCAGCTCACTCGTTTCACATCTGCGCCTTGTTAGCAGGCCCTGGGCCACTTATGCATGTGCATATTCCAGTCTTGAGTATCTGGATACAAACTCTATGGAGATCAGCTACAGGATTTTCATGGTAGGTCAGCTTCTCCACTACCTCCCAACACACACATGGGACACTTCACTCTGCTGCCCAGTTACTGGCAACTTAAAGAATGCAAGTTACTAGAATTCTAATATAGGCCGTTTCAAATTTACAAAACATATTTCAAGGTCACTGTTTAGTTGAAACTCAGAATAAATTATCTTATAGAAACAATGTCATAAATTAATGGTGGACAGGTTCATAGCTTTGTCTAGATATGCCTATATTTAACCTATGCAGCTCTTGAACTAACAGAGAACTATTTTGACTATACCCAGTCATCATTTCTGAGGGAAGATGTATATGAAGTTTCAGTTTGAGACTCCAGGAATATATGTCTTCCAGCCATGGCAATAGGAATTTTGTCCCCCAAACTCAACCAGCTGGAATAGTCGAAGGCAGGGTGACAGTGGAAGGGAAACTATGGTAAAAGCTGCAGCAACAATAAGGACTTCATCATGGAGGTGAGTGGGGGCACAGGACTTTAAGTGCGAGGACAAGGTTGGTATGCTTTCAAGACTGGGGGCATAACACTTTAAAAAGCAAGAGTGAAAATCACATTTGTTGGTCAGACTTTCAAGGGCCCCATAGGTACACATGTGAGCAATTTTCAAGACTGTGAGATAGAAACTTCACTGATATTCTTTCTAAGTTTCAAGTCTATAAGTAGGAAATTATTAATCATAGAAAGAAAAATTATATAAATTGTCAAAACTAGCTAAAGTGACTACAATTTACAGGGAATTAGATATTTGGTAAATCCAGAAGGTGTGGCTAGCATCACACATATTGTGATCAATCCAACCATGAAAATAGCTTTAAACATCAGCCCAGCTGCTTCTGTGCCAAGTGACAGTAGGGCAGGCAGCACAGCCTTGGATCTGTGCAACAAGGATCCCCACAAGGAAGGTTGCCTCTGCAAGCTAAGTGCAAGAAGCCTGTGTACTGGGAGTGATCAACATCTGGAGAAGTAAGCCCTCTATGGACCCTGCAGGACTCCCACAGTGGCCCTCTCCTTTTCAGCCAGCGAAAGAACAGGAAAGGGCATGTTTGCCCGAATTTAAGGGCACAAGTTTGGCAAAGGGCACATGAGGGTAAGACTCACAGAACACAACCAATGTAACCCTAACCAATAAGAAAGAGGTATCAGGAAGCTAAGAGAAAATAGCAGTAACTTTCTCATTCACTTAATAAGTATTTGAGTACGTTTTCCATTCTAAAAAGAATTAATTATTCAGCCAGAAGTTGAAAGGTACCCTCTAAAAATGCAAATCTAAAATAGTATATAATTTACACTAGAAAAATCTTTAAACATTCCTATTTCTCAAGTGTTGAATCTACTTTTCCAAAATAAGGTGGAAATGTGAGACCTATAGCTACATTACCAATAATCAATGCAGAATTGCTAGAGAATATATTTTAAGTTCATATGGCAAGCACATTTTTCTTGGCAATTTTATCAATAGCTTTAAAATCAGCAATGTAATGGTTACGGCAAAAACTCAGTGCATTGTGATGTATTTATTTCATTATTATAAAAAGCAGTGTTTTAAATTTCTCATTTCTCATTCAAGACCAAGCAACATTTTCTAGTAAACGATCCTCACTATCTAAGAGTCTAGCAGCACCTCTTAGAGAAAATATACTGAAGGTTTTAATTAAGCATTTTACAAAAGCTATTTTCCAATACTGCCAATAAAACGTCTGGGCTATTTTTACATAATCTTAAAGCCTTAAAAAAGGTGCTAAATCAAAATGAACTTAATTGTAAACAGGGATTTTTATGTCCCAAGGAGAGAGTTTGATTTTCAAGGCTTCTAAAATCTACTTGCCTGACTGCCAAAAGCAAGTTTACTTTTTAAACAAATGAAGAACGTCTATTGCTACACTGCTTATTCTTCCACCTGTCTTACTTTATCCTGTTTTGCCTACTGTGCTGGTTTAGATTAGAATACCAAACTTTATAATGAAGGAAGAAATTAAATGAAAAGACTTTTTGCTATAACTCCCAAATGTCAATGAATTATTAGGAAAATCAAAGAAATCTAACTTCTAAAGAAATGACCATTAATGGAAATTTACTGAATGCACCCTCAATTTACTTTCTTTCCTTTCCATGTTTCTGTGGGATCTAAATAGATACACACACTATTTGTGTTTGGGCAGTAAAGATTAACCAACTCCTCCCCAGATCAGATTTAAAACATTCAATTCCAGCACAAGTCAAATTCTTTTATTCTAAAAGCCAGGGCAAACAGTTCAATGTAATAAAATTACCCAAGTCCTGGAAGGTAGTCCACGGTTATAATGCTCTGAATGAATTACTTTCAACAAAATTTGCTACTATCAAGTGAAAGCAAACTTGTAATTTTTTCCTAATCATTACCCATGTAATAATCTGTCACCAATGGGAAAATAACAGACTACACACCTGATTAAAGGGAAGTGTCATATGTTGGGTGGAGCACTGGACTTGAAATCAGATGTATGAGTTAGATTTTCAGCTCTGCCACTTACCTTTTTGATCTCAGGAAAATTCTCAACATGGGCTTCATTTCCAGTACTTACCGTCCATCAGTAAAATAATGAATGTGAATGTGCTTTGCAAACTATAAGGCAATCTGCAACTGGAAAGCATTTCCTCAATCAACAATTTGACAATTTAATAATAAACCCTTTTAAATCACATAAACTATTTCTTAGTTCTCCCTACACTCGTCAGCCACATCTATTCCCACAGGAAATTTTTTTTTGTCACTCTGAGAAGCCTGAGTTTGTTCCCAAAACAGGGGATTAGGGAGAGAAAAAGAAAGTAAGAGATCTTGTTTGAATTTTTATACATGTATGATATTCTGGTGTGCTTAATTAAAGTTCTGGTGCTTGTTTAAAGTAGGTATTTTGCTAGTAGTTGAAATTTTTACCCTGAAAACATCACTCTTAGAATGAATGCAAATGAATAATGATTGTGAACAACTTTAGTTAACTTTAATTAAATGAGGTCCTCTTTAATTGTTACAGGTCAAATACCTCATTAGTCCAAACACTGTCCAATTTTGAGGGGTTGAATATTACCTAAAATAAGTGATCCATCAATGGTAGCTGGGAAATTTCTGCTATATGGAAATTTTATTACAATAAATTATAGTTAAGTTCAATGGAATAAAAACAATGTGCTCTTAGTGCCTATAACTGATAGCAACAAGTTTGGCAGTAGTACACTCAAAAAAAGCATAAGATTGCTTCACGGTGATAACAGTGTCTAACACGCAAAAATTAATTAATTACTAAAGTTTTTTTTTTTTTGCTTTTTAATACCAAGTGCCCATCATAACATTACTAACTTAGCTGACCGGTTCTCTCACCCCTCCTAGAGCTGCCCTTTTATATCCTCCCAACTCTTGAATAAAAAACCGGGAAAATGTTCACCTCAAGTCATTTTGAACTATGAATTCTCTATCAGGTAAGGTAGAAAAAGAAGCAAACAGTCATACATAGGTTAACAGTCAAACTAAACTACATAAGAAACAACATTCTTCTCCTAAATGCTAATGCCTATGACCTATGTGTTTAAAATGTGAAGACTTCATCTTCAATAAATGATTAAAAAGTATTTCATTTATTAATACAGTCATGTCTAAGGTTATACTTCTGGGTGTTTCTTTCTAATCGACTTAAGTAAATTCCCTTAAGGCATTTACTTATATGCAATGTGACTGTAGGTAAATGGAATTATATACTAAATTTGTGTTACATGAGAACAGCTGTCTCACAGATTTATAGTCTCACTTAAATGGTAATCTATAAAGATCCCAACTCTGAACAATAATGTAAAGTATTTTAAATGCAAGTAAAGACTAACTGAAAAGTGAGCTTTTCAGATGGAGAATCTTAATTTAGGTTTGTTTTTCTAAATGTAATAATAATAGTAGCAACAATAACAATGGCAATAGCTATAAAATAATTCATGTATAGTACTTACTGTATGCCAGGCACTATTCTAAGCACTTGCCATCAATTAAAATGACTTTTTGAAATACATAACTTCTAACAAAGACGGTATTTGTTCCTCTGTCAAAGCGTTATGTTTTTGTTTCCTAACACGATTGTTTTTGTTTTAATGTTAGATAGGAAAATAGAGATCAGAAATGAGTGAAAATTATTCTACAGCTTTATGATTTAAAAAAAGGATCAGAATCATTCAGCTTGTTCTTAACACTTCACAGACAACATTCTACCATACAATTTACATTAAAATGGTAACCAAAGTCATTTCCTACAATGGTTTGTTTCACCACCATCAACACCACTACCACCACCACCACCACCACCCCCAACCCCCACTATTCCTTTCATGTATTTCAGCAAATTATGTGCAGGAATCACTCTCAAGACTAATTATTTTGCAAGAAACTAAATCAGTTTAAACTGCCGAAATTTCACTTCAGTATTAACCCAATGACACTAAAAATATCTTACATTTGCAAAGTGCTTTAACATTCCAAAGTGCTTCCACGTTGATTCTCTTATTTCAACCTAAGTACCTGCATCCCTGTGAGATAGAACTTCCTTGCTGTAGTCACTCAATAAAGCTAGGAATTTCCTCAATAAACAATGCATTTACAGAACGTTAAATCCCCAAAATAGCTACAAAGTCATAAATCAGTAATTTATGCTAAAATAATGATCATGGTGTCTAGGTATTCCTTGGAAGTCAGAATTTATTCGAGGAACAGTAAGATTTCACTATTTTAAATCCTAAACTTCTTAGACCTCTATGAAAACTGGTCCTTTTGAAAGTACTACAGGGACACAGGCAACTATGTATCATCTACATCAAAAGTATAAATAGTGTCTTCAATAGTTAGACTCGAACAATAGCTTGAGATCAATTTTCAGGTATATTCTGCAGAATAAAGTAGATCTATTCTTGAAAATCTTATTATGGATTAAAGTCTTGGAAATGAAATTATATATTTTAAATGTATGATTATGGTAGCAGTGGTGATCATGTGTGTTTGTGTGTGTGTGTATGTGTGTGTGTTGGGGAGGGAACTCACAGTTTAAAAGAGGTCTGAATTGAATCTTTTGGCAAGCCAAAGCATCCTTTTGTTGTTTTAATGATCACTCTTTAATGTGTCCCTGCTGCAAATGTGAGTTTTTGTATGGCAAGTTTTCTATAGCAAGGAGAGAAAGGGGATGTGGGGGGGCTACACCTGCATTAAATAGGGAGCTTGTTAGGTGACTGTTGTGATCAGTCCCCGACTTGTTCTGCCTGATCAAGCACAGTGGGCAGAGATCCAATCACAAAAGCATTCCACAAAGCAAGCAAAGCAAAAATCTTCACTAAACTGACTACTGGAATGAAAACTGCCGAGGTCCATCCCTTCCCTTCACTGGGAAAGAAGCATATTCTACTAAAGAGAGAAGGCAGTTGAGACTATGGAGACATCATCTTCTGCAATCATCTCTTGAAAATGTTTCAAGACACACTGATGACAACACTGCACAATATTGTACACAGTAAAATTACTCTAAGTCTTGTTTCCAAGTCTGACAGCTCCTACTCTTTCTTACTTCTTCCTTTGGAAAAGTAGCCCTTTAAAAACTTCCACCATTCCAGGGTAAGCTGCCCCTGGAGTCAGGTCTTCCTCCAGCCTTATCTTGCTTTCCTTGATTTCCCATAAGATACACGAATTAAAAGTTTTAACTGCTTTTTAAGCCTTTGAAATAATATTCATATCCTTTGTCAAGTTGTCACCACATCCTCTTTTGGAAGGGTGGGGGGTTAAAAGAAGAAAATGAGGCACAGCAAATGTGACTTGCCTGTCATTACTAGTGACAGAGAAAAGGAACACTCAAGGTTTCTGGAATTTATCCTGTGTAAAAACAAAAAGAAAATCAACACACAAACATATTCCCGAGCCAAATACTGTCTTCTTTTAATCACCTCTTGGTTTGGATTGTTTATGTTTTGTTCTCCCCAGACATTCACGTTAACAATTGAGATTTAACTTTCTTGGTAAATCACAACAAACTAGCATAACAATGACTGCTCTTTAAAAAGTAACTTTCGGAGGAGAAAAATATCCTCCCCAAACACAAATAGTTGATTAATAGTCTGTGCTCTTATTAAATTCCCACACTTAAATATGGGCATTTGCAGAAGAGCAACTTTTAATTGTTGATTTGAAAATTAGTTGGTGGAACCCAATTTACGACACCTGCTTTACATTATCATTAAATGATGAGGAAGGATGTTTGAAAGTATCCTTATGTTATATGTCTGCGTTTTAACTACTCCTAAAAAAGTAGAACCAATGTTTAAATGATAATCAGTTCTGTCCAGGTAAAGAAATTGATTAGATAAAAACAAATTTTTGCAAAGATCAAAAAGGCATTGTGTGAATAATTAAAACTGAATTCTATCCTCCATGTCGAATAGCACCAGTTAATGAAATATTATCCCTAACACTGTAGACTGTAGCACATCGAATCATTAGACAATGACCATTCTCTTTAGGGAAATTAATTTTAAAATTACCGACCTCTTTTGGGAGAGTCGAACTGGTTATCAGGTCTGGTAAAATCCATTCTCACGTAAGTGTCGTCGTCGTCGTCAGAATCTTCTCTCTCCGGGGGTCTTGGCACCCGGCGACTGCGAGGTGGTGGTTCGGGAGCGGCAGCTGCAGCGGCAGCCCCGCCAGCCTGGTTCTCACCTCTGGCAAGGTTTGCAGATGGGTTGTGGGCTCCGGGGTTCGAGCCACCGGCAACGTCTTGGGCTCCCCTTACTGCTTCGGTATCAGCAGCATTAGCAACAGGTTGAAACCAGCGGGCAGAGGCGGAGTCAAATCCAGCAGCGGCGGCTGCTGCGCCGATGCCCGGGGCTACGGCGAGAGCCGAGGCCCCAGCTACAACTTGGCTGACCGCTAAAGTCGGCTCTGCAGCCGAAGTAACCGCCGGGACTGAGGATGGGGAAAGGTCTCTCTCGAGACTGTCTGTTGGAAAAGCAGAGACAGCGGCTCTGGCTGCTGCAAAGAAACTTTGAGAACGACTTTGTGGGCGTCTTCTCTCCTGCTCTTCCTCCTGCAGCAGCCTAGCTACAGGTGGTGGTTCAGAACATCGGCTGGGGGAGAGAGAAATATCCATATAGCACTCAGAAAATGGGTCGACCACATAGATTCGACCTGTTTCAGCATCGTAGCGAATGGCACTGTCAGCAAGAGGCATGACTGGTGTCATTGCTGAGTTGAAAATTACTTCAATGTAGTCACCCTCTTCCTCATTAGCATTGCTACCTGTAGCACTCAGAGGAAGGGGAGGAAGTGGCCACCTAGCACTGTCCAGAGATAAGGGGTTGGCACGTGGTATAGCTCTGAAAAGATCGGAGAAGTCGTTTGCTGGATTTGGAAATAGTACTCCAAACTCAACGTTCACATAATTAGAAAAGGCTGACTGTCTGGGGTCAGCAATTATGCCCCACGAACATGGTAGTCCTTGAGTAGAGGGAGCTGGTGTATTGCTCTCTCTTTTAGCGAAGTCGATGTTGACGTAGTCAGGAGAGCTGTCAGCTTCTCTCTGTTCACGTGTGGGCTTTTGTGGTTTTGGCTTGATTTTATATCCTTTTGTAATAAAAGAAAGTCGGTTAGGTCTCTTAGCCTTATTCATTAGGGACCCATCATCCCAAGGCTTTGAAGGTGATCCCCCATCTCCAGGCTTTGAGAATGATCCCTCACCTGAAGGCTTTGAAGCTGCATCTTTGGGGCCCCAGTTATAGGAGACTTCTTTGTCTAGGCCCCTCCCCAGGAACTTTCCAGGTAACATTGGCACATACTCACTGTTGTCACTCTGTCCCAAAGGTGAGCTCTGAAAAGGGTTTGGTAGAGAGAAGTAGGAGCTCCAACTTTTGGAGGAAGAGCCACCCTGAGGATTTCTGGGGTTTTTTGGAATTGCACCGGCTCCAGGAGCCATAAACATGTAGTCACTCTCACTGTCATTGTCCTTTGAGTCATCCTCTTTATTAGTATCAGGTGCTTTTGGAGGACTGGGAGCAGGTGGTGGGCTCACTCTGGGAAACATCATCATGTACCCTCTTGAATCTTCAAAAGGGGATCGAGAGTGGCGCTTTTTTGAAGCAGAGACATTTTGAGGAGCCATTGGCATATAATCACTGGAGCTTACAAGAGGGGCAGCCACCCCTGGCCTCATTGGCACGTATGGGTCATCCTCATCTTCATCAAAAGCTCTGGCTCTGTGGGGACCTCGAGCTGCACCTTCTGGGATCTCTGCATCTTTCACTTCTTTGGCTTCTTTGCGCTCTTTTGTGGCTCCTCTGTCAGCACAAAAATAAAGTCGGAATCTTCCCCCAGACTTCCCTTTTCCACCAGTTGCTCCAGCTGGTGGGGGCGGAGGAGGAGGTGGTGGAGGTGGTGGCATTTGCTGTTGCTTGCTTTGAGTTAATTTGTCAAAATAGGATCTTTTCTTCAGAGATTTTCCACGTTCACCATCAGCATCGGATCCTTTCCCACTTCCTGAGCCTTTGCCCCCTCCAGAGTTCTTGCCACCACCTGAGCCATGCCCACCTCCAGGTCTCTGGCCACCACCTGAACCTTGCCCACCTGCGGTGCCGTGGCCATCTCCAGAGCACTGGTTTCCTCCTGAGCCCTGGCCATTTGAGCCCTGGCCACCACTTGAGCCCTGACCACTTCGGGATCCCTGTCCCTCGCCTGAGCACTGGTTTCCTCCCGAGCTATGGCTACTGGAGCCTTGGCCACTTGAGCCCTGACCACCTCCTGAGCCCCGGCCATTTCCTGAGCCCCAATTGTTCATGGGCATGTAGTCGCCTCCGCTTCCTTCCTGATCTTCTTTGCCCTGGGGATTGCCTTCCTCCCCAGAGTTGCCAGAGCCAGAGCCAGACACTTCAGAAGACAGGCAAGCTCCATCGTTCGGGGCTTCTGCAGGGTGCGGGGGACGTGCTGGGCTGGGTGCTAAGCGGTGAAAAAAGCTGGCCGGCACTGAACTCGCTCTCCTTGACCTGTGCCCTCTGGGCAGGTGCAGTCTTCCTCGCCTGGAGTGGGGCACAGGCTCGCTGGGTGTTATGAAACGCCTGGTGAAAAGCATCTCGTCTTCCCCGTCGCCGATGGCCCTGAGGTGGCAACACTGCTCAAAGCGGGACCTTCTGAGCCAGCCTCCCGGCTCCAGCGGCAGCAAGCCCAGGTGCCTCCTAGCGGACAGCAGGGTTAACAGGTGGGCGCCGATGCTGATGCTGTAGCTGCGGCAGCGGGCTCTGTATTCGTCTGCACATAAGGCTCTCATCTTCTCCAAAAACAGCTCATGCATGTTTTGGGCAACCACACAGTCATCGACCTGCATCCAGAGCTCTCCCGGACCGATGACGGTGGACCTGCCTACTTCCAAGAAGAAATACTGCTCCGAGTGTCCACAGCGACGGATGCTCAGGAGCTGGACGACCACGCTGGCCACTTCGGTGTTCAGTCTCACAAACACAACCTCCTCGTCGGTTAGACACAGCCGGAACACGCCGCTCAGCTCTTTTCTGTGCCCCAGCCCCCTGGGTTTGACTATTACCTGCCACACATCTTTATAGAAGGGTGGCTCCGCCGCCGCTGCCGCCGCCAGCGCGGCCGGCTCTCCGTCCGGCTGCGCGCGGAGCGTGCCGCAGCGGCGGCGCTTGCTCTCGAGGATGAGGCGGCTGAGCAGCAAGTACCAGCTTTCCTGCTCCGACTCGTTCTCGGCCACCATCGCGAAGTACTCGTCCTGGGTGAAAAGGGCAATGAGGTGTCGGTACCTTGCATCTGCTCTCTGGCTCACGGAAAAGCACTGGTATAGGATGATCACGCGTCGCGGTGGAATGAGCCGGGGGATCGCGGCGCCAGAGGCGGCCGCCGCTGCTGCAGCCGCCGCGGCGCGGACACTGTGCCGGAACTTCCTGGCATTTTCGTAGTATTCCAGGCGAGCTGGGGCGTCAGCAGTCTCGAGTTTGAGCACGAAGTAGCGCCTGTGCCCATGCTTCTGTTTCCGCAGGTAGCCGCGTTTGCAGACTTCCTCCCCGACGGGGAGGTCCTCCTCCTCGGACTCGGAGTCTGACCGGGAGCCAGTGGCCGTGGAGAGCCACATGGCTCCCGGACAAGACGACCCGGTCCCAATGAGTGCGGTCGGGGTTCCCGAGGAAAGAAGCGGGGTGGTCACCACTGCTGCTAGAGCTGCCGCTGCTGCCGCTGCTGCACCTCTTAGTCTTCTTGTCGCTTGGTCGCGAGTGAAGGAGCAACTCGCCATGGTGATGCACGATGGTTTTAAGGTGAGCGAGGAGGAGGGGGAATTCAGGAAAGGGAGGGTTGGGGGAAGAGGCTGTCTACCCCCGTCTGCCCGCCCCAGCCCCCTCCTGCCTTGGCCCGCGCCCCCGCCCACTCCACTCTAAGCGCACGACAGCGGGCAAAACAACACGTGACCGAAGCCTCACGCGGCGGCCGCTGCGGATCCTGCTACCGGCGCAATGGAGGGGCGCGAGCGGCCACCAGTAGAGGTGTGCAAGGGAGGAGGCGGCGGGCTTGGGAGGCGGAGCCACCTCCAGCTGTGCCAACACCCTCCCGGTGAATCTCCAGGCCTGTGGGCCAAGGGAGGACTAAGAGGAGGAGGCGGGGCTCTCTGGCCAAACAGATTCTACCCGGGAGTCGAGGAAGGCATGAGGGGGCGGGAGAAGGCCTGGAGGGGCAGAGGAGAAAGCGGCCGGCTATCAGGGCTGGGAGAGGGCGCCACAGTCGGGGCCCCATTGGTGGGAGGTGGTGCAGGGGGGCGCGGAGCGCAAGCAGTGCCGGCGGCGCCGGGGTGCAGAGCCCGCACAGTCGCCGGACGGTTTGTTTATTTGGGAAGCGGGAGCCAGGTGAAACTGTTGCAAGGCTCTGATTGGCTGGAATAGGAGCCAATGGGAGGGTCCGGCAAGAAGACAGTCCCGAATTCATTAGTTTGGCGGGAGGGAGGGGTGAGAGGGGAGAGGGGGCGTGGCTGGGGTCCCAAAGTGGCTTCGCTGTCGGCTTGTGGCGCTCTCAGGCGGTAAACAACCTTACACAAATAGCTGTTAATGGTGGTGGTAAACTCGTGCAAATCCCAGAGCCATGGTGACCCGGGACGGAGTCGGGTGCCCTGGTATTCCCTGTCAATCACATAAATTCTCTGTTCCTGTCACAGTCTGGTTTATTCTTTCCAGTCGCTCACGGCGGCTGGTCGAGCTTCTTGGGAAAAAGTGTCGGCACCCCTTGAAAGCGGGTTGATGACCCGGGCGCTCAGACCCGCTTTCCACCGCGCTGCAGGCACTCCCGAGCCCGCTCCACCCCTGACGAAGCCCGCGACTCTAAGGCACACGAATAACCACGATGAATTCAAAATGAACATGATCTTTATTAATCAGAATGCACTTCTAGCCCACGAAACACAGGTTCCCTAAATACAGTGTTTCTGCCTATTTGATTAACGATGACTACGAAAGCACAAATTTGGGGGCCTGCAATGTATACAGCCATATTGGAAAAGATTGGACTCGATTCTTACTGAAATAACCAGTGTTGGGCTGTGAGGTATTTTTCTGTGGGAAATGCTTTGGAAGGTGCCTTTAAAAGAATCTCAAAATATTGCTTTCCTTTCCTTGAGCGAGACCGAAAAACTTTAGAAAAAGAAAAGCTCATACCTAGAACAAAGGACCACGCTGAATGCATATTCTAGAGCGCATTTCACATCCCTCGCGTCAACAAGAAGAAGGTGAGGAGCTTTGATGCATTTCAGTCTACAAGTTGACATCACAAAAGTAAGAGCTGCTGCCTCCCTAATTTCTGGAAAAACTGCCAGAGTGTAAGTGCAACCTCCTGAAGTCTCTCTCTCTCTCTCTCTCCCCCTTTCTCTCTCTCTCTCTCTCTCTCTCTCCCCCCCCCTCACCACCCCAGTTATTTCTTGACTAGGATTTTAGACTCCTCTCCCTCTCTCCCCCACCACCCCAGTTATTCCTTGACTAGGATTTCAGACTCTTAATGGTGGAGATGGGTCGTGAATTATCAAAGGAGTGACCACGTTTGCAAAGAGGAATGGAGGGACAGGAGGAAATAACAGCATTTCTCTCTGAAAGAATGGAATGTCAGTTCACCCTTGCTCTAGGGTTGATACGGCAAAGGGTACTATTTTATAAAATCCCACAGTAAACTAGGCAATGTGTATATCATAAAAATAAACCGTATCTCTGCCCTCTTAAGAATTTGCTCTCTGTTAGAAACAGAACACACGTATTTGAATAAATGGCTCCTTTTTGATGCTATAATTTAAGAGAAAGAAAAATTGGTTTTGGTTGTCCCCCAGATATTACAAACATTCAATAACATTCCCTCTGCTGCCAATGGTTTATAAGTGCAATATATTCACAGGTGCCGGAAGCAGCCGTGGTTTCGGAAGGGAGCTAGAGGCAGAACCAGAGTGGATGCTGAGAGCCCTGTCTGTGACTGTTACATATTTCAGCTACGTAGTCACATACATACAAGATTCCCTGCATTTATAACCAAAATGATAACAAATGCTCTCATTTGGGATTTTGTTTGATAGTCATTAGGATATTTTATAAGTCTTTCCAAGCACAAGGTTCTTCTCTTTTTTTTTAAAGAGAAATGTGACAAATAAGGCAACACATTTGAAAGTGCTTTGAGTAATAACATGACATTGAAAATATCAAAATGAATATTAAAACAAATGGGAAAATACTGGAGATTTTTTAATCCTCATGTCCTTTTTCCTGTACATATAGAGTTTTTACAAAGAGCAGTAGGCTTACAATTTATATAATTTTGCATCCTGTTCTTTTCACTTAACATTATACAATATTTTCCCATATTATTATGCATCAGCCTAAATATCATTTAAAAGCAACATATTATCCAACACAATTAATGTATATTAATGTAATTAATCATCTACTTTGGGGCATTTGTTTTCATTTTTTTCAGTATTATAAATAACATGTCAATGAATATCTTGTATCTACAGCCTTTTAAAATTCCCATTGGGTAAAAACTGAGTACTGGAATTAGTAGGCTAAAAGATATGAATATTTAATACATTATTTTTCAAAAATATCATATTAGTTTACACTGTCACCAGACTGATTGTCACTTTGGACATTCTTATTTTTAAAAAATCAGAGATAAGATGGGTGAAATGGTATTCCACTATTCTTTTTTTTTTTTTTTTTGAGATGGAGTCTTATCCTATCACCCAGGCTGAAGTGCAATGGCATGATCTCAGCTCACTGCAACCTCGGCCTCCTGGGTTCAAGCAATTCTCCTGCCTCAGCCTCCCAAGTAGCTGGGATTACAGGTGCCCACCACCATGCTCAGCTACTTTTTGTATTTTTAGTAGAGAAGGGTTTTCACCATGTTGGCCAGACTGGTCTCGAACTCCTGACCTCGTGATCCACCTGCCTCAGCCTCCCAAAGTGCTGGGATTACAGGCCTGAGCCACCGCGCCCGGCCTGCACTATTCTTTCAATGTGCTTTTCTTTTTTTTTTTTTTTTTTTACTAGTGAGATGAAACATTTATATATATTTACTGACATTGTATTATTTCCTATAATGTGTCCTTTGTGTTGTCTATTGTATTCTTAGTATTTTCTTCTTATGTTTAACTTGTTTACATAATAAATACATTAAAACTCTGTGGTATTTGTTGCAAGTTTTTTTTTTCCTACTCTGTTGACTTTAAAAATCACATTTAACCTGATTCTCTTCTGTTTTGAAAGATATGTAAATTTGGCACAATGTGGTTTGTAGCACAGTTTGAAAGGGAGCTGTTGATACAAATGTCACCATGGTCACTTTTAAACTTCTTTTAAAAGATCTCATATATTTCAGCTTATATGCTCTTTTAAAAGGAGAAATGTTTCTTCTCTTGTCAACAAATTATAAGAGAGCATCTAAACTAGTTAAATTTTATCACTCTGAAATAATACTTTATGAGACATTTTCTATTTTAAGGGGAAATATCAAGCATTAATCAATGTGTTAAAAAAAAGAAGTGTGAAAATAATTTCTAAACTATTACAGTGAAAGATGAACAGTGCTGATCATTTTGTACCAAGGGTATATTATTTGGCTACAGCAAAGTGGAATTAGAGCTATAGTGAGATGCTTCACAGAGGAATTTTACTTTGTATGTTTCCTACAGTGGAAGATAATCTGGCAAGCATGAGTACTTGTAAACAGGGAGAATGTCTGACTAGAACATTATTTTCTTCCTATAGGTCAACCAAGCCTTCTCAGTCCTAATGTTATCTCAACACTGAAGCTCTGTAGAGCAGACCAGCATTACTGAATTGTACCAGATGCTAGAGCTTGTCGGACATATATTTAAATTTTCATTTTCCTGGACAACTTAATGATATAGAATAGTCATTTAGTTTAGGTCAGATTCTCATAGGCAAAGTAAAACAGATATCTAGATGATTTAGGCAAAATATAGAGAATTTTTATTTGGCTTGAACTCACCAGATGGTGGCTTTAATGCTCTAGCCTCTTTTGGTTATAGATTCCTGTCTCTTATTATTATTATTTTTTTTTTTTGGTTTTTGTTTTTATTGTAGGACAGTTTATCCCAGAAGGCTAAAGTTGCCTTGCATATTCATTTATTACAACTGTAAAGTTTGGAATCTGCACAAAGAGTCTGAAATACAGATTTTTAAAACAATGGATAATAAATAATAAGACTTAAAAAATAGTTCTTGTGTCAGTTTGCCAATTCAACTCAAGGGATAAAAAACAGAAGCATTGTAACTGGCATTTTACACCTATAAACTAATGTAAATGGATAAATAGCCACAATATCTTTAACACCGATTCCAACTAATGAAGAAATATATGCCTTTAATGATGTGTGCTTTTAAAAGGAATTTCCTGTGAATCCTGTTTTAAGAAAGCAGTTGTTTGAATTGACTTGTCAGTGATAACAAAACATTCATCTGCTTCTTTTCTTACATACATGATCATGAATGTTCTAAACTCAACTTGTACTAAAAATGGGTAATTGAAGTGTGGATTTATTTAGTTTAAAAATTAAGCTGTTGTATTAAATATGGATTACATTATTCAAGAGAATAAAACCTAAGAGGAAAAGTAACCGGTATAAAAGAACTATTATTCTTGCCCCATGTATAAATTATCTTGTAAGTGTTAACTCTATAAGCTTCATGAGCTAACGTCCAATTATGTTGATAAAAATGTGGTGCTACCCTTGATATTAAAAAATCATGTTAGTGATGACGATTGCTTCTCTGTGTTGGGACATAAATCACGTAGAGTGAAAGATGCTTTCTACACTATGCAGGAATAAGGGCTGCCCTGTGATTTGTGGCTGCAGCCACTGTTTGCAGATGATGGCTTTGCTTCTCAGCTTCTTTACTTCTGTGTTACTCAAAACCTCTGCTGGAGAAAACAAGCATCAAATGCCTGACTGCTGCACACAGAACAGGTCTGTTTGCTGCCTTTGTTTCCTAGCAGTCTCCAGCGAAAGTAATTAGAGCAAATAAGTGGTTTAATTAGGCTCCTAAAGCTTTCCTGTTATCTTAAGAGTCAACTTAAAATTAACTTAGTTAAAAATCAAGCATTTCTTCCCATCTTCAAAAGATAAAAGTTTCATTTGGAAATAACTTTTACTAAGTAAGATAAACATCAGAACAATGAGGTCTGCTAGGTTTCACATAAATTTCAATGATTTAACATCATATATGTTCTCTATGCTAATATAAATCAACAATAGAAAATTTAGCTTAATGCTATGTTCTTCCTTATTAATATCATATAGCAGCATTTTTCTTAGTGTGAAAAGCCTATCAATTCATACTGCCTTGTCTTCAAAAGTTAGAATCTTTATTTTTTAAATTAAATAGGATAATTACATAGTTAAATATATTATTTTAAAGGAGTTAGTATCATAGACTTATATTTTTCTTTGGATATTTAGAAAGCCAGCTGTCATATTTAGGATAATATATATTATGTTTCTTGTTGATTCCCCTCTCTCCACTCCTCACATGGTCCTGCCATGTCTGTCAGATTGAACCCTTTGTTTCACTTTCATAGTCACCATCCTTGTCCATGCCATAATTAACTCTACCAGAATTGCCAAAGTAACTTCTTAAACTGGCTTTAGCATTCTTCAGTCTCTTCTTCATATAGCCAGCAGAATATTTCCTTTCATATGTTCCTTTCATCATACAACTCCCTGCTCAAGGACATACAGAAGCCCCCCTCCCCCTTTTTCTGCTATATCAGAAATAAATAACGAACCCTAGTATGTTTCCCTGTTCTCCACTGACACCACAACCAACCTCTTTTTCTCTCTTGCTGTATACAATCTTTTCTTCCAAATTTGCCTCCCATTCTACTACAATACATTCTTGCTGCTCACACCTCCATATAGGTTGGTTTCTTAATGGCATGCTGTATATGATTTATCAATTTCCACCTTTACTTAAGCTGTTTCCCTCCTTTTCCTCATCACCAATTGATGCCAATCATCTTTCTCAAGACTAAGATCAAGACCCAGAAAAAGGTTTCCTCCATCACATAATCCCACAGCCAATCTCTTTAAGCACTGGATGTAGGTGGAGCTAAGGATTTAGTTGGTATTCATCCATACAGGCATATCATTGTTAAATGATAGTCATTGGTAAAATAACGAATACTTTTCTACCACTTAGTAAATAGCTACTGCCCTGAAACTACTCCCTGCTAAGTAGTCTTGCCCACCCATTGTCCTGGCTACTACCGCACCTCCGTTAGGACCTTCTACCTCTCCACTATCCAGCAACTACAAGGTTAACTACTGGCACATTAAGGGGCTTCCAGGATTCCACACTCAAATTTTGACTGACATACATTCTCATTGGTTGGCTTGTGCTACACAGGTTGTTAAATAGTTAAAATTACCACGCCTGGATATAACTAATCCCAGAGTTGAGAACACGATTCTAGGCTATATGCTCCTCGAGGACCAGGAATTAATGCTTGGTATAACAGTCTGGCAATTATCAGTACATGTTTGCTTCAAGGAAGGAAGGAAGGAGAAAAGAAGAGTGGGAGGGAGGGAAGTGGGAAGGGAAGGAAAGGGGATTAAAGGAAGGAAAGGAAAGATGGAAGAAGGAAGGGAGGGAGGGACAAAGGAGAAGAGAGGGACAAAGGAGAAGGGAAAGGAAGAACAAGGATGTTCAAGACTGGTCTCAAACGTCAGTGCAGACTACCTCCTCCTCCAAATCACTTGCAAGCATGCCAAAGCTCTCCATGACTGATGGCAAGACTTGGTGACTTTTGCCCAACTTAACATCTCTTCCCCCTCAAAAATATCATGCCCATTGTTTTCCTCATCTATCACAGGTCGGCAAATCTTTTTCTCACACATATTTCTTTCCCATCTTGCAGTGGTTGTCAGAACCCGCAGGAAATGTCTGTACCCATAGATTTCCCTCTCCTGTCTTTAGTTCCATTTAGGAACAAAGAGAAATTTTAACCTTGATCATGTAAGATTGTAAGTATAAACTTAATATTGGTCTTAGGGTAATGGTAATGATAAACCTCCATTAAGGAAAAGCACTTAGCAGTTCCTGATACCATTTTTTTTTTTTGTTTCTCATTTCTTCCACTAAAATATAAACTCCCTGTATTCCCATATATTCTCCATGTATACTTACCTTGTATTCGCAGTGCCAAGAACAGTGCCTGACATATGCTAGATACTACTCTCAATAAATATATGTTGAAGGAGTGAATGGAAATGAAAAAAAAAGTTTTGAAATAGAGATACCTCAAGGATCACAAGTGCTTTTGCAGAGGATCCCCTTAAGAATCTATACGGAAATCTTCATCTATCTGCTTTAATTAAACATGCTCTTTCTCAATCATCAGCATTCAAAATATGTCCAGATATATTTTATAAGCCTAGTTTGAAATCATTTTTATTTTCCAATGTTTGTCTAATTGTTAGTATTGCAACACTTTTTCTTTTTATTGTATTTTCATAGCAAACATGCAGACAGAATTTTCATATATTGTGAGTTAAATGAGTTTCTTTTGGCAAATATATAAATTCAATCGGCATTTATTCAAAATGTTTCTGTTGGTAAAATGTGTTCTTAAGTTTGAAGCAATCATTTTACAAACTGCTTTTGAAATACAACCATTTTAAGTTTCCTGAGTTTCTGTATTCAGTCTTTATTTTACTGTCAGATGATTGTTTATGAATTGTAAGTACTTTTCATTTGCCTCCTGAGTGGATGCTTTATCCTCCCAAATGTTTTGTAAGCCCTCCTGAGGGCAGGGATTGCATTTTTCTACTTTTGTTTGCCCTTTCATGGTGTCTACTACTGCATCGAACTCAGTAACTACTTGTTGAATGAAAGATTTTACCTAAATGCAAAATACTACATAAGGTGATGAGCTCAGAAGACAATGTATTATTTTTTGCAGAAGGTGAAATATCAGTGATTCAATACACTTTTCAGTATTTAGGGCCACTGCAGCTGAGAGTCATGTTAGAGAATACATTTTCTTTAGGCTTGTTAATCATCCCTCTTTGTCAAAATTTTTCACATAAGGTTTATCTAAAAAGACAGCAATACAGGACATTAAATTATAATTATAAAAATAGCAGCAGCATAAGTTTAAAATGTTTTATTCATTAATTATATGTTGTTTCTTCTTCTTAAATTCATTATCATGGAGGACCATAAATTATTATATAAAGAATATGATTTGAGTTCAGGAGTTAGGAGGCAAAATATTAGTGCTTATTCTTTTCAGGATTTGAGATTTGAGACTAAGAAATCAAAAGAGAAATAAGGAGGGAAAACTTTCATTTGTGATGATGGAACAAGGAAATTTAGACTCTCATAGTGAACTGCTCTCTTCCTTCTGTGGCTGCATTAAAAATACCTAGGATTGTATTTCTTAACCCGAGTCATAGTTACTTGGACATTCAGTTTATAGTTATCATTTAAACTGCATATATGTACTTATGTACTTTTCTGAATGTATGATATATTTTGCAACATAAAACAAAATAGAAACCTTAAGGCAAAATCTGGTCCAAAGAGGGAAGCATATTAATACTTCACACTGATTCAAAATTAAGAAACAAGTAAATCATTTTTTTCTTTTTCCTAATTAGCATTCGGAAAGGAATAATGTCAACATTTGAATACATTGTTTAAGAAATGGTTGACATTTGGGTCTGAAAGGAAGTGTCCCTTGGAAAATAAAATTGGTGCTTTCAGTATTAAAAAATAAAAAACCAAACGAAGCAAAGTGCTTTGTCTACCTAAAAAGATTTCTTGAAAGATTAAGGTCTACCTGAAGACTTTTGTCACATGGTTCAGCACTCCCCTGGAATCTTCAAGGTGTTATAGAATCAAAGCTGAGAGTACTGCAAAAAGTGAGACGTGTAAACGGACAAATCTTATTCAAAGCAGCTAATTGTACAAGTTGATATTTATCCAGGAAGCTTTTTTTCTTGAAGCTTATTCGTTTTCTGATTTTGTCTGTGTATATGTGTGTACAATATAATTGCGGTTTTAGTGTAATTGTTTCTCATCAACAAGATTATATATTTCTTGAGGATAGGGACAATCTGTTGTCTGGCTTTCATGCTCCCTGCGTAGCATAACTCTGGTTAGTCACCTAATACTTTTGCTTGATTTGCAAATGCATACATGTCACATTCTGACAGCTTGTGACTCCTTTGTCTCATCCATTTTATACCCGAAAGCATATGCTAGAAGATAGATATAACAGCCTCTTGTTTTGTAATGTATACCATCTGGAGGCAGTAATAGCCATTAATTGTAAGTTTTTAGGGTGTTTGTACAATTAAAATAATTTAACTATAAATTTGAAAGCAGGTGTGATTTGGAATCTTGAAATATTATTCATTCTACAGACATTCAATTTAAGTTGAATCCAATTCAATTTGGTATTCTTACCTACCCTAAATTTAAACAAAACAAACTAAAACCCACTGAATTTACTAGAACTATAGGCTTATGCCTAAAATAATAGCATGACATAATATTTGAGAAATATATTTCTGTTACTCAAAGTACGAACTGATTTCCTCTCCATAATCTTTCTTTGAATTGCAAGTCTCGTATATTAAAATTTAATCATTGTCATAGTTTACAGTGTTACAAATTATTTTTAGCAACTGTATTGCTAAATACAGGTTCTAATTTCTAGAGATCTTTATTCAGCTTTGGCTAAGTGTTCCTCTTTCATAAGAATTGTACATGTATGATTTATCTTTGTTTTACAATTTCAAGTACATCCGCATAAGTATTAATAAAACTTTCTTTAACCCTTCATGTCTCCTCGCTAACTAGTTGGACTGCCATTTGACCTTTGTTATGCCATAATGGAACCAGTATTTGATAATGACCACAATATTGATCTTTAGTAACAAGAAAGGTATGGAAAAAGCACTCTACTGGAACTCAGGGGAGATGGGTTCTAGTCCCATTTCTGCCACATATTAGCTGTGTGATCTTAAGTAGGCCATTTAATCCCAGTTTATTCTTTAAAAAATGAGAGATTAGGGCCCAGTGGTTTCTAATGTTTCTGAGACAGGGAGGAAGAGGACAGATATATACTCTCTGGTTTCTGTATGTTCAGTTTGTTTCTTATTTTGAATCATTTCCACAGAGAATGTTTCACTGTGCTTTCAGAACAAAAAATGTAACAATGGAACATCTTAAAATAAACTACAATTTTGTTTTCATCCCTTTTTTCTTCCATTCATTTATTCAAAAACATTTATTGCAGTTCAGATATGTTCCAGTTAGTGTTTAAGGTACTGCAGATACGGCAATGAATAAGACAGATAAGGTCTTTATTCTCTTATGGAGTTTAGTTTATATTCCAGTAAGGGGGTAGCCAAATACATAAACAAATAAGAAAATATCAAGTGGTGACAAATGCTGTGATTAAAATGGAACTGGGTGATATGATGGATAATTTGACTATATTGGGTATTCAGGGAAGGTCTCTTCCAAAGGAGAAGAGGAGAAGACATTGTTCTGAGACCCAAATGTCAAGAAGAAACTAACCATGCAAAGATCAGAAGAAGAATTCCAGGCAGAGGAACAGAAAGTGCAAAGGTATAAAAGCCTTCATGAGCTTGGAATGTTGGAGGAACAAAAAGAAGGCCAGTTTACTTTAACATAGTATAATCAGAGATACAGGGGCCACATCAGGGAGGGGTTTATAGGACAGGCAAAGAGGCTGGAGGTTATTCAAAGTGCAATAGGTAGCTTCTGGAGGTATTGTAGCAGGAGAATGAGATTACCTGGATTATGTTTTAAAAGGGGACTCTGGCTGCCACTTGAACTGTAGGTGGCCAAAAGTGGAAGCTGAGAGATCAACTAGAAGAATATTTTAGTGCTCTAGATAAAGATGGCTTAGACAATGGTGTTAGTAGTGGAGGTAGAGATAATTGCACAAACTTGGGATGTATCTGGAAGGTAAGGTCTACAGAACTTGCAACAGGATTGGGTTTAGATTGTGAGGGACAGGAGCGAATCAAAGCTAACTCCTAGGTGTTTGGCATGAAGAGATGTAGTGGAGCTCTTATGCACTTAAACATTTTTACAGAAAATAGAACCCATTGAACATTAAACTCTATATAACTTCATTTTCCCCATCTTTTTGTGTACACACATGTGATTTTGTATAGTAGTCCCCTCTCATATGTAGTTTTGCTTTCTGTAGTTTCAGTTACCTGTGGTCAACCACAATCAGAAATTATCAAATGAAAAATTCCAGAAATAAATAATTTATAAGTTTTAAATTTCACACCATTCTGAGTAGCATGTTAAAATCTTGTGCCATCCCACTCCATCCATTCCAGTACATGAATCCTTCCTTTGTCCAGCATATCCACAGTGCCTATTCTACCCACCTGTTAGTCACTTAGTAACCATCTGGGTGATAAGATTGACTGCCATGGTATTGCTGTGCTAGTGTTCAGGTAACCCTTATTTGACTTAATAATAACCCCAACATGCAATATAGGTGATGCTGGCATTTTGTTATAATTGTTCTATATTATCATGAGTTCTTATTGTTAATCTCTTACTCTGTCTAATTTATAACTTAAATTTTGTCATAGGTATGGATGTACAGGAAAAAAACCCAGCAGATAGAGGGTTCAGCACTATCTATGGTTTCAGGCATCCACTGGGGGTTTCAGAGGATAAGACAGAACTGATATAGCTGTAATCAGTGAAGCAGAATGTTTGAACAGTTTGATGTTATTTTTAATATTATTTACACAAACAACTATATGAACATAAATCCTAGCCCTTGTCATTTTCAGCATGACTATATCATTCTCATATATTTCTCTGTCATTATTCCTATTATCACCCTAATCTTGAAATGTATTTGATATTTTTAAAAATACTACCAATTTAATTTTTTGGTCAAATTCCACACTACTTTCCCAGGTCTGTTTTCCATATTTTATCAAATATTTATTAAGTACCTTCATGTACTAGGTAATAATGATTATCACTTTATTTAAAAAAATTTTTTTAAAATTGTAAAATTACTGTGTAACTCTGGAGATTAGGTTGCAGAAGGATAGGTAAAAGGAGCATCTGAAAGCAACGGAGGAAGTTTTGTCCTACTTAGTTCCAAATATAGTATCAAACTTTTTTATGATGAATGCTATCATACATAATATGAATTAAATGATGGTTTTAGGTATCTTCATGTTCAAGCGGGACTATAGGAGTCTGTTGCACAGAAGCAGGACACGCATGAAGGTGATTTGTAGCTTTATGAGAATCTTTTTTTTCAGATTATTATTGTGTTACCCTAGAAACTTTGTTTGGAAACAGACATTCAGTCTCTGATAGCTAAACAAACCAAACTGATGTGTCTTCTGCTACTGTTATTTCTCAGCTGGATATCCAATGCTACACTGTTTGAAGTTTTCATATTCAGAATGCCCTTGAAATGTTTCCTCTGTTCTCCTTGGTTATTATTTCCTCTCTGAAGATGATCATACCTGCTTTCATCTATCCTTTTCATTTCATTTGCCAAGATACTGTCTTGCCATTTAAAGTTAGGTGAGGGGACTAAAAGAAGACATTAATAAAAATGTTACAAAAGGCCATCAGGCTCTCCATAGTAGCCGATGATCAACACCCATGGAAAACATGGAGTGGGAAGCTCTAGTGCTTATTTAATTTGGAATTACACTTATGCGTAGCATCCTGGCAGGCTTATATTTATGTTGTTGTTTTTGCTGCATTTGGGGTCATGTTTTAAAAAATTATGTAGCTCTACAAAGATTATTATAAAAACAACAGCCCTCTTCCCCCATTTCCTCCTCTCCGGAGGCAACCATATTCATCTCTTATGCCTTTATCTTTGATTCTTAGCTTATTATTTCTAAACTAAGTGTTTATATTGTTATGTCGTGACTGTTCACGTTTAGGTATCTGTTAACTTCTCTCTATGAAAGATCAGTATTTTGCTCTATTTCACATAGATACATAGGCACTCATATACACTCCACACACATGCACCCTTCCTGTCCCTTCATTTTTGCACTGCAGATATACTGTTTACATTGTTTTGACTATGCAAATGCAATTAATAGGTGAGCCAGGTAACATACTAGGATATTTTCCATTTCCTCTATTACTTTGTATTCTTCTTGGAATTAATATTTTTTTTTGGCTATTGAATTTTTTGTTAGTAGCACTAATTCAACCATATATTTTCCACCTATTTTCTAAATATGCTTTCAGTTTATTCAGACACAGGAAGTCCTTGAGTTTTATTTGCTGTCCTATTTTCCAGGTCTTTTACTCCATTCTTATTGAGTATTCCATTTCTGCTTTCATATTTTTTCATCTTTGAAAAGTTTTTTTTTCTGTTCCCTATTTTTAAATAGCATCCTATTATTTCATAGTTCAACATCTTCTCTAATATCAGGGTTATTGATTTTAGTTATAATTATTCTCTCTGCATGTGGAAGAGAAAATTCATTGCCTCTGAACATTATGGAAAACTGGAAGTGGTTAGACAGCAGGTGGCAAGGACAGATTTTTCATACCAGAAAGCTGGTACACTTTTGTTAAAGGTAACAGTCACCTAGGATATCTTGCAAGTCTGACCACATGCTGCTAACTGAGCCTTCAGTATTAGAGGAAATGGTTTTTGAAAACTCATAATGTTGGTGCATCTCGTACTTTGTGCTGCTTTTAACTACTAAGTTTTCTTACAAGGCAGACAGTGCAATCCAGTGATAGCCAAAAAGGAGGCAAGCTATGCTTGTAGTTTACAATCTAATTTTACTTGCAGAACATGCAGAGATGAAAAAAAACAATTACTTTTAATATTACAAAATGAAACTGTGATAATCAATAAGACAATATTAGAAGGAGAGAAATTTTTGGCCGCAAGTATTTTTTTAGGAGGGTCTATTTAAGAGTTCTCTTCCTGATGATGGGATCTAGCAAAAATTAAAGTAAGGGAATTTTCTTACCACTAAAACTTATTTTAGATGACCACCTGGTATCCACCATTAGGTTGAGATAGAAAGAGTAAGGAGAAACACAGAGACTAATAAATAAAATATCAGAGATCAGATTAAAAACTAGCTCTAGAAAAGATCATTGTATGTGCTTACTCCCTCCTGAGACTGAGAAGAAGTAATGAGTCCAGAAGCCCATGTTTTTAAAGATATTGAATTGCCAAAGAAGCTACAAAGGTTCCGAAAACCTGTGATACAATGGCACCAAGTCCTGTGAAATATTACGTATAAACCTAATAAAATATGTGCATGATCTGTACGTTGGAAACTACAAAAGACTGATGAAATGAAGACCTAAAGAAATAGAAAAATATTTTATGTTCATGGATTGAAAGACTCAGTAGTCTTAATATGTTGAAACTCCCTAATCTTATCCATAGATTCAATGCATTTTCAATAAAAATCTTAGCAAGATCTTTTGTAGATATCAACAAGTCATTTTCTAGAATTTATGTAGGAAATAAATTGGAATAGCCAAAACAACTTTGAAAAAGATTTAAGTAGGAGGGCTCACATCCTGAATTCAAAATTCACTATAAATTTATAGTAATCAAGACAGTGTGATATTTGTGAAATAACATACATATGGATCAACAGACAAAAGATAGAGACCAGAAACAAGGTGCAAAGGCAATTGAATCGGGAAAGAGTAATCTTTTCAACAAATGGTGCTAAAAAAATTGGAAATCCATGTGCAAACAACAACAACAAAATAAAAAAAAAAACTTGACGCTTTATTTTATTAAAATTTTGTTGTGGGCACAATGTAAGTGTATATATTTATGGGATATATGAGACATTTTGATACAGGCATACAATGTGTAATGATCGTATTAGGATAAATGAGGTATCCAGTACCTCAAGCATTTATCATTTGTGTTACAAACAATCCAATTATACTCTTCTAGTTATTTTAAAAAGTACAATACATTATTATTGTACTCATCCCCTTGTGCTATCGAATACTATATGTTATTCATTCTATCTAACTATATTATTGGACCCATTAACCATCTGCACTCACCTGCCTCCCAACTACACTTCGTAGCATCTGGTAACCATGATTCTCCTCTCTTATCTCCATGAGTTCAGTAGTTTTAGCTCATAGAGATAGACAGAACTAATTTTATTAGCTCCCACAAATTAGCTCCCATGTCAGAACATGCAAAGTTTGTCTTTCTGTGTCAGGCTTATTTCATATAACATAACGAACTCTAGTTCCATCCATGTTGTTGCAAATGACAGGCTTTTTTTTTTTTTTTTTTTTTTTTTGAGACGGAGTCTGGCTGTCTCCCAGGCTGGAGTGCAGTGGTGCATTCTCGGCTAACTGCAAGCTCCGCCTCCCAGGTTCACGCTATTCTCCAGCCTCAGTCTCCCGAGTAGCTGGGACTACAGGCGCCCGCCACCGTGCCCAGTTAATTTTTTGGTATTTTTAGTAGAGACGGGGTTTCACCGTGTTAGCCAGGATGGTCTCGATCTCCTGACCTCGTGATCCGCCCGCCTCGGCCTCCCCAAGTGCTGGGATTACAGGCGTGAGCCACCGCGCCCAGCCTTTTTTTTTTTTATGGCTAGCTATTACTCCATTGTATATAAGTACAATATTTTTGTATCCATTCATCTGTTGAAGGACACGTAGGTTGTTTTCAAATCTTGGCTGTTTTGAATAGTGCTGCCACAAACATAGGAGTGCAGATATCTCTTCAACAGACTGATTTCCTTTCTTTTGGGTATATACCTAACGATGGGATTGCTGTATCATATGGTAGATCTATTTTTAGGTTTTGAGGAAACTCCAAACTGATCTCCATGGTGGTTGTACTAATTTACATTCCCACCAACAGTGTACAAGTGTTCCCTGTTCTCCACATCCTCACCAGCATTTCTTATTGCCTATCTTTTGGATATAAGTCATTTTAACTGGGCTGAGATAATACTTCATTGTAGTTGCGATTTGCATTTCTCTGATGATCACTGATGTTGAACATCTTCTCACATAGCTATTTACTACTTGTATGTCTTCTTTTGTGAAATGTCTATTCAGATCTTTTGCCCATTTTTAAATTGTATTATTTGATTTTTTGCTATGGAGTTGTTTGAGCTCTTTTTATATATTCTGGTTATTAATCCCTTGTCAGATGGGTAGTTTGCACGTATTTTCTCCCATTCTGTGGGTTGTCTTTTCACTTTGTTGATTGTTTTCTTTGCTGTGCAGAAGCTTTTCAACTTGATGTGATCCTGTTTGTCCATTTTTGCTTTGGTTGCCTGTACTTGTGGGGTATTGCTCAAGAAATTTTTGCCCAGATGAATGTCCTGGATATATTCCCCAATGTTTTCTTGTAGTACCTTCATAGTTTGAGGTCTTAGATTTAACTCTAATCCATTTTAATTTCATTTTTGTATATGGCTAGAGATAGGGGTCTAGTATCATTCTTCTGCATATAGATATCTAGTTTCCCCAGCTCCGTTTATTAAAGATATTGTCCTTTCCCAACGTGTGTTCTTGGCAACTTTGTCAAAAATGAGTTCACTGTAGATGTATGGATTTATTTCTGGGTTCTCCATTCTGTTTCATTGGTTTATATCTGTTTTTATGACAGTACCATACCTTTGGTACTATAACTCTGTAGTATAGTTTGACGTCAGATAATGTGATTCCTCCCATTTCATTCTTTTTGCTCAGGATAGCTTTGGCTATTTTGGGTCTTTTGTGGTTCCATATAAATTTTACAATAGTTTTTCTATTTTTGTGAACAATATCATTAGTATTTCGATGGAGATTGCATCTAATCTGTAGTTTGCTTCAAGTAATATAAACATTTTAACAATATTGATTCTTTCAATCCATGAACATGGAATATCTTTATTTGTTTTGTGTCCCCTTCAACTTCTTACATCAGTGTTTTACAGTTTACATTGTTGAGATGTTTCTCTTCTTTGGTTAAGTTCATTAATAGGTATTTTATTTTATTTGTGGCTATTATAAATGGGATTACTTTTTTATGTCTTTTTCAGATCCTTTGCTGTTGGAATATAGAAATGCCACTGATTTTTGTATGTTGATTTTGTAGCCTGCAATTTTACTCAATTTATTTATCAGTTTTAATAGTTTTTGGTGGACTCTTTAGGTTTTTCTAGATATGAGATCATATCATCTGCAAACAAGAGTAATTTGGCTTCTTTCTTTCCATTTTGAATGTGCTTTATTTCTTTGTCTTGTCTGATTGCTCTAGCTAGGACTTCCAGTGCTATGTTGCATAGGAGTAGTGAAAGTGGGCATTCTAGTCTTGTTCCAGATCTTAGAGGAAAGGCTTTCAATTTTTTCGCATTTAAGACGATACTGTGGGTCTGTTGTATGTAGCTTTTATTGTGTTGGAGTATGTTCCTTCCATACCTGGTTTTTTGAGGGTTTGTATCATGAAGGGAAGTTGAATTTTATAAAATGCGTTTTCAGTATCAATTGAAATGATTGTATGGTTTCTGTCATTCATTCTGTTGATATAATGTATCACATTGATTGATTTGCATATGTTGAACTACCTTTGCATCCTTGGGATCAGTCCCATTTGGTCATGACAAATGATCATTTTAATTTATTGTTGAATTTGGTTTGCTAGTATTCTCTTGAGGATTTTTGAATCAATGTTTATCAGTGATATTGGCCTGTAGTTTAATTTTTTTGACATGTCTTTGTCTGGTTTTGGTATCAGGGTAATAATACTGGCCTCATACAAGGTGTTTGGAAGTATTCCCACCTCCTCTATTTTTTGGTGAAGTTTGAGTAAGATTGGTATTACTTCTTCTTTACATTTCTTTTGAAATTCAACAGTGAAGCCATTGGGTCCTGGGAACTTTTTATTCTTGATCTTTACCTTACATCCTATAAAAATGTTAACTCAAAATACGTGTTACACTTAAATGTAAAACCTAAACCTACAAAACTTGCAGAAGAAAACATATAAGAAAATCTCTGTTAACTTTCAGTTAGGCAAAAATTTCTTGCATATTACACTACGCACATGATCCATAAAAGAAAACCTTATACATTTGCCTTCTTCAAAATTTAATCTTCTGCTCTGTGAAAGACACTTTTAAGAGAATGAAAAGGCAAGACATGAACTGGGAAAAAATATTTGCGAAACACACATCTGATCAAACACTTGTATTCAAAATATGTAAAACATTCTCAAAATTCAATGAAAAGGAAATGAAGAATTCAAATATAAAAGACGTGAAAAGTTTGAACAGATACTATATACCTAAGAAGATACGCATATGACAAAAAAAAACACATGAATAAATTCTCAGCATGTTAGTCATCAGTGAAGTGCAATTTTAAACTGCAATTAGATACTACTACACTCTTATGAGAATTGCTAAAATATAAAAAAAAAAACTGGCACATGGAATGTTGGTGAAGATGAGGAGCAACTAGAACGTTCATACGTTGCTAGTGAAACGCAAAGTGTCACAGCTATTTTGGAAACATCTTGGTAGTTTTTTATAAAGTTAAGCAGACACTTTACAATACATTCCAGCAATCACACTGCTAGCTATTTAGGCAAAATAATGAAAACTTACGTTCACACAAAACTTGTATGTATTTATAGCAGTTTATTTTTTGTGATTACCTCAAACTGAAAACAACTCAAATATCCTTTAATTGGTAAGTAAAGGGACAAAATTTGTTTTACCTATACAGTGTATAGATTTCATCTATACAATGGAATGCATCACTTGATGGGAATGTCTTCTGAGAAAATGCATTGTTAGGCAATTTTGTCACTGTGCAAGCATGATAGAATTCATTTACACAAACACAGATGTTATAACCTACCTCACACCTAGGATATACAGTATAGCCTATTGCTTCTAGGTGGCAAACCTGTATAGCATGTTACTGTACTGAATACTGTATGCAATTCTAACACAATGGTATTAGTGTATCTAAACACATCTAAACATAGAAAAGGTATAGTGAAAATATGATATAAATGATTTAAAAAATGCTATACCTCTATAAGGTACTTACCACGAATGGAGCTTGTAGCACTGGAAGTCATTCTGGGTGAGTCAGTGAATGAGTGGTGAGTGAATGTGAAGGCCTAGGACATTAATGTACACTACTGTGGGCTTTATAAACACTGTTCGTATAGGCTACACTAAATTTTTTAAAAATTATTTTTCTTTCTTCAATAATAAATGCAACTTACTGTGACTTTTTTGCTTTATAAACTTCTACTACTTTAACTTTCTCTTTTGTTATAACATAGCTTAAAACAAACACATTGTACAACAGTACAATGTGTTTGTTTATATCCCTATTCTGTAATCATTTTTCTATTGTTAAAAAGTTTGATTTATTTTTTACCTTTTTTCTTAAAAACAGAGACACAAACACACACAATAGCCTAGGCCTACACAGGGTCAGAACCATCTGTATCATTGTCTTCAACCTCTACATCTTGTTCATTGGAAGGTCTTCAGGGACAGTAATATGCATAGAGCTCTTACATCCTATGATAACAATGCTTTCTCCTGGAATACTTCCTGAAGGACTTGCCTAAGGCTATTTTACACTTAACTTTGTTTTTGTAAGTAATAGCATGATGTAGCCAGAAAAAAGAATGAAATCATATCATTTTCAGCAACATAGATGCAGCTGGAGGCCATTATTCCAAGCGAATTAACACAGAAGCAGAAAGCCAAATATCACACATTCTCACTTATAAGTAGGAGCTAAACAATGGGTATACGTGGACAAAAAGATGGAAATAATAGACACCAGGCACTTTGACAAGCGGGAAAGATGTAGGGAAGAAAGGGCTGATAATCTATTTATTGGGTAGTATGTTCACGATTTGGGCGATGAGTTCAATAGAAACCTAAACTCAAGCATTATGCAATATGCCCATGTAACAAACCTGCACATATACCCCCTGAATCTAAAATAAAATTTAAACAATAGAAATTATCTCAATCATGCTGAACAGAATTTGATGATTCCTACAGGGCAGTGATTACCACGTGTTCTCATTTTTACCTTGCTTCAATATCAGTTTTTGTTTTTGTTTTGTTTTGAGACAGAGTCTCTCTCTGTTGCCGAGGCTGCAATGCAGTGGCGTGACTCGGCTCATTGCAACCTCTGCCTCCTGGGCTCAAGTGATCCTCCCACCTCAGCCTCCTCAGTATCTAGAACTACAGGTGCACACCACCACGCCCAGCTAATTTTGTATTTTTGTGGGGGTGGGTAGAGATGAGGCTTTGCCATGTTGCCCAGGCTCGTCTCAAACTCCTGGGCTTAAGTGATCTGCCTGGCTTGGACTTCCAAAGTGCTGGGGTTACAAGCGTGAGTTGCCGTGCCCAGACAATATCAGTTTTAATTCTATCTTATTCTTACTCTACTATCTCATATTTGCTGTTTTGAGGGTGAAGTAATGAGAGCAAAGTAACCTGCCATTCACATGAAGTTGAATCTGCAACCTATCTAATACATTACATAGTCTGTTTACTTAAAGTTGATCTCTTCCATTTGTTTTAGTTGCTGTCTCTCACAAGAGAAAGTTATCAGGTTATTCTTGGTTGCCCGCTCATGTTAAAGACTGTAGAACTAAAATGTTGACTGAAGATTTCTGCTTCTGGTAATTGCAGAATCAGTAAGTTGGACTAAACCACAAAAAAAGAAGTAATATCTCTTAATATCTTCAGTGCATCTGAGAGTTAATAAGGTAGTGAAAAAACACTGAACTTGGATCCAAGGAGACGACTGAAATTCGGAAATATGGGCTCCCATTTTGGGGATGCTCTCCCCCGGGATGTTGCTAATTTTATGAGACAAGGCAGATAGACAAAGCAGAAATATTGAAAGACTATTGGGTCTAGGGGGATAAAATTTAGAGTTCAAGAGCTTCCAAGAAGTGGGAAGCATGAGTAATCGCATATATTTTGGTTAGGGGTCCTGAAGGCTCCACCAAAGAAGTAAGGGTAACCTTGAACTAGACTAAATTTTGCAGGAATTGCAGCCCAGCTTCAAATAATACGAGTCACTGAAATTGTAATATAGTGATTCTATATTGTTATGTTCCACAAATGCTTGGCAGAAGCTAATGTAAATTTTCTCTGGAGGAAGATAACATTATCCTAAACTCTGAATTATTTTTATAACCAATTTTAATTGCAATGTTTAACATACGGTAAAAATCACAACGGAAAAAAAATAATGGGAACAAAAATCAACAGAAAAAATAGACAATAGCAGCATCTCCACAGCTGATACAGAAATATGAAATATGTCACACAAATTTTAAGATAACTACATTTATCATATTCAAGAGGTTATGATACAAGATTGAGAATTTGGGCAGAGTAATAAAAACTAAGAAGATATGAGATTTGAAGAATAAAATGGATATTTTAGGATTGAAAAACTATGAAAAGCAATATTAAGAATTCCATGAATGTGTTCTCACAGGAGGTTTAAACCTGGCGGAAGAAAAATTTGGTGAACTGAAATTTGGTGAAATTTTTCCTCGGAAAGATCAGAAGAAAAATAACCGGAATAAAGCATACACAAAACATGAAAAACACTAAAACAAGGAAGGAACCATAAAGAATGCAAAGAGAAGGTCTAACATATGTGTAGCTTCAGATGTAGAAAAAGAGGAGACAGAGAATAGACCAGAAGTAATATTTGTGGAAATGATGGCTGAGAGTTTTCCCAAACTAATGAAGGACATTGAGACACCCAAACAGAATAAGTACAAGGAGCTAAACACCTAAGCCTATTATAGTAAAATTGCTCAAACCCAAGTTAAAGATAAGATTATAAAATCAGCCAGAGGGCCGGGCACAGTGGCTCATGCCTGTAATCCCAGCACTTTGGGAGGCCGAGGCGGGAGGGTCACCTGAGGTCAAGAGTTCAAGACCAGCCTGGCCAACATAGTCAAACCCTGTCTCTACTAAAAATATAAAATTCAGCTGGGCGTGCTGGTGTGTTCCTGTAATCCCAGCTACTTGGCAGGCCAAGGCAGGAGAATGGCTTGAACCTGAGAGGCAGAAGTTGCAGTGAGCTGAGATCATGCCACTGCAGCCTGGGTGACAGAGCAAGATCCGTCTCAAAAA
>NW_012098710.1:335280-349260 GCF_000951045.1 Mandrillus leucophaeus | reverse complement strand
TGTTTGTTTGTTTGTTTATTTATTTATGACACAGGATCTCACTGTTGCCCAGGCTGGAGGGCAGGTGTGATCACAGCTCACTGCAGTCTCAACCTCATGGGCTCAAGCTACCAACCCACCTTAGCCTCTGGAGTAGGGTGGGACCACAGGTGTGTGTCACCACACCCAGCTAAGTTTTTATAGGTTTTTGTAGATATGGGGTCTTATTATGTTTCCCAGATTGGTCTCAAACTCCTGAGCTCAAACGATCCTCCCACCTTGGCCTCCCAAAGTGCTGGGATTACAGGCATAAGCCACTGTGCCTGGCCTAGTGGTCACTTTAAAAGGAGCAAAATAAGACAAGGCCCAGGGATTCGCATCTGTAATCCCAGCACTTTCGAGGCCGAGGCAGGAAGATCACTTGAGCCCACAAGTTTGAAACCAGCCTGGGCAACATAGTGAGACCTCTTCTCTACAAAAAAAAAAAAAAAAAAAAAAAAAAACCTGAGCATGACGATCTCCCCCGTGGTCCCAGCTACTCCAGAGCCTGATGTGGGAGAATTGCTTGAGCCCTGGAGGTCAAGGCTGCATTGAGTCATGATTGTGCCATTGCATTCCAGCCTGGGTGACAGAGTTATATTGTCTCAAAAAAAGGTGGGGAATAAAATAAGACTGACAGTTCACTTCTCAGTATAAATAGTGGAAGCTAGAAGACAATGAAATGATACCTTTAAAGTACTGAAAAACAGTTACTGCCTATGCAGAACTCTATATCTAGTTAAAATATACTTAAAGAATGAAGGTATAATAAAATCGTTTGCAACCATCCAAAAACCAAGAGAATTTGCCACAACAGATCCAATTCAAAGAAAATACTATAAGATGTTCTTCACGCAGAAGAAATGGATACAGATAAAAGGTTGGAGATGCAACAGAAATAATAAACAATGAAAATAGAATATATGTACCCTAAAATGAAAGAATATTTCCTAATAATATCTTGTTGCTTTTTAACAAATATAGAGAATGAAAATGCATGACAGCAATCAAGAAGGGAGTAAATTGATTTAAACTATTCTAAAATATTTGTATTTTTCAAATAAAAGGTAAAGATACAAATGAGTATTAGATTCTATCTTTGTTATCTCTGGGGTAACTGCTTGAAAATAATACAAGAGTGTACAACTTTCTTTGACAGCTTTATTGAGATATAATTCACATACCACACAATTCATCCTTTTAAAATGTATAATCCCATGGTTTTACTATATTCCCAGAGCTTTACAGCCATCACCTCTACCTAATATTAAACATTTTCATCACTCAAAAAAGAAACTTTATTCTTATTAGCAGTCAATCTCCATTCTCCCAGAATCTATCATCCTAATCCTTGGGCGGCCATTAATTTACTTTTTTCTGTATAGATTTCCCTATTCTGTACATTTCATATAAAAAGTATCATACATTCTGCATTTTTTTGTGATTCACTTTTTTCACTTACCATAATGTTTTCAAGGATCATCCGTATTGTATCATGTATCAGTACTTTACATATTTTTATTGCTGGATACTATTCCATTGTATAGACATACCACATTTTATTTATCCATTCATCAGTTGATGGACATTTGAGTTGTTTCCACTTGGCTTTAATGAATAATGATGCTATGTACATTTGTGTACAGGTTTTTGTACGGATGTATGTTTTCGATTCTTTTGGATATCTACCTAGAAGTGGAATTGTTAGGTCATGTGGTAACTACATATTTAACTTAACTTTCAGAGGAACTGCCAATTTTTTTTTTTTTTGAGATGGAGTTTCACACTTGTTGCCCAGGCTGGAGTGCGATGACACGATCTCTGCTCATTGCAACCTCTGCCTCCCTGGTTAAAGTGATTCCCCTGCCTCAGGCTCCCAAGTAGCTGGGATTACAGGCATGCACAACCACGCCTGGCTAATTTTGTATTTTTAGTAGAGATGGAGTTTCATCATATTGGTCAGGTTGATCTCGAACTCCTGACTTCAGGTGATCCACCTGTCTTGGCCTCCCAAAGTGCTGGGATTACAGGCATGAGCTACTGAGCCCAGCCCCAAATTATTTCATAAAGCAGCTGCACCATTTTATATCTCCACTGCAGTGTATGAGGGTTTCAATTTTTCCACAAAATGAATAACACTTGTTATTGTCTTTCTTTTCTATTTTAACTATCCTAGAATAAGTATAAGGAACTAAACACCTAGGCCTATCATAGTAAAACTGCTGAAAACCCAAATTGAAAATATGATCAAAAAGCAGCCAGAGGAAAAATATAAGTCACTTTTATTTATTTATGAGATACGATCTCTCTCTGTCACCTAAGTTGGAGAGTGGTGGTACAGTCACTTCTCACTGCAGCCTCTACCTCCTGTGCTCAAGTGATCCTCCTGCCTCAGCCTCCCAATTAGCTGCGACTACAGGCATGTTCACCACCCGTGACTAATTTTTTTGTAGAGATGAAGTCTTGATATGTTGCCAGGCTGGTATTGAACTCCTGGACTCAAGTGATCCTTCTATGTCAGCCTCCCAAAGTGCTGGGATTACAGGTGTGAGCCGCCACGCCCAACCTCATTGAGGTTTTGATTTGCATTTCTTGAATGACTAATGATGTTGAGCATCTCTTGTGTAACTTCTGTGGTGCAATGTCCAAATATTTTCCCATTTTCATTAAGTTGTTTATCTTCTTATTACTGAGTTGTAAGTTTTCTTAATATATTATGAATAATATTGTTTTATCACATATATGATTTTTACAGTCTGGGACAGAATTTTCACTTACATAATGTCTACATAATGTCTTTTTTTGGGGGGGGGGACGGAGTTTTGCTCTGTCACCCAGGCTGGTGTGCAATGGCCCAATCTCAGCTCACTGCAACCTCCGCCTCCCAGGTTAAAGCTGTTCTCCCACCTCAGCCTCCAGAGCAGCTGGAATTACAGGCGCCTGCCACCACACCCAGCTAATTTTTGTATTTTTGTTAGAGACGGGGTTTCGCCATGTTGGCCAGGCTGGTCTTGAACTACTGACCTCAAGTGATCCACCCGCCTCAGTCTCCCAAAGTGCTGGGATTACAGGCGTGAGCCACTCCACCCAGCCCAACATAATGTCTTTTGAAGAGTAAAAATCTTTAAAGTTCCACGAGTTCCAATTCATTAATTTTATTTTCTTTTGTGCCATGATTTTAGTGTAATATTAGGAAATCTATGCTTATCCCAAGGTCAAAACAAATTTTCCATCTTTGTTTTCTTCTATAAATTCTATAGTTTTAGCTTTTATGTTTTGAGCTATAATAAATTTAGAGTTAATTTTTATATATGGTTTTTGGTGATGATCTAAGTTCACTTTGTTTTATGCATATGGTTATCAAATTTTCTCATTACTATTTGTTAAAAGGACTATTCTTCCCTTAGTGATTTGGTTCAATAACTTTAATGAACATCAATTTAGCATAAATATAATGATATTCTCTGTGCTTTCTATTATTTTTCATGTTTCTTAGTCGGTTTTGTGCTGCTGTAACAGAATATTTGAGACTGGGTAATTTATAAATAAAATAAATTTATTTCCCACAGTTCTAGAGACTGGGAAGTTCAAGATCAAGGAGTCAGCATCTGGTATCTGTCAAAGGCCTTATTGTTGCTTCCTCCAGAGGTGAAGAATGCTGTGTCCTTACATGGCAGAAGGCAGAAGGTCAATGACTCTTCATCAAGCCCTTTTATAACAGCATTAATTTATTCATGAGGACAGAGTCCTCATAACCTAAACATCTCTCCAAAGACCCAACCTCCCAACACTTGCACTGAGGATTAAGTTTCCAATACGTGGATTTTGGGAGACACATTCAGAATATAGCATTTTGCTTCTGGACTCTCAAAATTCATGTCCTTCTTACATGAAAAATACATTCATTCTATCCCCAAAGCACCCTCAAAAGCCTAAAATCCAGAGTCTTGTCTAAATTAAATTTGGGTGAGACTCAAGACACGATGCATCCTGAGGCAAACTTCCTTCCATCTGCAAGGCTGTAAAATCAAACAAGTTACACATTTTTAAAATATAGTGGTGGGATAGGCACAGGTTATACAATTCTATCCCAAAAGGGAGAAATAGGAAAAGAGAAAAGAGTAGTGGGTCCCACGTAGGTCCAAAACCCAAAAAGACAAACAATGTTAAATCTTAAGACTGGAGCGTTATCTTCTTTGACTTTATATCCCACCTTCCAGACTTACTGGGGCAGAGGTTGGGTGTCCAAGGCTCCCGAAAACCCTACCCCCATGGTTCTCATGGTTTGGAGTCAGATGCCTGTAACTATGCCAGGCTGATGTGGAATACTGGTAGCTCTACAAGTCTGAGGCCTCAGGGGCAGCCCTGTTTCCATGGCTCCATTAGGCATTGCCCTAGTGGGAACTCTCTGTGGGAGCCCTGCCTCTTTGACAGGTGTCTGCCTGGACCCTGAGACTGTCTAAGACATCCTTTGAAATCTAGGTGGAGGAAGCCATGCAGAATTAGTACCACATGGATGCTACCAAGGCTCACCACTTGTGCCCTATGGACCAGTGGTCTGAGTTACACTGGGGCCTGCTTGAGCCGCAGCTGGGGTGGGCCAAGGAGTACTGCACCATAATGTGGAGAGCGTAAACCTGAGGTGACACTTGGCAGTGAGCACTGAGGTCTTGCAAGTACCCTGGGCCCCTTAATGAAAATCGTTCTACTCCAAAGGGCCTAGTACTCTGAGCCCGTGATGAAAAGGATAGCTTAGAAGATCGCTGAAATGTCCTTAGGATCACTCTCTCATAGTCTTGGTGAACAAAATCTGACTTCTTTCTATTCATACTAATCCTCTTATCAAAAAGTGTTGGCCATGCTCTTAGTTTTCTCTACTAATCACACTTTTAAATTCTTCATATGGCCAGGCTGAGAATTTTCCAAATCTTTACGTTCTGCTTTCCTTTTAATTATAAGGTTTGTCTTCAAATAATTTCTTCTGGCATTTTACTATAAACAGTTAAGAGAAGCCATGCAGTGTCCTGAACAATCTGCTCCTTAGAGATTTCTTTCTGCCAAATATCTCACTTCCTTGCTCTTAAGTTCTGCCTTCCATAAAGTCCCAGGACACAGACAATTTAGCCCAGTTCTTTGCCACTTTATAATAAAGATGACCTTTTCTTCAGTTTCCAACACATTGTTCCTCCTTTCCACCTGAGACTTCATCAGAACAGTCTTTATTGCCCATATTTCTAGCAACATTCTCTTCGCAATCATTTACATAATTTCTAAGAAAAATGAAGCTTTCTCTACAGCTCTTCTCCTTCTGAGCCCTCACCAGAATCACTCTCAATGCTGTATTCATGTTAATACAGACTTTCCTTCCCGGATTCACTTGAAAACTGTTCCAACCTCTACCTATTACCCAGTTCTAAAACAGCTTCCACATTTTAGGGTATTTGTTATAGCAACATCCCATTCCTCTGGTACCAGTTTCTGTCTTAGTATGTTTTGTGCTGCTATAACGGAATATCTGAGACTGGGTAATTTATAAAGAACATACATTTATTTCTCACAGTTCTGGAGGCCAGGAAGTCCAAGAAGGCATTGGCATCTGGTGCCTGGTGAGAGCCTTCTTGCTACATTCTCTGGAGGGGAAAAATGTTCCGTCATCACATGGTAGAAGGTGGAACTCCAACAGAGCAAGCCCCTCATCAAACCCTTTTATAACAGCATTAATCCATTCATAAGGGCAGAGTCTTTATAACTTAAACACTTCCCAAAACATCCTACCTCCTAACACTGTTGCATTGTTGGATTAAATTTCCAACACACGAATTTTGGAGGACACATTTAGACCAAAGCACTATTGATATATGTGTCTATCATTAAGCCAGGATCATTCTGTCTTTATTAATGTAGATTTATCGTAAAGTTTTTAATGTGGTAGTTTAACGTCTCTCACATTTTTCTTCACTTTCAAAATCGTTTAGGCTATTCTTGGTACATTGCATTTCCATATGGGACTTAGCATCAGCTTGTTAATTTTTCCAATAAGGCTGCTCAAATTTTTACAGAGATTTCATCAAATCTATAAGGCAATACAGGAAAACATCCATTTTAACAATATTGAGCCTCCAATCTATGAACATGAATTTTCCATTTATCTTTGATTTTTCTAATTTCTCTCATCGATAATTGGTAGCTTTCAGTGTAACTTACTTGTGCACTTTTAAAAATCAAATAACTTTTTGTTGTGGTAAAAATATACATAACTTAAAATTTACTATTGCCACCATTTTAAGTGTACAGTTTGGTGGCATTAAGTACATTCACATTATTGTACAACCATCACCACCAAGCATCTCTAGAACTTTTTCATCTTCTCCAACCAAAACTTTATACAAATGAATCGTTAGGTCCCCATTCCACAGCATTTTCCACCCACAGCTTCTGGCAACTACCATCCTACTTTCTGTCTCCATGTATTTGACCACTATAGGTACCTCACATAAGTGGAAACTTACAATATTTTTTTAACTGACTTATTTGGCTCAACGTAATGTCTTCAGGGTTCTTTCATGTCTTGGCATGTGTAAGAATTTCCCAACCTTTTAAGGATTAATAGCATTCCATTGTATGTATATATTAAGTTTTATTTAACCATTCTTTCATCTATGAATATGGTTTGCATCATCTTTGTAGCTATTACGAATAATGCTGTTATGAATATGAGTGTAAAAATATTGCACACTTTAAAACTTAAATTTATACCTACTTATGCATCATCACTTTATTCTTTTTTATGGCTGTATATTATTTCATTGTGTGGTTATATAACATTTTGTTTATCCATTCATTCATTGAGGGGCATTTGTTTTCTTCCCCACTTTTTGACTGTTATTAAAATGCTGCCATGAACATTTGTGTACAGATTTTTGGGTGAATGTATGTCCTCATTTTCTTGGGCATATAATTAGGAGTAGAGTTGCTAAGCCGTATGATAACTTTATGTTTAGCTTTTTGAAGAATACCAATTTTTTTTTTTTACAGCAGCTGAGTCATTTTACATTTCCACTACCAATACGGGATGGCTACAATTTATCCATGCCATTTTTAACACATTTTATTGTCTTATCTTTTTGGCTATAGCCATCCTAGTTGTGTGAAGTTCGTTGTTTCACTGTTGTCTTGATTTGTGCTTCATTAGTGGCTAATATTGTTGAGCATCTTTTCATATGCTTATGGCCATTTCTCTTTAGAGAAATATCTATTCAAATGTTTTGCCCATTATAAAATGGGATATTTATGTCTTTATAATTGAATCATATTTTTTATAAATTACAGATACAAATCCCTTATCAGATGTTTGCAAATATTTTGTCCCATTCTGTGTATTGCCCTTTTGTTTGATGGAATTGTTTGTAGTAGAAAGTTTTAAGTTGTGATGAAGTCAAACATATGTTTTTTTCTTTTGTTGCTTATGCTTTTGGTGTCATATCTATAAATTCTTTGCTTACCTCAAGAGCATGTGGATTAACTCCTACAGTTTCTTCTAAGAATTTTCTAGTTTTACCTTTTACATTCGGTCCATGATCAAGTTTTAGTTAATTTTTGTATATGGTTTAAGGAATGGGTACAACTTTTTTTTTTTTTTTTTGCATGTGGATATCCAGTTACTTCATTACCATTTGTTGAATAAATTATTCTTTCCCCTACTGCACTATCTTGGAACCTTACTGAAACTCAGTTGACCATACTGAAAGTGTGTATTTCTGGACTCTCAATTTTGCTTCAGCTCTCATGTATCTATCCTTATGCTAGTATGTCTTGATCCCTGCAGCTCTGTAGCAAGTTTTGAAATTGTAAATGGCATCCTCAAACATTTTCTCCAGATTATCTCTCACATTTCCATATGAATTTTAGGATTAGCTAGTAATTATTTGCAAGCAAAAACTTTCAAGCAGCTGGGATTTTAATAGAAATTGTGCTGAATCTATAGATTAATTGGGGGGGATCAGTGCCACTTTTAGAATATTAAATCTTCTGAAAAGGAATGTATTTATATTTATATGATTTTGTTTATTTTTTCACCAATTTTTAAAGTTTCTTTAACATTGCACTTCCTTTGTGAAATTCATTTCCAAGTATTTGATTCCTTTTGATGCCATTGTAAACAGAATTGTTGTCAATTTCATTTTGTTCATTGTTTACATAGAGAAATACAGTTAATTTTTATATATTAATTTTGTCTTGCAATCTTGCTGAATTTATTTATAAATATTAGTTCACGTATTTTAGTATTAATGGTTAATTTCTTAGAATTTTTCCATATAAAAGATCATATCATCCTTGAATGACAAGAGTTTTACTTATTTTTTTCAAACCTGGATGCCTTTTATTTCTTTTTATTGCCTACTTGCCTTAGCTAGAATCTCTCATATGATGTTAAATGTAAATGTCAAGAATGGACATCTTTATCTCATTCCTGGTCTTGGGGAAGCATTCCGTCTTTCACCATTAAGTATGATGTTATCTGTGGGTCATCTGTAGATGTCCTTTTTCAGGTTGAGGAAGTTTCCTTTTATTCCTAGTTTATTTAGTTTTATTTTGATCATGAAATAGTGTTGGATTTTGTCAAATTATTTTCTGCATATATTGAGGCGAGCATGTGTTTTTTGTCTTTTATCGTATAGGTATTGTGCATTTCATTAACTGTTAAATCAATATTGCATTCTTAGGATAAATCCAACTTGGTCGTGGTGTAAAATATTTTTTGTATGTTTCTGGATTATTTTACTAGTGTTTTGTGGAGGATTATTTTATTTATAACAGATGTTCATCTGCAGTTTTCTTGTAATGCTTTTATCTTGTTTTGTATCATCGCAATATTGGTTTTATAGAATGAGTTTGGGAGTGTTTTCTCCTCCTCTGCCTTTTGAAAGAATTTGTGGAGGATTGGTGTTAATTCTTTAAATTTCTAATAAAACTTACCTGTGATGCCATCTGGGTCTTGGCTTTTCTTTCTGACATATTTTAAATTACTAATTTGTTTTCTTAACTTGTTATAGGTCCACTTAGATTATTTCTTCTTCACTTAGCTTCAGAAGTTTGTGTTTTTACAGGAGTTGTCCATTTTATCTAATTTATCTAATTAGTTGATATACTGTTGTTCATAGTATTTCTTTATAATCCCTTTCATTTCTGCAAATTCAGTCCCAATGTACATTTTTCTTTACTGATTGTAATAATTTTATTTTTTAATTTTTTCTGGTTTGTGTATCTAAAGGTTTGTCAATTTTGTTGATGCATTTAAATAACCAATTTTGACTTCATTGATGCTCTCTATTGTTTTTATATTCCCCATGCTATTCATTTCAAATCTAGCATTTATTATTTTCTCCCTTCTGCTTTAGGTTTAGTTTGCTCTTATTTTTCTATTGTCTTAAATAAGTTAGGTTATTGATTTGAGATCTTTCTTATTTTATAATATAGGCTTTTAAACTAAATGCCTATATTAAGCACTGCTTTAGCTACATGACAAGAGTGTATAATTTTTAAGCCAATAGAGGGGGAAATAAAATAATAAAAATATTCACTCCAAAAGAAAGGAAAAAAGGAAGGGAAAAGGAAAAATAGAGAAAATGGGAGAAATAGAAGTGTATAGTAAAATAGTAGATTTAAGCAAATAGAATCTTGTTCTGTATGGCAGTCAGCTGGGTATATATATGTATAAAAGTTCATAGTTCTACACTTAATATTTCTATGTTTTATAAAGGTTAATCATGCCTCATTAAGGTGTATTTAAAAACTCAAAATAAAAAGTAATTATATTATGTGGAAAGGGACTAAATATTCCAATTAAGAAGCTTGTCAGACTGCTTAAAATCCCAACTACATGCTGTTTACTCGAGAATCTGAAAGGATATAGAAATGTTGAAAGTAAAAAAAGGAAAAGGCATGCTATATAAATTCTAGCCAAAAAGAAAGCTGGTCTAATTGTATTAATCTTAGTTAAATTCATTTTAAGCCAAAAATGTTTGTAGAAATAAAAAGAGGTACTACATTTAAAATGGTGAATTTATCAAGAAAATATAAAAACACTAAATATATATGTACCTAATATTATAATTTCAAAACATATAAAGTAAAATCCAACAAAATTACATAGAGAAACAGACAAATCTACAATCATGAGTAAAGATTTTTATACATCTATCTTGGTAACTAATCATGTAAACAACAATAAATACTAAGAATATAGAATCTTTGAGCACGTAATTTAAATACTTGATTGAATTGTTACATATAGAATAGTACGTCCAATAATTGCATAAAATACATTGTCTTAAACACACATGGGACATACATAAAAATTCATTATACACTAGGCCATCAAACAAGTTTCAGCAAATTTCATTGGACTTAAACAATATAGAATCAGTTATCTGATCACAGGTGAAGTGAGAAATCAATTATGAAATGATACCTGGAAAATACTTATATGTTTGATAATTTAAAATATACTTCTAAGTAATCAATAGGCAAAATAATATATCATAATGGAAATTTTTAGGAACTATTTTAACTGAATGATAACAAAAATATACTGCATATCAAAGCTTGCATTATTCAGTTAAAGCCATGCTCAGAGGGAAATTTGTACAGTTACATGAAAAAAATTAGAAAAGAAGAAAGGCTGTAATCATTGAGCTAAGCATGTATCAGAAGAAGTTAAAAAGAACAGTAAATTAAATTTATTAAGGAGGTAGGATATACTAATGATAAGAATGGAGATCAATGAAATAGAAAATGAATGTACTAGAGAGGATCAGTATAGACAAAATTGGATTATTTGAAAATATGAAAAGAATTGACAAACTCCTGGCAAGACTAACCAAGACGAAGGAGGAGAAGAAGGAGAAAATAGCTAATGTTATTAGTTATTAGTTCGTTTTCACACTGCTATAAAGATACTAGCTGAGACTGGGCAATTTATAAACAAAGGAGGTTTAATTGACTCACAGTTCTGCATGGCTAGGGAAGACTCAGGAAACTTACAATCATGGCCGAAGGGGAAGCATATTGGGGGAACCCGTTCCCAATATTTCAACATAGGTTCTTTCTATTTACCATAAGTGTCGGCCGACTGAGAAATAAAGAGAAAGCGTACAAAGACAGGAATTTCATAGCTGGGCCACAGGGGGTGACATCACATATCAGTAGGGCTGTGATGCCCACCTGAGCCTCAAACCAGCAAGTTTTTTTTATTAAGCGTTTCAAAAGGGGAGGGGGTGTAAGAACAGGGAGTAGATCACATGCTTCAAAGGGCAAAAAGGAGAACTGCTGATAAGGGTCTATGTTTAGCGGTGCACGTATTGTCTTGATAAACATCTTAAACAACAGAAAACAGGGTTTGAGGCAGATAAAATATATTGACACATAAAATCCCATAGCAATTCTTATATTTAATGGTGAAATGTTGAAGGCACTATTAGGTTGGAGATAAGACAAGAGTGACCACTATCACCATTTCTATTTAATATTGTACTGGATAATGCCAGTACACTAAGGGAAAAATAGAAAAAAGAAATAAAAGGTATTATGATTGGAAAGAAAGATATAAAACAGTCATCTCCTACAAATATAAGTATTAATAAGTGAGTTTATAAGTTTTGTGGTATATAAAGTTAATATGTAAAACTCATACCAGTAATAGACAGAAATATAAATAAAAGCATATAATTTACAATAGCATCAAAATGTCAAATGCCTAGGAATAAATCTAACAGTAGTCTAACATAAGATATATGAAGCCTCTATACCTAAAACTATAGGTCATTATTAAGCGATATTGAAGAACATGTAAAGAAATGAAAGGACACACCATTTTTTCTAAGATTGAAAGATTCAACTTTAAACACGTCACTTCTTCCCAAACTTGAATATATTTAATGAAATCTCAATTAAACTCCCAAGAGGTTTTTGTGAAACTTGACAAGCTGATTTTAAAATTTGTATGGAAATGCAAAGATGAACAAGATCATATAACTTGCTCCACAACACATGAAGACTTATAAAACAACATCAATTAAGCCTGGTATCAGTACAGAAATAGGCAAGAAGAGCAAAGGAACAGAACAGTATGCCCAGAAACAGACTTATGCATATTTGGCCACTTGATTTAAGACAAAGCTGGCATTGCAGAGCAGCAGAGGAAGGGTTGTTTTTCAACAAGCAATGTAGGAATAACTTTATAGCAATTTAGAAAGAAAAAAGAAATTTGATTGCAACTTTATGCCATACACAAAAAATTAGTTTCAGAAGGAATGTAGATCTACATGTAAAAGGCAAGATGACAGAGCTTCTGGGAGATAATTGAAGATTTGTATGGTGTTGAGGTAAATAAGTATTTCTTAAACATGCTAAAAAATACTAAAAGGAAAAATTATAAATTTGATAACAAATTTAAGAGCATCTATTCAGGAAACTATTAAGAAAGGGAAAAGACAAGCTACAGAACATACTTTCAATACACTACATTTATCTGACAAAGAATGTCTGCAAATCCATAAGAAAAAAAAGCATGACCATGCACTTCCAAAAACTAGACAATCAAATGACCAAAAACATGCGAAAAGTTAATCAACTTTCTTAGTTCTTAGAAAATTCCACAAAATGTCAATGCAACAAAATGGCTAATATCAAGTATTGACAAGGATGTGGTTTAACCAAAACCCTCAGACAGTGCTAAGAGGGAATATATATTGGTACAACAACTTTGCATAACTATTTGGCTCTTCCACTAATTTAAAAATATCCATCGGCTGGGCATGGTGGCTCATACCTGTAACCCCAGCACTTTGGGAGGCAGAGGCAAGCAGATCACCTGCAGCCAGGAGTTCAAGACCAACTGGGCCAACACGGTGAAACCCTGCCTCTACTAAAAATACAAAAAATCAGCCAGGTGTGGTGGCGGGTGCCTGTAATCCCAGCTACGCAGAAGGCTGAAGCAGGAGAATCGCTTGAACCTGGGAGGCAGAGGCTGCAGCGAGCCAAGATCTTACCAGTGCACTCCAGCTTGGGCAACAAGAGCAAAACTCCATCTCAGAAAAAAACGAAAGAAAGAAAGAAGGAAGGAAGGAAGGAAGGAAGGAAGGAAGGAAAAAGAAAAAAGTGTCCATACCTTATAACCCAGCAGAGGTATAATCTTTGTAGATATGTGTGCATATGGACACCAAGAAACATGTACGAGACTATTCATAATAGCATTATCTAAACAGCCCCAAGCAGGAAACAACCCAAGTGTCCATTAACAGTGGAATGTATAAGTAAATCATGGTACTTTCATGGAAAATAAAATATTATATATCAGTGATCCTCAAAGTGGGGTTCCTCAACCACAAGCACCAGCATCACCTGGGAAGTGGTTAGAAGTGCCAATTCTTGAGCCCCAACCTAGGCTGATTAAATCAGAAACTGTATATTGGGGCCCCAAAAATCTGTGTTTTAACAAACCTTCTGGGTGATTCTGATACACTCTCAAATTTGAGAATCACTACCTTACAGCAATGAAATGAATCAACTGCAGCAATATGCAGCAACATACATGAATCTCACAAATACAATGTTGAGTATGAGAAGCCATATATAATATGCACTACATATTTTATTTATATGAAGCTTTAAAAATTAAGCAAAACTAAACAGCAATGTTTGAGGATACATGCCAAGGTAGGAAAATTATAAAGAAAATCAAGAATATGCTTACCATAAAAATTGACATCCTGGTTACCCCTAGGTGAGGAAGGAGCAGGTAGAGATTTAAAAGTACCTTAATGGGCATAATGGGTCTGGTGGCAAATTTCTATTTCTTTATCTGGGTAGTGGTTACTTAAGTGTTGTTTGTGATAATTCATTTAGCTGTACTTTGTTTTGTGTGCTCTTCTATTCTCTCTCTCCCCAATATATATATAATAT
>NW_012098710.1:263411-334566 GCF_000951045.1 Mandrillus leucophaeus | reverse complement strand
GTGATCCGCCCGTCTCGGCCTCCCAAAGTGCTGGGATTACAGGCTTGAGCCACCGCGCCCGGCCTACATATATATAATCTTTCACGATAAACAATTTTAAAGTTGCTTGGAAGGCCTAAGTCATTTTTTGTGGGAAACCCCAACTTTTCACTCTAGAAATGTCCTTTTAGAAGCTGTTTAGATTGGTGAGAAGAATCCTTAAATCTCTTGCCTGAGAGGCCTAGGTCTGGCTTCCCCTGTGCAGAAAACTGAGTGGCGAAAGAGGGTTTTCCTTACGTGCGATATTTGCTTACCTAATATGTTGCTACTTGTAGCTCCTCTTTTATTATGTATTTGTCTCTGTTGGTTTATGCCTTTACACAATTCCCCTTACTGTTGCTTTAGTGGAATTTCAGAAGGGAGCAAAAGTAAATGAAAGCATTCAATTTGCCATCCTTGCTTGGAAGCCCTCTATACTTTTGGCTTCATTTTGTATGGTGAAAGACTTCCTAAGAAGACTCATTTTCTATCTTTATAACATAACATAATACATATTATGTGACAATACATTCCCATTGAGAAAAACATCATAAATCAAATCACAAATTAATTTAACCATGTTACTATTACTGGATATATAGACCCTCCCCATTTTCCCTGATTATGAGCAAGGCTGCAAGGGACAGCTTTGTGATTACACTTTTGTCTGCAATTTTGATCATTCCCTTAAGATACATTTCAAGAAATATATCAAAGAGCTTAAACAGTTTGTCATTTTTTCCAGTAAATTGTATCTTTCATTGACTTTTTTCTGATTACAGAAGTTATACGTGCTATTGTAAAAATTTTCAGAAAACAAAGTAGGAGAAAGAAAGCAAAAATCGTTCTCAATCTCACAACCTAGTCCTAAAGATAACCACTGTCAACATTTTGGTATCTCTTCCCACAAATATACACAAATGAAAATATAGATTAAAAGAAATCTGTTTTTAAAATTTACACATTTTGCTTAATAGTTTGCTAAAGACATTTGAATACTTGTCCAGAACTTTTGGAATGACAGTAATGTTTTATTCTGTACTGTCCAATGCAGCAGCTACTAATCTCATGTGGCTAATGTGACTGAGGAACTTGATTTCAACTTTTATTTAACTTTAATTAATTTAAATTTAGATATTGCTAGTGGCTACTGTACTGGACAGCCCAGGTATATAAAATATACATATTCATTTAGTAATTTGCATTTAATGATTTGCAGAATACTTCATTTTATTAATACATTGTAACTTTTTGAACTAATACCTAACTGGTAGACATATGTTGCTTGCAATTTTTGCTATTATAAAGAACATTTCAGTGAATATCCCAGAAAATGAATATATTGGAAAATACTGAGCTAGTTCCGTATTCTGGTATATTATCAATTAATACTGTTTTGCCACATCTCTACATAATTATTTTGATTGCTCTTATGATTCAGTTATGGGAATATTTTGCTGAACTTGGATATATATATTTTCATAATTTTGATATTCTGAGTATTTTCTTTTGGGAAAATTTTCCTAGTGTTCAGAAACATTTTCCAACACTACTTCCCTAGCATGAATGAATACAATGTTTTTATTCCATTCCAATTATAAAACACCCACTAACTCTTTTGATGGTAAGGAATGTATCTTTTAGGAAATTATCCAGCCTTAAGATATTAGTGAAATTCTCAGGGATCCAACTTTATATGGATACTTTGATATATTTTTCCTTTTATAGTGTAGTTGTTTTATTTTGTTTTACATTTTTCTTAATTTTGAAGATTAGCATACATACAAGAGTGTAAGAAAATATATGTACAGTTGAAGGAACATCCCTGTACCTACCACCCCATCCAAGGAACAGAATATTACTCTACTTCAGAGGCCCAATGCATGACCTTCTGTCATCATATTTCCCTCACATTTCCCAAGAGATAAACATTTGAATTTTGTGGTAATCATTCCTTGATTCTTCAAGGTTTTTAGCACTTAAATATGTATCCTTAAAAAGAAACAACGTATAATTTTGTCTGTTTTTGAAATGTATACACATGGAACAATAAGTATGTATTCCTTTATGTGTGTCTTCTTTCACTCAAATTATGTTACATTATTGATGATATTGTTTTATATCAAGGATAACATAGATACAGTAAAGCACATAAAATACACTATTTTTAACTGCACATCCCAATGATTTTTGAAAATTCATGCATACACCCATCTAACTATCATTCTGATAAAGATAAAGAAGATTTGCAGCACCTTAGAACATGTAAGCTTTGCTGTCCATTATTCCCCCAAAGAAGACTGCTATTTTGGTTTTTACAAATTAATGATTAGTTTTAACTTTTTTGAAGTTCATATGAAAACAGTCATACAGTATGTGGTCTTTGGAGTCTGGCTTCTTTTGCTTATCATTATGTCTGTGAGATTCATCCATGTTGTTGAGGTGTCATTGATGTGGCCTTTATTAAGTAGTATTCCCTTGTATGAATAGACTACTATTTGTCAGTTTTTTGATGATGAGTACTTGTTGGTTTTAATTTGGCTGTTATAAATAAAGCTGTTAGAAGCAGTCGTGTGTGTATTTTGGTGAGTATATGCATTCATTTCTTTGGGCTATACATGCCCAGGAATGAAATTGCTAGGTCATAATCCATAAAGTAGGCATATGATTAGCTTTGGTAAATACTTTCAAACAGTTTTCAAAAGTTGCTATACAATTTTACATTTCCAGGAGGACTGTAGGAGAGCTCCAGTTCTTCTACATTGTTTCCAACAGTTAGTATTGTCAATATTTTAAATTAGAGTCAGTCTAGTGGGTAGTATCTGGTTGCGGTATTAATTTGCATTTCACTAATGACAATTGTTTGATGATCAGCACTTTTTAAAATGCTAATTGGTCATATCCTCTTTTGTAAACTGTCTCTTTAAGTTTGCTGCCATGTTTTTGTTGTGTTTTCTTTTTCTTATTAATTTGTGTGTTTTCTTTATGTATACTTGATAAGAGTCATTTGTCAGATATATTCATTGCAGACACCTTTTGCAATCCTCTAACTTACTTTTCCATTTTATAAAAGACTTATTTTTAAACAGTCTTACAGAGACACAATTGACACCCTATTCAATTTATTCCTTTCAAGTGTGCAATTCAATGGCTTTTAGAGTTGTGCAACCATAAACACAATTAATTTGGGGACATTCGCATCACTCCGAAAAGAAACCCTGTACCTACTAGCAGTCACTCTCCATTATCTCCCAATTCCCATATAATCTTATTTCTCTTTCTGTAGATTTGCCTTTTCTGGAAAATTCATGTAAATAGAATCATATAACATGTGGTCCTTTGTTACGGGCTTCTTAGCGTAAACATGGTCCATCCATATTATAGCATATGTTAGTATTTCATTCCTTATAACTGTGTAATATTCCCTTGTTTGGATATAGCACATTTGGTTATTCATTAATCCATTGAAGGACATTTGAGATTCTTCCACTTTTTGGCTACTATCAATAATGCTTGTTATGAACACTCTTATACATGATATTGTGGACATATGTTTAATTTCTTTTGGGAATATACCTAGATAATATTTTGACTCTATGTTTAACTGAGGAACTGTCAGACTGTTTTCCAAAGTGGCTGTACCATTTTACATCTTCGCTAGCAATATATGTACGTTCCAATGTCTCCATATCCTCACTAAGACTTGTTATTGTCTTTTAAAAAATTATAGCCATCTTAGCGGATGTGAAGTGGCATCTTATTGTGCTTTTGATTTGCGTATCTCTGAGGGCTAATGATGGTGAGCATCTTTTCATGTATTTATTGGCCATTTGTATATCTTCTTTGGAGAAATGTGTATTCAAATTATTTGAATTAATTGGGTTATTTCTCTTTTTATTGTTGACTTGTAAGAATTGTTTGTATATTCTGCATATAAGGCCCTTGTCAGGTATATGATTTGCCCTTTCTCTCTTTTCATGGTGTACTTTCATAAACAAAGGGTTTTGTTTGTTTGTTTGTTTCTTTGTTTGAGATGGAGTTTTGCTCTTTTTGCCCAGGGTGGGGTGCAATGGTGTGAATTTGGCTCACTGCAACCTCTGCCTCCAGGGTTCAAGAGATTCTTCTACTTCAGCCTCCCAAGTAGCTGGGATTACAAGCATGTGCCACCACGTCCGGCTACCTTTTTGTATTTTTATTAGAGATGGGGTTTCACCATATTAGTCAGCTGGTCTCGAACTCCAGACCTCAGGTAATCCACCCACCTCAGTCTCCCAAAGTGTTGGGATTACAGGCGTGAGCCACCGACTTTAATGATTACATTTGAACAGCTTTTAATGTCAATAAAGTCCAGTTTTTTATTTTAAAATTATTATTGCTTTTTGGGTCTTAAGAAATCTTTGTCTATACAAGGTTATTAAGTTGTTTCCTTATGTTTTCTTTTAGAGCTTTTTCACTTTATTTTACATTTAGAAAAATGATGTATTTTAAATGAGTTCTTCTGTATGGTATGAGGTTGTTGTCAGGGTAGTCTATTTCTGGATTCCATTCTCTTTCATTAATCTACTTGTCTACCTTTCTGCCAATGCCACACCATTCTGAATTACTATCGTTTTATTGTAAATTTTATAATCTAATAAACAATGTAAGTCCTCCAACTTTGTTCTTCTTCAAGATTTTCTTGGTTATACTAGACCCTTTATATTTTTATATAAATTTTAAAGTTAGCTTATCAATTTTGTCAAACATTCTTCCTGGGAATTTCATTTGGATTATACCAAATATGTAATTAAATTTGGTTACAACTGATACCTTAACAATGTTGAGTCTTCCAAATCAAAAACATGATAATAAAGCTCAGTTTATTTTTGTCTATTCTCAGCAATGTGTTGTAGCTTTCATTATAGAATGTTTGTATAGCTTTCATTAGATTTAGTTCTATTTTAATTTTTTATTATACGTATTAGAAATGGCAAAATTAAAATTTTTTCAATATTTTTGTTTCCGGTGTATATAAACACAAGTGATTTTTGTATACTGATTTTGTGTCCAACCACCTTGCTAAACTATCTTATTTATTCTAATGATTCATCTATAGTTGCTTGTCCATATTCTTGGTGTGCTACATTGTCTGTGAATAATGAAAGCTTTGCCTCTTCTTTTCCAATCTGTAAGACTTTTATTTTTATTTTATTTTCAATTTATTTCCTACTGTTCTGGCCAGGTTCTTCAGTACAATGGTGAACAGAAGTGATAATAATGGATGATTTTGTCTTTTTCATGAATTTAAAGGGAATGCCTTCAATTGTATTATGAATAAGTGTACTCTTTTTATAAAGGAATTTTGCAGATATAACTTATCAGATGAAAATGTTTTTTACTTTTAGTTTTCTAAGAAATTTTTAAATAAATAGATGCCAAATTTTATCAAAAGTATTTTCTACATCAGATGAGATGTTCAATTGTTGTTTCTTTTTAAATCTTTAATGTGGCAAATTGCATTATTTGCTATTAAAACTAAAAAGTTTGTATTCCTTGAATAAATACATTTTTGCCATGTCATACCTTTTTTTATATTTCTGAATTTGGTTTACTAATGTTTCCTTTATGATTTCTGTATCTCAGTTCATGAATGAGATTGGCTTGGGATCATTAATGTGAGATTGGAATTACTTTTTCTTTGAATGTTAGATATTATTCATTGATAAAACCTTGTGGATCTGGAGTTTACATTATAGGCACATTTTTGAATGATTCATTTACCAGAGGATCATAAAACTATTCAGGTTTTCACTTCTTTTTGTTTCAATTTTGATAAGTTATAATTATTTATTAGAAAAAAATTTGTGATTTATGCAGATTGATAAAATTTGTCAATATACTTTAATTACATGTAAATTTATTTTACTGTCTATCCATAGGTAAACCATTTCTTTCTTAATGTTGATTACTTTTAACTTCTATCTTATTTTTCTTATATCAATCTTGGTAATGACTTTGTTAATTTTATTAGTCTTTTCAAGGAATCATCTTTTAATTCATTATGATCTCTATTGTTTACTTTTTCATTTTTTATTGATTTAGCTTTTTTATTATTATTCCTTTCTCCTATAGTATGTGGGTTTATTTTAAGGTTTTTTATTACAAATTTCTCTAAGATGGATACTTAGCTTTCATTTTCAGTTTTCTCCTTTTCAATAGAAGCACTTAAACCTGTAAATTTCCCTCTAAATATTGACCTATGTGTATACTCTAGGTTTCAAGTGTAATTTTTTATAGTTTATTTCTATTTTCTAATTTAGTTATAATTTTTTCTTTGATCAGTTATTCGTCAGTGTATTCCTTAATTTCCCATATATGGGGGTTTTCTACCTATCATTTTTTGTTATTAACTTTTAATTGCAATCTGGTCAAAGAACATTGTGTGATAGAAGTCATTTGGTATTTTGAGACTAATATTATGACTCAAAAATAATCATTTTCTTGGTTGTATTACATAAAATAATATATAATTGAAAATAGTATGTAATTGGTAACAGTTGGATTCACTGTTCTCTCTATATATATTCGGTCAGACTTTGATGTGTGATGTTAAGCTCTTCCATTTCCTTACTGATATTTTGCTTCCTATTAATTATTGGTGAAAGTGTATTAAAAATCTTCACTCTGATGGTATATTTGTCTGTTATTCCAAGGAATTCTACAATTTTTGCTTTATATATTTGAAAGTCATGCTGTCAGGTATACCCAAGTTTATAACTGTTACATTTTATTTGTGAAATGAAATGTTTAGCATTATACAGTGAACATTTTTATCTGTAGTAGTTCTTTTTGCCTTTATCTCCAGTAGTTGATTTTTCCTATATTTTACCTGTTATTGTATAATTACACCAAATTTCAGTCTTTATTTCTGCTATTTTACTTTCAAATTGACTGTAACCTTATATTTTGGCTATGTCTCTTTTAGCCTATAGCTGAATGTTTTCTTCAGTCTGACAAACTTTATTTTTTAACTTTAAAAGCCTATTTAACTTTTTACTCTGAAATAATTTCAGATCACATATAATTTGCAAGAATATTAAGATATTAAGGATTTTTTTTCTTTTTCTTTTTCTTTCTTTCTTTCTTTTTTTTTTTTTTTTTGAGATGGCGTTTTGCTTTTGTTGTCCAGTCTGGAGTGCAATGGCACAATCTTAGCTCACCACAACCTCTGCTTCACGGGGTTCAAGCGATTCTGCTACCTCAGCCTCCCGAGTAACTGGGATTACAGGCATGCGCCACCACGCCTGGGTATTTTTTTGTATTTTTAGTAGAGATGGGGTTTCTCCATATCGGTCAGGCTGTTCTCCAACTCCCGAACTCAGGTTATCTGCCCACCTCGGCCTCCCAAAGTGCGGGGATTACAGGCGTGAGCCACTGCGCCCAGCCATATTAAGGATTTTTAATACCCTTAAACAAATTGGCTATTATTATGTCTTTACTACATTATTTGTCTATCTATCAATAGACATAGAGATCAAAAATATAAGTATATCGGTGACATGATGGCTTTTTATCTCTATTTGAGTGTGTTTCTTAGAATTTTTTTCTTATATAAGTGGACTATAATGATCAAAATCAGAAAATTAACATTCGTGCATTACTATTATTTAATCTACAAACTTCATTCAAATTTTCCCAAGCATCTTAATAATAACATTTATAGAAAAGATTTTTTGCTCTCTGCTTCAGGATGTAATCCATGATCGCATATCACATTGATTTGTCATGTCTCTTTAGCCTCCTTTAATCTAGAAAAGGTACTCATTCTTTCTTAGTTTTTAACGATGTCGATACTATTAGAGTTAAGGCTGCTTTAGCAGAATACTAGAATACCCTCATATTTTTTTTTATTTGATGATTTCCCATGACTACATTTAGGCTACACATTTTGATAGGAGTACCACAAAAACGATATTGTGTTTTTCTCAGAATGTCATATGAGGAATCAACAATGTTGATTTGTCCTTTTCTGTTGTTGAATTTTGATTTCTTGCCTAAGGTAGAATCTACTAAATTTCTCTGCTGTAAAGTTACAAGGTAAAACTTGTAACTAACAAATATCTTATGGGAGGACGTTTTGAGACTATGTAAATATTCTGTTATTTCTACATCTTTCACCAACTTGTTTTAGTATACATTGGTGATTTTAGCCTGAGTCTATTGTTATTCTGATTATTAAGAAATTATAATTTTCCAATGTGATCATTCATTCTACATTTATTAGTTGGCGTTCTACTATAAAATGATTTTTTGTTTGTGTGTGTACTTATTTACTTATAGTAGTATGGATTAATGGACTCAATTTATTTGATAGGTTTAATCCATTACCATCATTATTTATTTTGATACTCAAATAGTCCTAGATTTGGCCAGTGAAAGCCCTTTCAAACTGACACCTGTGTTCCTTTGCCATGTGATTATCATTCTTTCAGCACTTCCTTATTTTTTTTAATTTTCAACTTTTATTTTAGATATAGGGAGTACATGTGCAGGATTGTTACATGGGAATATTGCACCCAGGTGATAAGCATAGTATCCAATAGGTAGTTTTTCTATCTATGACCCCCTTCATCCCTTCCCCGTCTAGTAGTCAACAGTGTCTGTCGTTCCCACGTTTATGTCCAAGAGTGAGCACTTTTTTATTTTTGGACTTTACAAGATACTCCAGACTCATCTTTTAATTTCTCAGCTCCAGCCCTGAAATGGGCCCTTTCTTCAAGGAATTCTGGGTGCTACAAGTGTTTATTGCGATTGGAATGCCATTGCTTCTAGATCCTCTATGTCTATATAGGCCAAACTACCTCTATTTCTATATTTATTTATATACATAAAATGCAAATTTGTTATACTGATTATAATATAATCACATATATTGTGAAATGTATTTATAAAAACCAGAAGTTTACACTGATAATTCAAATTCCAATCCAATAGCACAGGGTTAATTCTAGCATTTGCTCTTTTATAGTTTAACCTCCTTTATTCAATGTTGAGAAATCTGGTTCCGATTATACACAATATATTGACTCGTTTGCTTATCTTAAAATGCACAGCAGTTTCATAATTGATATCCTATACTACTATGAAAAATAAACCTGTACTTCAATTTAAATATTTGTTTACAGTTTTTTGTCTTTAGTCTGAGGATATAGATTCAAAATACTGTGTTCAAACATTATTTAGGTTCATTTTGAGTTCTCTTTCAGTTTGATGATAAGTCCATTTGCTTCTGTTTCCATTTTATTTTGTTTTCCTCCATAATTGTTGATTTTAGTCATATCATTGTTGAGTATGTGAAACATTAACATGGTTCCAAAATTCAGAGCTGTAGAGAAAGATGTACTCTGAGAAGTATAATAACCCCCATCCTTTCCCACCCTGACTTCCCACCAACCATAGGTACCAATCTAATTATTTCTACATTTTTCTTCCTGCATTTGCTTTTGCATAAACCAACAGACTAGGGTGTGTGTGTGTGTAATATTTTTTTTCCCCTTTTTTCTTACACAAAATATAACTTACAATAGATACTCTTTTACATTTTGCTTTATCCACTTTATGATATACTCGAACTGATGTTCACAGAGATTTTACTTATTTTTTTACACTTAATAGATTTTAATGTATTGAGTAGTTTTGGGTTTATGGAAACAATTCAGCAAAGTATACAGAGTTCTCCTATGCCCCTCACTACCCTGTGCAACAATTTTCTCTATTTTTAACATTATGTGTTAGTGTGGCACATTTGTTACAAATGATAAGTCAATATTGATACATTAACTAAAGTCCACAGTTTACATCGGGGTTCAGTTTTGTGTTGTACATTCCATGGGTTTTGACAAATATATAATCATGTATATTCACCATTACAGTATCATACAGGATAAAAATTTCACTACCCTAAAAATCCCCTGTGTTCTGCCCATCCATCCCTCTCTCTGTCTGAATCCCTGGCAACCACTAATCTTTTTACTACTTTTTACAGTTGTGTCTTTTCTAGAATGTTATGTAGTTGGAATCATACATCATGTAGAGTTTTCAGATTGGCTTCTTTCACTTAGTAATTGGCATTTAAGGCTTCTCTATGTCTTTTGGTGGCTTCGTAGATTATTTCTTTTTATGACGGAATAATGTATGAATGTACCATGGTTTGTATATCCATTCACCTCTTGAATGACATCTTGGTCCTTTCCAAGAGCTGGCACTTATAAATCTAGCTGCTATAAACATTCATTTGCAGGTTTTTAGGTGGATATAACTTTTCAATCCATTTAGATAAATGCCCAGGAGCAAGACTTCTGGATCATATAGTATGAGTATGTTTAATTTTACAGGAAACGGACAAACTGCCTTCCAAAATAGCGCTACCGTTTTGCATTCCCACCAGCAATATTGAGTTCCTGTTGCTCCATATCCTTGCCAGCATTTGGGGTTGTTAGTGTTTTTGGATTTGGGCCATTCTAATGGGTGTGTAGTAGTATATCATGGTTGTTTAATTTGCAATACTCTAATGACATATGATGTAGTGCATACTTTCATATGCTTACTGCCATCTGTATATCTTCTTCAGTGAAGTGTCTGTACAGATCTCCGTCTCATTTTTAAAACAGAATTCTTTTTTTTTAATGTGGAGTTTTCCTCGTATATCTTGTATACCAGTCCTTTTTATATTTGTTTTGCAGAGATTTTTCTGTCGGAATGTGGATGCCTCTTTTTTGGGGGGCAGGTAGCCAGTCCTCTCAAGCACTTATCTTTTGTGTTACAAACAATCTAATTGTACTGTTTTACTTATTTTAGAATGTACAATTAAATTATTATAGACTATAGTCATCCTGTTGTGCTATCAAACACTAGATCTGTTTCATTCTTTATATTTTTGTGTACCCATATACCATTCTGAACACCCCTTCCCACCCTACCACTACCATTCCCAGCCTCTGGTAACCATCCTTCGACTTTCTATCTCCATGAGTTCAATTGTTTTGATTTTTAGATCCTACGAATAAGTGAGAACATGCAATAATTGTCTTTCTGTGCCTGGGCTTATTTCACTTAACATAATGACCTCCAGTTCCATCCACGTTGTTGGAAATGACAGGCTCTCATTCTTTTTATGGCTAGTTACTACTTCATTGTATATATGTACCATATTTTCATACCCATTCATCTGTTGATGGATATTTAGGTTGCTTCCAAATCTTGGCTATTATGAACAGCGCTGTAACAAGCATGGGAGTGCAGATATCTCTTTGATATACTGACTTCCTTTCTTTTGGGCATAGGCCCAGCAATGAGAATGCTGGATCATATGGTAGATCTATTTTAAATATCTTGAGGAAATTCCAATGGATGTACTAATTTAAATTCCCACCAACAGTGAAAGAGGGTTCCCTGTTCTCCACATCCTCAACAGCATTTGTTACTGCCTGTCTTTTGGATACAAGCCATTTTAACTGGGGTAAGATGGTATCTAATTGTAATTTTGATTTGCATTTTTGTGATGATCAATGTCATTGAGCACTTTTTCATGCGCCTGCTTGCCATTCCTATGTCTTATTTGAGAAATGTCTATTTAAATATTTTACCCATTTTTTTATTGGATAACTAAATTTTTTCCTATAGAGTTCTTTGAACTCCTTATCCACTCTGGGTATTAATCCCTTGTCAGATGGGTAGTTTGCAAATATTTCCTTCCATTGTATGGGTTATCTCTGCACTTTGTTGATTGTTTCCTTTGCTGTGCAGAAGCTTTTTAACTTGATGTAATCCCATTTGTCCATTTTTGCTTTGGTGGCCTGTACTTGCAGGGTTCCTCAATGTGTGTTCTTGGCACCTTGTCAAAAGTGAGTTCACTGTAGGCATATGAATTTGTTTCTGAGTTCTCTACTCTGTTCCATTGGTCTATGTGTCTGTTTTTATGCCAGTTAGATGTTTTGGTTACTATATCTGTGTAGTATAATTTGAAGTCAGGTAATGTGATTCTTCTAGTATTGTTCTTTTTGCTTAGGTCAGCTTTGGCTATTCTGAGTCTTTTGTGATTCCATATAAATTTTAGGATTTTTTTTCTATTTCTGTGGATAATGTCATTAGTATTTTAATAGAGATTGTGTTGAATCTGTAGATTGCTTTGGGTAATATTGGCATATTAACGATATTGGTTCTTTTAATTAATGGAATATACTTCAATTTCTTGGTGTTCTCCTCAATTTCTTTCATCAATGTATTATAGTTTTCATTATAGATATTATCTATAATGAAAAGATTATAGATTATGATTGCTTCTTTGGTTAATTCCTATGTATTTTATTGTATTTGTAGCTACTGTAAACGGAGTTTTTTTTTAAATTTACTTTTCAGATTGTCCGCTATTGGCATGTAGAAATGCTACTAATTTTTGTGTGTTGATTTTCTACCCTGCAAATTTCCAAAATTTATTCATCAGCTGTAATAGTTTTCTGGTGGAGCCTTTAGGTTTTTCCAAATATAACATCATATCATCTGCAAAGAAGGATAATTTCATTTATTCCTTTCCAATTTAGATGCTCTTTATTTCTTTGTCTGTAGCTAGGACTTCCAGTAGTATATTGAATAACAGTCATGACAGGGGGTGTCCTTGTCCTGTTCCAGTTCTTAGAGGAAAGGCTTTCAGTTTTTCCCCTTTCAGTATGATTCTAGCTGAAAGTCTGTCTTATATGACTTTTATCATGTTAAGGTATGCTTCTTCTATATACAGTTTATTGATGGTTTTTATTATAAAGCATTGTTGAATTTTATGAAATGCATTTTCAACATCAATTTAAATGATCCTATAGATTTTGTCCTTCTTTCTCTTGTTATGATATATCACATTGATTGATTTGTGTATGTTGAACCATCCTTGAATCCCTGGGCTAAATCCCAGTTGGTTATGATAAATGATCTTTTTAATGTATTGTAGAATTTGGTTTGTTGGTATTTTGTTAATGATTTCTGCATCAATATTTATCAGAGATATTGAACTGTAGATTTCTTTTTTTGATGTGTTGTCTGGTTTTGGTATCAAGGGAATGCTGGCCTCATCAAATGAGTTTGGGAGTATTCCCTCCTCCTCTATTTTCAGTATAGTTTGAGTAGGATTGCTAGTAGGTCTTTAAATAATTGGTAGAATTCAGCAGCAAAGCCTCTGTGTCCCAGGCTTTTCTTTACTGAGAGGCTTTATATTATGACTTTCATCTCATTACTTGCAATTTATCTGTTCAGGTTTTGGATTTCTTCATAATTCAATCTTGGTAGGTTGTACGTGTCTAGGAATTTGTCTGTTTCTTTTAGATTTTCCAATTTATCGGCATTTGTTCCTCATAGTAGCCATGAATGATCCTTTGAATTTCTGCAGTATTGGTCATAATGTCTCCCTTTTCATCTCTGATTTATTTGGGTCTTCTCTTTTTTTCTTAGTCTGTGATATGGTTTGGCTGTGTCCCCACCCAAATCTCACCTTGAATTGCATCTCCCACAATTTCCACATGTCATGGGAGAGACCCAGTGGGAGGTAATGGAATCATAGGGGTGGGTATTTCCTCTGCTGTTCTTGTGACAGTGAATAAGTCTCATGACATTTGATGGTATTATCAAGAGCAGTTCTCCTGCACAGGCTCTCTTGCTTGCTGCCATGTAAGACATGCTTTTGCTCCTTCTCTGCCTTCTGCCATGATTGTGAGGCCTCTGAAGCCATGTGCAACTGTGAGCCCATTAAACCTCTTTTACTTTATAAATTACCAAGTCTTGGGTATTTCTTCATAGTATGAAAATGGACTAATACAGTCTGGTGTAAAGTTTGGCATGTTTTAAAGCTTTTCAGAAAATTTTTTTTTTCCCATTGATCTTTTGTATTGTTTTCTTCATTTTAATTTTATTTATTTCTGCTCCGATCTTTATTATTTCTTTTATTCTACTAATTTTGAGTTTGATTTGCTCTTGCTTTCTCAGTTCTTTAAGATGGATTATTAGGCTGTTTATTTGAATTTTTGCTTGTTTTTGATTGTACACATTTATAACAATAAATGCCTTTTAGTATGGTTTTTGCAGTATATCATAGGATTTGGTTTGTTTTGGTTTTAGTACTGGTCTTGTTATATCTTATAGGATTTGGTTTGTTTTATTTTCATTATTATTTGTTTCAAGACAATTTTCAATTTCCTTTTTAATTTCTGCATTGACCCACTCATCATCCAGGAGCATATTGTTTAGCTTTCATGTATTTGTGTAGTTCCCAAATTTTCTTTTTTTTTTTAAAGTATACTTGTATTTATTTCCTCCCATACTTTGTGCTATGTTGGTCTTACGGTCTGAACATTTGTCCTCTCAAAAACTCACGTTAAAATTTAGTTCATAATTTGGCAGTATTGAAAGTTGAGGCCTTTTAGTGGTGATTGAGTCATGATGACTTTGCCCTCACGAGCAGATTAATCCATCAATGGATTAACCAATTTATGGATTAATGGGCTAACAGATTAGGGCAGGGGTCCCCATGCCCCAGGCCTCAGAGCAGTACTTGTCCATGGCCTTTTACGAATCAGGCCACATAGCAGGAAGTAAGTGGTGGGTGAGAGCATTATTGGCTGAGCTCCACCTCCTGTCAGATCAGCCGCGACATTAGATTCTCACAGGAGCATCAAGCCTATTATAAACGACGCATGCAAGGGACCTAGGTTGCACATTCCTTATGAGAATCTAACTAATACCTGATGATCTGAGGTGGAGCACTTTCATCCTGAAACCATCATCCCTGGCCCACTCCATGGAAAAATTGTCTTCCACAAAACTGGTCCCTGGTACCAAAAAGGTTGGGGACTACTGGATTAGAGGATCATCATAATGGTGGGGTTAGTGGCTTTGTAAGAAGCAGACTTGGGCTAACACATTCAGCCCCCTTGGCATATGATGCTCTGCACTGCCTTGGGACTGCAGAGTCCTTACCAGCAAAAAGGCTCTCATCAGATGTAAACCCTTGACCTTGGACTTCTCAGCCTTAAAACTGAGATGTTTTCTCCAGACTTGACAAGTTTTTTCTTCAGTTTTTTCTTTTCACGCATTAGATCACTGTGAGTCTTAAGCAATTCTTCAAAGCGAACCTTGGTTTTTACTTTTGCTTCACTCTCAGCAGTAGGCATCTCTCAGCTTTATGCAGAGGGCTGAGAATGTAAAGAATTGACTTAATCGGGATACGATGTGTGGCCTTGGGTTAGCTACTTGATTTCTAATCCTTGGTTTTACCTTGTCTGGGAATTTAAAATGGCACCTGTTTTAGTACTTTTCTCAGACGTAATTAAGAAGGCTTTGACAGGTTGAAGATTCAGCCCCAGGATGACACTGGAGAGGAGGAGTACTCAGAACCGCCCGTCCCGACTGAGCCGACACTCGGAACAATGTAAATGGACTCCCTCGCGCCGACCGGCGGAGGCGTGAAGTGAGGCGGCCGCGCAGCCACCTTACCCGCCAGCCATCCAGGTTTGGAGAGCAAGCCCCCCAAATTTTCTTTTTTTTTTCTTATTATACTTTAAGTTCTAGGGTACATGTGCATAACGTGCAGGTTTGTTACATATGTATACTTGTGCCATGTTGCTGTGCTGCACCCATCAACTCGTCAGCACCCATCAACTCATCATTTACATCAGGTATAACTCCCAATGTAATCCCTCCCCCCTCCCCCCTCCCCCTCTCCATAATAGGCCCCAGTGTGTGATGTTCCCCTTCCCGAGTCCAAGTGATCTCATTGTTCAGTTCCCACCTATGAGTGAGAACATGCGGTGTTTGGTTTTCTGTTCTTGTGATAGTTTGCTGAGAATGATGGTTTCCAGCTGCATCCATGTCCCTACAAAGGACACAAACTCATCCTTTTTTATGGCTGCATAGTATTCCATGGTGTATATGTGCCACATTTTCTTAATCCAGTCTGTCATTGATGGACATTTGGGTTGATTCCAAGTCTTTGCTATTGTGAATAGTGCTGCAATGAACATGCTTCATATTTTTGATTTCTAGTTTATTCCATTGTCATCACAGAAGATGCTTAATATTATTTTAATTTTTTGAATGTTTTAAGACTTGTTTTGTGATGCAATACATGGTCTACCCTTGAGAATGATCCTGTGCTGAGGAAAAGAATGGGTATTCAGTAGCTGTTGGATGAAATATTCAGTAAATATCTACTAGATCCATTTGGTCTATAGTGCTGATTAAGTCTGATGTTTCTTTGTTGATTTTCTGTCTAAAAGATCTGTCCAGTACTGAAAGGGGAGTGCTAAAAGTCTCCAACTATTATTGTACTGGAGTATATCTCTGTCTTTAGCTCGAATAATATTTGCTTTATATATCTAGGTGCCCCAGTGTTGGGTACATATATATTTAAAATTGTTATATTCTCTTGCTGAATTGACCCCTTTATCATAATATAGTGACCCTCTGACTCCTCTTGTCATTTTGGTCTCGAAATTTATTTTGTCTAATAGAAGTATAGCTACTCTTTTTTGGTTTCTAATGGCATGAAATATGTTTTTTAAATCCGTTTATTTTCAGTCTATGATATCTTTGTAGGTGAAGTGTGTTTCTTGTAGGCAACAGATCAATGGGTCTCATTTTTTAAATTCAGCCAGCCAATCTATGTCTTTTCTTTGGAGAGCTTAGTCAATTTATATTTGATATTATTATTGATAAGTATAGAGTTACTTCTGCCATTGTGCTGTTTTCCAGTTATTTTGTGGTCTTCTCTTCCTTCTTTCTTTCCCTCCCATCTTCCTTTTAGTGAAGATCATTTTCCTCGATGGTATGGTTTAGTTTCTTGCTTTTTATTTTTTTGTATGCGGGTTTACACCATTCTCCTGCGTCAGCCTCTCGAGTAGCTGGGACTGCAGGCACCCGCCACCTCTCCCGGCTAGTTTTTTGTATTTTTTAGTAGAGACGGGGTTTCACCGTGTTAGCCAGGATGGTCTCGATCTCCTGACCTCGTGATCCACCCATCTCGGCCTCCCAAAGTGCTGGGATTACAGGCTTGAGCCACTGCGCCCGGCCGCTTTTATTTTTTGTGTATCTGTTGTATGTATTCTGGTTTGAGATTACCATGAGTCTTGCAAATACTATCTTATAACCCATTATTTTAAGCTGATAACAACTTAACACTGTTTGCCTAAACATACAAATAAAGAAAAAAATGAATACAAACTTGATGTGTTAGCTTTTCTCCTTCTTTTTTCTCCTTTTTTGTTCCTACTTATATCTTATTGTATTGTCTATGTCTTGAGAAGTTGCTGTATTTATTATTTTTTATGGGTTCATTGTTTGATTTTTCTAATTAGAATAACAGTAGTTTACACACCACAGCTATAGTGTCATAATGTTCTAATTTTTTCGTGTACTTAGTATTACCAGTAAGTTTTGTACCTTCAGGTGATTACTTATTGCTATTTAATATCCTTTTCTTTGTTATTGAAGTACTCCCTTTAGCATTTCTTGTAGGAAAAGTCTGGTGCTGATGAAATCCCTCAACTTTTGTTTGGAAAAGTATTTCTTCTTCATGTTTGAAGGATATTTTTGCAGGATATACAATTCTAGGGTAAAAATGTTATTTTCCTTCCACACTTTAAATATCTCATGCCACTCTCTCATGACCTGTAAAATTTCCTTTGAAAAGTCTGTTGCCAGACATATTGGAGCTCCATTGTGTGTTTCTTTTCTGTTCCTGCTTTTAAAATCCTTTCTTTATCCTTGATCTTTGTGAGTTTGAATATTAAATGTACTGAGGTAGTCTTCTTTGAGTGAAATCTGCCTGGTGTTCTGTAACCTTCATGTACTTGTATGTTAATGTTTTTCTCTAGGTTTGGGAAGTTGTCTGTTACTACCCCATTGAATAAATTTTCTACCCCTATCTCTTTCTTTACCTCCTATTTAAGTCCAATATTTGTTAGATTTGTCCTTTGGGGGCTCTTTTCTAGATCCTTTAGGTGTCGTTCATTGTTTTGTATTCTCTTTTCTTTTGTCTACTCTGAACGTTTATTATTTTTTTCTTCAGCATTTATTTTAAGTTTTGGCATACACGTGCAGGATGAGCAAGTTTGTTACATAGGAAGACATGTGCCATGGTGGTTTGCTGCACAGATCAAAGCCTCACCTAAGTATTAAGCCCAACATCCATTAGGTATTCCTCCTGAGGCTCTCCAACCTCCTGCCCACCCCATCAGCTCGAGTTTGTGTTTCTCCTCCCATATACCCATGTTTTCTCATTGTTCAGTTCCCACTTCTAAGTGAGAACATGTGGTGTTTGGTTTTCTGTCCCTGTGTTAGTTTGCTGAGAATAATGGTTTCCAGTTTTATCTATGTGTCCCTGCAAAGGACATGATTTTGTTCATTTTCATGGCTGCATAGTATTCTATGGTGTATATGAATCACATTTTCCTTATCCAGTCTATCATTGATGGGCATGTGGGTTGATTCCATGTTTTTGCTATTGTGAATAGCACTGCAATGAATATATGCATGCATGCATCTTTATAATAGAATGATTTATATTTATTTGGGTATATATCCAATAATAAGTTTGCTGGGTAAAATGGTATTTCTGCTTCTAGATCTTTGAGCAATTGTCACACTGTCTTCCACAATGGTTGAACTAATTTACACTCCCACCAACAGTGTAAAAGCATTTTGTTTTCTCTGCAACCTCGCCAGCATCTGTTACGTCTTGACTTTTTAATAACTGCCATTCTGACTGACATGGGATGGTAGCTCATTTTAGTTTTGATTTGATTTGCATTTTTCTAATAATCAGTGATGCTAAGTTTTTTTTTTTTTTTTTTCTCAGAGTCTCACTCTGCCACCGAGGCTGGAGTGCAGTGGTTTGATTTCAGCTCACTGCAACCTCAGTCTCCTGAGTTCAAGTGATTCTCCTGCCTCAGCCTCCCAAGTAGCTGGGATTATAGGCATGGGCCACCATACCCGGTTAATTTTTATATGTTTAACAGAGATGGGGTTTCAACATGTTGGTTAGGCAGGATTTGAACTCCTGACCTCAGGTGATCCACCTGCTTCGGCCTCCCAAAGTGCTGAGATTACAGGCTTGAGTCACCATGCCTGGCCTAAGATTTTTTTTTTCCCCCCAAAAAGTTATCTTTTATTATCTTTTTTTTTTTAATACTTTAAGTTCTAGGGTACATTTTTTTTAAAAATAGATTTGTTGGCAGCATGAATATCTTCTTTTGAGAAGTGTCCATGTCTTTTGCCCATTTTTTAATGGGGTTCTTTGTTTTTTCTTGCAAATTTGTTTAAGTTCCTTGTAGACTCTGGATGTTATACCTTTGTCAGATGGATAGATTGATAAACTTTTCTCCCATTCTGGCAGACTATCTATTCACTCTGATGATAATTTCTTTTGCTGTGCAGAAGCTCCTTAGTTTAATTATGTCCTGTTTATCATTTTTGCTTTCATTGCAATTGCTTTTGGTGTTTTCTTCATGAAATCTTTGCCCGTGCCTATGTCTTGAATGGTATTGCCTAGATTTTCTTCTAGGGTTTTTATGGTTTTGGGTTTTATACTTAAGTCTTTAATCTATCTTGAGTTAATTTTGTATAATTTGTAAGGAAGGGGTTCAGTTTCAATTTTCTGAATATGGCTAGTCAGTTCTTCCAGTTCCATTTATTAAATAGGGAATCCTTTCCCCAATGCTTGTTTTTGTCAGATTTGTCAAAGATCAGATGATTGTAGGTGTGAGGTCTTATTTCTGAGTTCTTTATTCTGTTCTACTTGTCTACATGTCTGTTTTTGTACCTGACTGTGTAATTTCAAGTAGTTTACCTTCACGCTTATTAATTTTTTTCTCCTTGATCCATTCTGCTATGAAAAGACTCTGATTCATTCTTCAGTATGCCAGTTGTACTATTCAGCTCTAGAATTTCTGCTTGATTCTTTTTAATGGTTTCAATCTCTTTGTTAAATTTATCTGATAGAATTCAGAATTCCTTCTCTGTGTTCTCTTGAATTTCTTTGAGTTTCCTGAAAATAACTATTTCAAATTCTCTGTTTGAAATGTCACAAATCTTTGTTTCTACAGGATTTGTCCCTGGTGGCTTATTCAGTTCATTTGATGAGGTCTTGTCTTCCTTAATTGTGCTGATGCTTGTGGATGTTCTTTGGTGTCTGGGCATTGAAGAGTTAGGTGTTTATTGTAGTCTTCACTGTCTGGGCTTTCATGGGAAGGTTTCTCAGATATTTGAAAAGACTTGGATGTTGTGATCTAAGTTGTGTCTGCTTTAGGGTGCACCCCAAGCTCAGTAATGCTGTGTTTCTTGCAGACTCATAGAGGTAGCACCTTGATGGTCTTGGACCAGATCTGGAAGAATTCTCTGGATTACCAGGCAGCGAATCTTGTTCTTTTTCCCTACTTTCTCCCCCCCAAAAAATGGAGTCTCTCTCTCTCTGTTCTGAATCATCTAAATTTGGGGTGGTGTTACATAAATACCCCTGTGGCCACCACCGCTATGACTATGCTTAGTCAGATTGGAAGGAAACACATCTCTAGGTCTTACCCAAGGCCTGCTGTAACCACTCCCTGGCTACTGCATATGTTCACTCAAAATCTTGCAGCTCTACAATTAGCAGGTGGCAAAGCTAGTCAGGCCTGTATCCTTCCCTTCATGGTGACAAGTTGCTCCATGCCTCGGAGGAGACCAGATGTGCCATCCGGGATTCAGGGACTAGAAGAGTCAAAAACCCTAGAATTCTACCTGGTGTTCTATTATACTGTTGCCGAACTCACACTCAAACCACAAGATTCAGTCTTTCTCATTCTGGCCTCTCCTTTCCAAAAACTGAAGAGCCTAACCCCATAGCCACTGCCACCACAGGCCATGGGGAGTACTGCCAGACTACTGCTGATATACCCTTAAGTCCCAAGAGCTCTTAAGTCTGCTTGTGGTGAATGTTACCTGACCTGTGACTCACCCTTCAGGACAAGTGGGCCTCCCTCTGGCACAGGGCATGTCCAGAGATGCCATTCAAGAGTCAAGTCTTAGAATCGAGGATCCCAAGAGCCCACTTGGTGCTCTACCTCTCTGTGGCCATGCTGGTACCTAAGGTGCAAGACAAAGTCCACTTTACTTTTGCCTCTGCTATTCTGAAGCAGGATTTTTACCCCATAACCACCTCAATTGGGAATGTCCTGAGTCTCACCTGAAACCAGCAAGTCTCAGAGTCTCACCCATGTCTCTTGATGTAGTACCTGGTTATTGCTGCTGGTTCTTCAGGGCCCAAGGGTTCTTCAGTTAGCAAGTGATGAATACTTCCAGGACTGAGTCCTTCCCTTCAAGTCAGTGGGTTCCCTTCTGGCCCAGAATGCGTCTAGAAATGCTGTCCAGGAGCTAGGACTTGGAACTGGGGCCTCACAACTCTGTTCAGTCCTGTCCTGCTGTGGCTGATCTGGTATCCAGGATATAAAACAAAGTCCTACAACTCTTCCCTTCACTCTCCTCAAGCAGAATGAAGGAGTCTCTTTTGGAGCTGTGAGCTGTGCAGCCTGGGTTTAGGAGGGTGATGCCAGCACTCCCTTAGCTGTCCTAGCTGGTGTCTCAGTAGGTCACATGCTTCCATAGTCCATTGTCTCTTGGCCCAGTTCAGCACTAAGACTCACCTAAGAGTTGTAGTCCTTATGGCCTAGACTGCCTTTCAGGTTTATTTAGAAACCTAGAGCACCTTAGCCTGTGGTGACTAGCTTAGCCCTCTGGCTAGAGCTGGTGTAATTGCTCTCTCCATGGTCAACATTTGTTCTGATTTTCCTTTCTGCTCTAACAGGACAGCACTGAGATCAATGCCTTACGACTGCTGTGTACTCCCTCCCCCAGCATCCAGAGATGCTCTCTGCACCATGCCGTCACTGCTGGGGGGTGGGGGATGGGTGGCATAGGCAATTCAAGACTGTTTTTTTCTATCTCTTCAGTGCCTCTTTCAGTAATACAAAGTTAAAACCAGGTACTGTGAGGGTTCACCTCGTTTTTGGTTCTTATGAAGGTATATCTTCCATCTAGACAGTTGTTAAATGGGTGTCCTTGTAAGAGGGACGATCAGTGGAGCCTTCTATTTGGCCATCTTGCTACGCTTTTTCTTCTCAATGTAATTTTTATCCTTGATTCTTCACAGGATTTTTCAATTTTTTTTCTTTGCCTTGGATTTTGCAAAGTTTCAAAATGATATCTCTAGGTGTGGATTTTTTGGTATTTATCCTGCTTGGTATTCTCTGACTCTCCTGGATCTGTGGGTTAGTTTTTATTTTAGGTTTGGCAAATTTTCTGTTATTGTTGCTTCAAATATTTATTCTGTGTGTGTGTGTGTTTTTTTTTGTGGAGGGGGAGGGGTCTTTCTTCTCCTTCTGGTATTCCCATCCTGTGTGTTATTGTTATTGACTCACAGTTCTGAGGTAAATATCCTGTTCTGTTTTGCATTCTTTTCTCTTTATGGATTTCAGAATTGCTAATTCTTTCCTTGACTGTGTCCCATCTATCAATGAGACTATCAAAGGAATCCTTTTCTGTTACAGTAATTTGTTATTTCTAGCATCTCTTTTTTATTCTTTCTTAGAGTTTTTGTGTGTCTACTTATATTATCTATCTCTTATTTAATGTTGTCCAACTTTTTGTTAGAGTTCTTATCATATTAATTACAGTTGTTCTAAAACCCTGGTTTGATAGTTCTATCATCTTTGTCACATCTGAGTCTGACTAATGCTTGCTCTGTTTCTTCAAACTTGGTTTTTATCTTTTAGTATGCTTGGTAATTTTTTTTTAGCCAGGAACAATATACTGTTTAAAAAGAAATGAAGGAAATAGGCCTTTAATGTGAGATTTTATGTTTATCTAGTTAGGGTTTAGACTGTGTTAACTATTTGCTATCATTGTACATTTAGAAGTTAAACTTTTCTCTAGTGTCTTCGTTTTCATCTCCTCTATTGTCTTTGGGTTTTCCTTAGAGAATTATTAAATATGATCTGAGGCACAGGGTTATTTCAGTTCTATTTCTGTATTATATATGAGCTGTATTGTTGTGGTGGGTGGGTAGTGGGACAACAATCTATATTTCCATGATTAGATCAAAGTCTTTTTAGTAATCCTGTACTACTGGGCTGTGACTTTCTGAGGTTTTTGTTTGTTTGTTGGTTTTTCTTTTTAGGACAGTCAGGAAGGCTAAGAGGGTACTAGAGTTGGACATTTTGCATCCTCCATGTGGAAGGTAGCAAAAGCTGGAGGTGGATGTTTTCCTTTTCCCCAAGTTGGTTAGATTTTGTAAAGCTCCAGTAGTTTGCACTCCAGTAAAATAGCTTCACTTGAGGGCAGCTCTTGTTAAGAAAAATACTCTGTGCATATTTTTAAATCGTTACTTTATCTCTTGTCTTACCAGAAGCATGAAGGGACTATTTTCTGGTCTTGACTGTGAGAACATAATAGAGCTCCTGGAGGTAAAACCAAGCTCCCTCACCACCCACTAATGCTAGGCTCTCTGGAATATTAAACTCTTAAACTTGTCCACACTGAGCTTCTGGGTAGTCATCATAAGGTGTTTTTTTTTTTTTTTTTTTTTTTTTTTTCCCAGACTGGTTTCTGTGGAGGTTTCTGCTCATTGCTTTCCATTCTGGTAAGTTGTGGTCCTCCATCTCTATCAGTCCATTTCTTCCAGTTTGGGGCAGAGGTTTGCCCTATGATATCAGTTCCCTGATGAATCTAAAAAGAGATTGATTTTCATTTTGTTCAGTTTTATTTTTCTTGTTTTGTGAATGAGAAAGACATATCTCAACCTCCTTACATGCTAGACTGGAAACCAGAAGTCCACTCATTCTTTTGTTACAGGTGTATAGTTCTCCATTGTATTGATATAATATAGTTTATACAAGAATTAGCCTATGTATAGTCATGTGTATTGTTTTGAATACGTTCCAATTACAAACAATATAATTCTGATGTATTTAGATTTGTTTTTACAACATTGTATTTCTGTTTTTCTTGCCGTATCTATATTTGTTTGCTTTATTGCCTATCATCTTTTGATTTATTAATTATTTTCCCCATTTTATTCTTTTGTTTGTATGGAAGTTGTTCACTTTTTTATTGCGGTTAAAAAAACCCTTAAATTCACCATCTTAACCTTTTTCAAGTGAACAGTTAAGTAGTGTTAAGTATATCTACATTGGTGTGTAACATATCTCTAGAACTTTTTTATCTTGTCAAACTGAAACTCTATACTTATTAAACTCTAATATCCTCTCCTCTCTCCCTCTAACCATTTGCAAACACCTGTCCACTTTCTATTTCTATAATTTGATTGCTTTAGATACCTTCTATGAGTGGAATAATGCAGTATTTGTGCTCTTAGGAGTGCACTGTTTTGCTTAGCCTAATGTCCTCAAGGCTCATCCACATTGTAGCATGTGATAGGATTTCCTTATTTTCTAAGCCTACATAATATTCCATTGTATGTGCATACCACATTTTCTTTATCCATTTGTCTGTTAACAGACATTTGTGTTGCTTCCATCTCTTGGCTATTGTGAAGAATTATACAATAAACATGTGTGTTCAATTATTTCTTCAAGATCCTGCCTTGAATTATTTTGGTTATATATATAGATGGAGTCTCACTCTGTCGCCCAGGCTGCAGTGCAGTGGTGCGATCTCCGCTTACTGCAACCTCCACCTCCTGAGTTCAAGTGATTCTCCTGCCTCAGCCTCCTGAGTAGCTAGGATTACAAGCATGTGCCACCATGCCTGGCTAATTTTTCTATTTTTAGTAGAGACGGGATTTCACCATGTTGGTCAGGCTGATCTTGAACTCCTGATCTCATGATCCACCCACCTTGGCCTCCAAAAGTGCTGGGATTACAGGCATGAGCCACCACGCCAAGCCCTTGGATATCTTATTTTAACATGTCTCCCAAAGTTCATGTTTTAGAAACTTAATCCCCAATTCAACAGTGTTGGGAGGTGTGGCCTTTGGGAGATGCTTAGGTCCTGAAAGCTCTACTCTCATGAATGGATTAATGCCCATATAAAAGGGCTGGGTAGAAGGACTTTATCCCTTTTTTTTTTCCTTCTGCTTTCTGCCATGTGAAGACATAGCATTCTTCACCTTTGGAGGGTGCAGGCAGGATTCCAGGTGTCATCCTGGGAGCAGAGATCAGATTCTCACCAGACATCAAAGCTGCAAACACCTTGACTTTGGGCTCCCCAGCCTCTAGGACTTTGAGAAATAAATTTATCTGAATTATAAAATACCCAGTTTCTGATATTCTGTTATAACACTACAAAATTTACCAAGGCAGAATATACATCCAAAAGTGACATTACTGGATCACATGGTAATTTATATTATTAATTTTAATATTATTTATTATTATTTAATTTTTTGAGCAACGTACATTCTGGTTTCCATAATGGTTACACCATTTCACATTCCCATTAGCAGTGCACAAGGGTTCCAATTTGTCCACATCCTCAACACTTGTTGTTTTCTGTTCTTTTGATAGTGGCCATCCTAACATGGATGAGGTAATATCTCATTTAAAGTTTTAATTTGTGTTTCTCTTATGACTGCTGATGTTGACCATCTTTTCACATATTTGTTAGCCACTTGTGCATCTTCTTTCATATACTCTATTGTTACTTTTATAATTTTTACCCTAGAAATTGTAAACTACGTATTCAACATTTTCTTTATCTTTCTTGCATCTCAGGCCTTCTATCTTGTTCTCTTCCCCTATCTAAATTGTATCCTTGAAATTGTATATTTGAATTTCTTTTAGTGAGGAATTACTGGTTACAAATCTTTTTTTTGATTGAAAAATCATTATTCTATTCTCATTCTTGAAAAGTATTTTTAATGTGTAAAATTCTACTTTGACAATTTATTTTTTCTTTTTATCACTATATTAAATATTTCTGATTACTTTTAAAGTCTTCTCTTTATCTTGGATATTTTGAAGTTCATGCTGTATCAAGGTGTGGATTTCTGTTTTATTCATCTTGTTTGGGAATCATTAGGTTTCTTGAATCTGTGTATTGGTGACTTTGATCACCAAACATAGCTTCTGGAAATTCTCTGCCATTATCTCCTGTGTTATTTCTAGCCTAGTTTTTCTCTCCTCTCCTACTCAACTTCAATTGGACATGTGATAGGTATTCTTATTCTGTCTTCCAGCTTTCTTAGTCTCTTTTACATTTTCCATATTGTTGTTTTTTTGGATAGCATTTAAAAAAATTTCTTCAATTTTTGGGAGATCTTCCAAGATGGCCTGAAAGGAATAGCTCTGGTCTGCAGCTCCCAGTGGGATCGATGCAGAAGATGGGTGATTTCTGCATTTCCAACTGAGGTACCTAGTTCATCTCATTGGGACTGGCTGGACAGTGGGTGCAGCCCACGGAGGGTGAGTCAAAGCAGGGTGGGGCATTGCCTCACTCAGGAAATGCAAGAGGTTGGGGGATATCCCTTTCCTGGCCAAGGGAAGTTGCGACAGACTGTACGTGCAGGAGTGGTACACTCCCAGCTAAATACTGTGCTTTTCCCACAGTCTTAGCAACCAGAAGTCCAGGGGATTCCATCCCATGCCTGCCTTGGTGGGTCCCATGCCCAAAGAGCCTTCCTCACTGCTGGTGCAGCAGTCTGACATCGACCTATGAAGCTGCAGCCTGGCAGGGGGAGGGGCGTCTGCCATTGCTGAGGCTTGATTAGGTAAACAAAGCCACTAGGAAGCTCAAACTGGGCGGAGCCCAATGCAGCTCAGCATGGCCTACTCTCTAGACTCCAACACTGTGGGCAGGGCATAGCCGAATAAAAGGAAGCAGACAACTTCTGCAGACTTAAAGGTCTCTGTCTGACAGCCCTGAAGACATCAGTGGATCTCCCTACACAGTATTTGAGCTCTGATAATGGACAGACTGCCTCCTCAAGTGAGTCCCTGACTGCTGTGTAGCCTGACAAGACACCTCCAAGTAGGGGCCAGCAGACACCTCATACAGGCAGGTGCCCCTCTGGGACGAAGCTTCCAGAGGAAGGATCAGGCAGCAATATTTGCTGTTCTGCAATATTTGCTGTTCTGCAGCCTCTGCTAGTGATACCCAGGCAAATAGTGTCTGGAGTGGACCTCTAGCAAACTCCAACAGACCTGCAGCTGAGGGGCCTGACTGTTAGAAGGAAAACTAACAAACAGAAATGAATAGCATCAACATCAACAAAAAGGACATCTACAAGAAAATCCCATTTGTAGGTCACCAACATCAAAGACCAAAGGTAGATAAAACCACAAAGATGGGGAGAAACCAGAGCAGAAAAGCTGAAAATTCCAAAAACTAGAGTGCCTCTTCTCCTCCAAAGGATCACAGCTCCTTGACAGCAGTGGAACAAAACTGGACGGAAAATGAGATTGATGAGTTGACAGAAGTAGGCTTCACAAGTTCAGTAATAATAAACTTCCAGCTAAAGAAGATGTTCAAGCTTTTTAGCTTGAAAAAAGATTAGATGAATGACTAACTAGAATAAACAGTGTAGAGAAGACCTTAAATGACCTGATGGACCTGAAAACCACAGCATGAGAACTTTGTGATGCATGCACAAGCTTCAATAGCTGATTTGATCAAGTAGAAGAAAGAATATCAATGACTGAAGATAAAATTAATGAAATAAAGCAAGAAGACAAGTTTAGAGAAAAAAGAGCGAAAAGAAATGAACAAAGCCTGTAAGAAACTTGGGACTATGTGAAAAGAACAAATCTACATTTGATTGGTGTACCTGAAAGTGACGGGGAGAATGGAACCAAGTTAGAAAACACTCTTCAGGATATTATCCAGGAGAACTTCCCCAACCTAGCAAGGCAAGCCAACATTCAAATTCAGGAAATACAGAGAACACCAAAAAGATGCTCCTCGAGAAGAGCAACCCCAAGACACGTAATTGTCAGATTCATCAAGGTTGAAATGAAGGAAAAAATGTTAAGAGTACCCAGAGAGAAAGGATGGGATACCCACAAAAGGAAGCCCATCAGACTAACAGCAGATCTCTCAGCAGAAACCCTACAAGCCAGAGGACAGCGGGGGCCAATATTCAACATTCTAAGGAAAATAATTTTCAATGCAGAATTTCATATCCAGCCAAAGTAAGCTTCATAAGTGAAGGAGAAATAAGATCCTTTATGGATAAGCAAATGCTGAGAGATTTTGTCACCACCAGGCCTGCCTTACAAGAGTTCCTGAAGGAAGCACTAAACATGGAAATTAACAACCAGTATCAACCACTGCAAAAACATGTCAAATTGTAAAGATCATTGATGCTAGGAAGAAACTGCATCAACTAACGGGCAAAATAACCAGCTAACATCATAATGACAGCATCAAATTCACACTTAACAATATTAACCTTAAATGTAAATGAACTAAATGCCCCAATTAAAAGACACAGACTGACAAATTGGATAAAGAGTCAAGAACCATCAGTGTGCTGTATTCAGGAGACCCATCTCACATGCAGAGACACACATAGGCTCAAAATACAGTGATGGAAGAAGATCTACCAAGCAAATGGAAAGCAAAAACAAAGCAAAAACAAAAAAAAAACCAAAAAAAAACCCAGGGGTTGCAATCCTTGTCTCTGATAAAACAGATTTTAAACCAACAAAGATCAAAAGAGACATAAAAGGCCATTACAAGGGATCGATTCAACAAGAAGAGCTAACTATCCTAGATATAAATGCACCCTATACAGGAGTACCCAGATTCATTAAGCAAGTTCTTAGAGACCTACCAAGAGACTTAGACTTAGACTCCCACACAATAATAATGGGAGACTTTAACACCCCACTGTCAATATTAGACAGATCAATGAGACAGAATGTTAACAAAGATATCCAGGACCTGAACTCAGCTCTGCACCTAGTGGACCTAATAGACATCTATAGAACTCTCCACCCAAATCAACAGAATATACATTCTTCTCAGCACCACATTGTACTTATTCTAAAACTGACCACAATTAGAAGTAAAACACTCTTCAGCAAATGTAAAAGAACAGAAATCACAACAAACTGTCTTTCAGACCACAGTGCAATCAAATTAGAACTCAGGATTAAGAAACTCACTGAAAAATGCACAACTACATGGAAACTGAATAACCTCCTCCTGAATGACTACTGGGTAAATAACAAAATTAAGGCAGAAATAAAGATGTTATTTGAAACCAGTGAGAACAGAGACAAAACATACCAGAATCTCTGCGACACATTTAAAGCAGCATGTAGAGGGAAATTTATAGCAGTGAATTCCCACAAGAGAAAGCAGGAAAAATCCAAAATTGACAACCTAACATCACAATTAAAATAACTAGAGAAGCAAGGGCAAACAAATTCAAAAGCTAGCAGAAGGCAAGAAATAACTAAGATCAGGGCAGAACTGAAGGAGACAGAGACACGAAAAACCCCTCAAAAAATCGAGGAATCCAGGAGCTGGTTTTTTGAAAAGATCAACAAAACAGATAGACTGATAGCAAGACTAATAAAGAAGAAAATAGAGAGGAATCAAATAGATGCAATAAAAAATGATAAACGGGATATCACCAACAATCCCACAGAAACACAAACTACCATCAGAGAATACTATAAACACCTCTATGCAAATAAACTAGAAAATCTAGAAAAATGGACAAATTCCTGGACACATACACCCTTCCAAGGCTAAACCTGGAAAAAGTTGACTCTCTGAATAGACCAATAAGAGGTTCTAAAATTGAGGCAATAATTAATAGCCTACTAACCAAAAAAGTCCAGGTCCAGACAGATTCATAGCTGAATTCTACCATAGGCACAAAGAGGAGCTGATACCATTTCTTATGAAACTATTCCAATCAACAGAAAAAGAGGGCTTCCTCCCTAACTCGTTTTATGAGACCAGCATCATTCTGATACCAAATCCTGGCAGAGACACAACAAAAAAAGAGTAGACCAATATCCCTGATGAACATCGATGCAAAAATCCACAATAAAATACTGGCAAACTAAATCCAGTAGCACATCAAAAAGCTTATCCACCATGATCAAGTGGGCTTCATCCCTGGGATGCAAGGCTGGTTCAACATATGCAAATCAATAAACATAATCCAACATATAAACAGAACCATACACAAAAACCACATGATTATCTGAATAGATGCAGAAAAGGCCTTCAAAAAATTTAACAGCCCTTCTTGCTAAAAACTCTCAATAAATAGGTATTGATGGAACATATATCAAAATAATAAGAGCTATTTATGACAAACCCACAGTCAATATCATACTGGATGGGCATAACCTGCAAACATTCCCTTTGAAAACTAGAACAAGACAAGGATGCCCTCTCTCACCACTCCTATTCAACATAGTGTTGGAAGTTCTGGCCAGCGTAGTCAGGCAAGAGAAAGAAATAAAGGGAATTCAATTAGGAAAAGAGGAAGTCAAATTGTCCTTGTTTGCAGATGACATAATTGTATATTTAGGAAGCCCCATCGTCTCAGCCCCAAATCTCCTTAAGCTGATAAGCCACTTCAGCAAAGTCTCAGGATACAAAATCAATGTGCAAAAATCACAAGCATTCCTATACACCAGTAACAGACAAACAGAGAGTCAAATCATGAATGAACTTCCATTCACAATTGCTTCAAAGAGAATAAAATACTAGGAATCCAACTTACAAGAGATGTGAAGGACCTCTTCAAGAAGAACTACAAACCACTGTGCAACAACATAAAAGAGGACACAAACAAATGGAAGAACATTCCATGCTCATGTATAGGAAGAATCAATGTTGTGGAAATGGCCATTCTGCCCAAGGTAATTTATAGATTCAATGCCATCCCCATCAAGCTACCGTTCACTTTCTTCACAGAAAAGGAAACATCCCTTTAAAGTTCACATGGAGCCAAAAAAGAGCTCGCATAGCCAAGACAATCCTAAGCAAAAAGAACAAAGCTGGAGGCATCACGCTACCTGACTTCAAACTATACTACAAGGCTACAGTAACCAAATCAGCACGGTACTGGTACCAAAACAGATATATAGACCAATGGAACAGAATAGAGGCCTCAGAAGTAACACCACACATTTACAACCATCTGATCTTTGACAAACATGAAAAAAAAAAAAAGCAATGGGGAAAGGATTCCCTATTTAATAAATTGTGCTGGGAAAACTGGATAGCCATATGTAGAAAGCTGAAACTGAATCCTTTCCTTACACCTGATACAAAAATTAACTCAAGATGCATTAAAGACTTAAATGTTAGAGTTAAAACCATAAAAACCCTAGAAGTAAACCTAGGCAACACTATTCAGGACATAGGTATAGGCAAAGACTTCATGACTAAAACACCAAAAGCAATGGCAAAAAAAGCCAAAATAGAAAAATGTGATCTAATTAAACTAAAGAGCTTCTGCACAGCAAAAGAAACTATCATCAGAGTGAACAGGCAACCTAGGAATGGCAGAAAATTTTTGGAATCTATGCATCTGACAAAGGGCTAGTATCCAGAATCTACAAAGAACTTAAACAAATTTACAAGAAAAAAAATAACCCCATCAAAAAATGGGCAAAGCATATGAACAGACACTTCTCAAAAGCAGACATTTATGCAGCCAACAGACACATAAAAAAATGCTCATCATCACTGGTCATCAGAGAAATGCAAATCAAAACCACAATGAGATACCATCCCATGCCAGTTATAATGCCGATCATTAAAATGTCAGGAAACAACAGATGCTGGAGAGGATGTGGAGAAATAGGAATACTTTTACACTGTTGGTGGAAGTGCAAATTAGTTCAACCATTGTGGAAGACAGTGTGGCAATTCCTCAAGGATCTAGAACTAGAAATACCATTTGACCCAGTGAGCCCATTACTGGAAATATACCCAAAAGATTATAAATCATGTTACTATAAAGACACATGCACACGTGTGTTTATTGTGGCACTATTCACAATAGCAAAGACTTGGAACCAACTCAAATGTCTGTCAATGATACACTGGATTAAGAAAATGTGGCACATATACACCATGGAATACTACGCAGCCTTAAAAAAGCATGAGTCCATGTCCTTTGCAGGGACATGGATGAAGCTGGAAACCATCATTCTCAGCAAACTATCACAAGGACAGAAAACCAAACACCACATGTTCTCACTCATAGTTGGGAGTTGAACAATGAGAACACATGGACACAGGGCAGGGAGCATCACACACTGGGGCTTGTTGGGGTGGAGGGCTGGGGGAGTGATAGCATTAGGAGAAATACCTAATGTAAGTGACGAGTTGATGGGTGCAGCAAACCAACATGGCACATGTATACCTATGTAACAAACCTGCACGTTCTGCACATGTACCCTAGAACTTAAAGTATAATAATAAAAAAGAAAATTTCTTGAATTTTTTTTACAGATATCTAATTCTCTCTTTGGTTTTATTTGATCTGCTATTAAATCTGTCTATTGAGTTTACAATCTCAATTACTATATTATTAATATTTTGAAGTTTTATTAGATTATTAAAAAATTGCCATGTTCATTACTTATTTTTAAACATTTCTCATTTTTGTAATATATTAAGTATCCTTGTTTTATGTTCTCTGTCTTATAATTTCAAAATTTGAACTTTAGTTTTGTTTTTTGGTTTGATTATCTTGTTTCTTTTCTGCTGCCATTTTGGTGCTTTCTTCTTAACCATTTGAGCATAGAGACTTTTGACTATCAATCACTTACTTGCTTTGAATGTTCATCAGTGGAGATTAAATGATGCTTAGGTGAGTACCTACAGAAAATGTTTGGATTACATATTTGAGATGTGTGGGGATACCAATAGTCTAAAACCACTTTAATTAATTTTCTGTTTGAGTTTTTGGATATTCTTGGTAAAAAATGTTGTATATGTAACCCTACTTGAAGCTTTCTTCTGTTTATGAGTTCTCAGGAATTATTTTTCTATCATCACTTAACACCAAGATTCAGGATAATCCATTTTCCTTTTGGTCCCCTTCAGAGGTCAGTTTATATGTGGGTTACACTTAAATAAGCTTCAAACATCAGGGATTCCAAATTTATGGAAGAATTTTTCAATTGATTTTTCACTTTAAGGGCTCCTAAACTTTGTCTTCTGTTCCCCAAATCCTTTAAGTCTTCAAAAAATAATGCTTAATTTCATGTAGTTTGGCAAGTGTTATTAACATAAAAGCTTCAGGGCTGTACTTAACTTTCTGGGTAGCTATCCTTTTCATTTAATCCCTGGCCTAACAATTCCTCACTTTTTGTCAGCTCATAAAAGGTATTAACAATCTTTTGAAAAATATTTGACCCATTATTTTTGCTGTTTTTCAGATAGAAGATCAGTCTGAGCATGTAGCCTGTCATGTTGCTTTCAAGAAGATACGAAAAATGTATTTTATATGTTTTACTATATTTTGTGTGCACCAACGTGCAAAGGTATATTGCAGTGAGTGAAGTATCTCTATCACCTGATTAAAGATTTGTCTGTCTTTGTGATAAGAGGAGAATCAATTTCTTTTGGCAGTGATGCTTTGAAAATATGAAATGGCCTATATTCTGCACTGTTATTTTTAGGGTATAATATTCCTTAGTGATAAAATAATTTTCAAAGTCCTGAATTTTTTTCTACAAAAAGTTAATTTGTCAGATTCTTGTCAAACAATGCCATAATTTGAAGTAAAAGAAAGTTATTCTCAGTTAATCTTTACAATTTCTGAATTTATGATGTTTTTTTGCCTTTTATTTACTTTGAGTTCCCCAAATATTTTATTCGGTTATTTATTTTTAAAATTTATTTATTTTAAATTTTTGTGGGTATATAGTAGGTGTACCTATTTATGGGTTACGTGAGATATTTTGGTACAGGCATGCAATGCATAATAATCACATCAGGGTAAATGGGGTTATCGATCACCTCATGCATTTGTCCTTTGTGTTACAAATAATCCAGTTACACTCTTTAAGTTGTTTAATAATGTACAATTAAACCATTTTGACTATAGTCACTCTGTTGTGCTATCAAATGCTAGGTCTTATTCATTCTTTCTATTTTTTATACCCAATAAACGTCCCCACCTCCTCCTCACTCCCCTAAATCTTAATAAAAACTTTTATTATGCCTTTACCTTATAGAAAAGCATTTCATATACTATTACAATATAAAATTTCTGCTAATTTATACTAAGAATGGAGAATTTCTATTGATAGTTAACTGTAATTTTTTGACCTTTGTGGATAGTTATGATACTGTTCAGAAATGAAGTTATATTCATTTAAATGTTATTTTAGACATAATGAAGGAAATTTCAAAGAAAAATAATTTAATGTTTTGAAAGATCAAAAATCAATGCTAAGATTTCTAAATCTGAAATAAACACCATCATTATATATCATAGTTTATATAATATGAATGATGAAATCAACCTTATATTCATTTCTGTCAACCACCTCATACTTACAGATAAGGCTTTTAATACTCCCACAAGTCAAAAGCACAACATTCAAGTATTATAGAATTTGCAGAATATTAAGAATTGTTAAAATGTCTTATTCAGATGAATTTGTTCACCTCTAAAATGATATATGAATATAATTTTAATTAGACCCCAAACTAGAGTTCTAATTCTTCTACCTCTGTGCTAAAACTCTCTTTTTGAGATTTTTGAATATGCATTTTTTTCAATAGTGGCATTAATTATAACAAATTTCTGATCTCAATTATGGCATTAAAACTTGGAGACAGGGTAGTTACAACAAATTCTATTTTTGATGCAACCAAAGGCTAATTTATCACCGTTGGTGCTTTCAGTAGCACTTCTCAACTACTATCTTGATTGTTTTACTTCCCAGTTTAAAAACCTTCAGTTTCTCTTCAATAACAAAATGATAAAGTAAAACTCCCTACACACAAAAAACACCCTTCACAGTCAGTCCTAATCTGCTCTCCAGCCTCCTTTCCTATCATTTTCTCTCCTCATTTCTATCTCATTCTCCCATGCTGCAACCATACATATCTTTCTTTTCATTGACACTAAGGCAACTCATTAATTTTTAACACCCAACTCAAGCATTATCTCCTCTGTGAAGCCTTGCCTAACTTCCCCAGGCACAGTTAAGTCATTACTGCACTGTTAGTATTGGAAATTCAGGCTGCTTTAACAAATAGACTCTCAAATTTTATCACATATTAGCACTGTATAAATATTTTTGTCTTTGTCTTTTAATAGTTGTGAAAGATTTTTCAGGTTGGTGAGATAGCTGACTTCTATCTAGTCATTCAAGACCTATGCTGAGAAAGCATTCCAATCTTTGAAACACGGCTTTTAAGTTGCCTTGAATGTTGGCACCCCAGGCATACAGAAGGGGAAAAGAGAACAGAAGAACATGCATGGGAGGTTTTAAGACCCAGATCTGGAAATGAGGTACATCATTTCTGTTCTCATTTCACTGGAGACAGCTTATTCACCTGGCCACATATACCTGCATTAAAGATTAGAATGTAGTATGGTTGTGTGCCCAAGAAAGGGAGAAAAATGGTGGAGAACTGTGATTTCTGCTATACCCATCTAGGGGGTTCTCATAACACTACTTAAGCACGTTTCCATTTGTAATATGATTATCATTTTATGTGTCTATCTCCCTCATTGATCTATTACTAAATTGTGGGTTTCTTGAGAACTGGGACTTTAGTCAATATTAATAATTTGTTCCCTCAATTAATGTTCATTAAATATCCTCTGTGTGCCAGCGTATCTGTGTTATTATATATGAGCTCTATTGTTGCTACCACACCTATTACAATTTTCAGTGGATGCTTATTAAATAAATAAATAAGTAAATAAATAAAAAATAAATACATGTGTGAATAGGTGAATGAATATTGATATTACCATAATTGGGTTCTAGTGGTGCAGTGCTATGGTCCTCTCTTGTTAAAAAATTCACCCTGTCACTTGAATTGATACCTTCTTTCCTTCTACGAAAATTCATTTTAGCACTGTAATAACAACACTCTTTTCTGTGGTGGTGTCCATATTTCCAAATCAATTAGTTAACTAAGCTTAAAGTATTATAGTGCAAGGAATAGCAATTTTTTTTGGTAAAGAGACATATAATAATTATTTTAGTACTTGAAAGACACATATAATCTCTGTTGCAACTATTCAACTCAGACTTTGGAATATGTGGGCTGATTTGCCCATGGAAGACCATAGTTTGCCAACTTCTGGTATAGTGTAATATACTCTAAAATATACAAATCACTGGATATTTTATTACCCAGAAAGGTGTAAACAATGTCAAATTGACTTTAATGATTGTTTGGAAAGCCATCATAAAGGAACGATGTTGGGCAAGATGACATAGACTACATTTTCTCTGTTTCTATCTAAATATAACTAAATGCAATTAATAAAGAATATCCAAAAGATGGAAAAAATGGTGGATTGGCTAACTCAGAATTTGGAGAAGGACACTGTAGTGAGCTACTTGAGTCTTATCTTTATATCCCAAGTAGCCTGAACTGTGTGCCGAAGCACTCTGCAATGTAGAAAAACCAACAGGTGTAAACAAACTACCCGATAAATAAAAACAAAAAACATTTGCTCTCTCTGGCCAAATGGGAAACCCAGTAGAGACTTAGTAGGAAGAAATATGCTTTCTGGTAGAAGCAGGCCTACCCATTAGAAGCAGTGTCAAAAATGGACTGATTCTGGTGGTGCTAGCCCACCTTACATCCCTCACCTGCCAGCAGAAGTGGATCCAATCTGCCTACTTCAGTAGTAGCAGAATGTGGTCAGGACAACTCACCTCACATCCAATACCAAGAGGCAGCAAGTGGGCCCCTTTGCCCACAGTAGAGGCACTAGAATGCCTGATGTCTCCTGAATTTTATCCAGTAGCAGAATATAACCAAGGGATGTTGTATCCTGACTCTCCCTGGAATGGCAGAAAGCCACACAGGCTCAGCAGCTTCTGGCCCCTCCACCTAGTGTCAGAAGGTGGTCCACGTAGGTGCTTTCCTCCCCTAGAGGCAAAAGCAGAAATAATAGTGGGAAGCTCACTGGCAGGCATGCAGTGATGGGGGAACAGGTCAGGAAACACTTTTCGTTTTGTCAGTCTGGTATCTCCATTCCACACCTAATGATACCAGATGGCACCAGCAAGGATCCAGCAGGAACTTGAGTGGAGCTAGAAGAAGGAAACTGACCAGAATAGTACCATAAGAGCTCAGAAAACTAAATTGACATTGGGACTACAGACCACAAAAGTAGGCTGGAACCTATGTACTAAACCTAAACAAGGTGATTGCTTTCTAAAATAGAAGATCTATATAGGATTAAGAGTTTCCTAATATCCAAAATATACACAATATAATAGAAATTCACCCATCATACCAAGATCCAGGAAAACCACAACAGGAATTTAAAAAAAATTAATTAATGGCAATACTGAAGTTAATCAGAAGTTGGAAATATCTGATGAATATTTTAAAGCAGCCACCATAACATTGCTTCAACAGTAGTTAGAGATTACTTCATTTTTTAAATATTTTATTTTATTTTATTTTAAGTTCTGGGATACATGTGCAGGACATGCAGGTTTGTTACATAGGTAAACGTGGGCCATGGTGGTTTGCTGCACCTATCGACACATCACCTAGGTATTAAGCCCAGGATGCATTAGCTATTTTTCCTGATGCTCTCCCTGCCCCTGCCCCCCACCAGACAGGCCCCAGTGTGTATTTTTCCCCTTCCTGTGTCCATGCATTCTCATTGTTCGGCTCCCACTTATAAGTGAGAACACGCAGTGCTTGGTTTTCTGTTCCTGTGTTAGTTTACTGAAAATAGTGGCTTCCAGCTCCATCTATGTCCCTGCAAAGGATGTGATCTCACTCCCTCCTATGGCTTCGTAGCACTCCATGGTATATATGCATCACACCTTCTCCATCCAGTCTATCATTGATGGGCATCTGGGCTGATTCCATGTCTTTGCTATTGTGAATAGTGCTGCAATGAACATACTCGTGCATGTATCTTTATAACAGAATGATTTACATTCCTTTGGGTATATACCCGTAACAAGATTGCTGGGTCAAATGATATTTCTGCTTCTAGATCTTTGACGAATCACCACACTGTTTTCCACAATGGTTGAACTAATTTACATTCCCCCCAACAGTGTAAAAGTGGTCCTATTTCTCCACAGTTTTGCCAGCATCTGTTGTTTCTTGACTTTTTAATAATCACCATTCTGACTGGCATGAGATGGTATCTCATTGTGGTTTTGATTTGCCTTTCTCTAATGATTAGTGATGTTGGGATTTTTTTTCATATGCTTTTTGGCCACATGAATGTCTTCTTTTATCCTTTGCCCTCTTTTTGATGGGATTGTTTGCTTTTCTTTTGTAAATTTGTTTAAGTTCCTTGTAGATTCTGGATATTAGACCTTTGTCAGATGGATAGATTGCAAAATTTTCTCTCATTCCATAGGTTTTCTGTTCGTTCACTCTGATGATAGTTTCTTTTGCCATTCAGAAGCTCTTTGGTTTAGATCCCATTTGTCAATTTTTTCTTTCATTGCAATTGCTTTTGATGTTTTCATCATGAAATCTTTGCCCATGCCTCTGACCTGAATGGTACCGCCTGGATTTTCTTCTAGGGTTTTTATAGTGTGGAGTTTTACTTTTAAGTTTTTAATCCATCTTGAGTTAATTTTTTATAAGGTGCAAAGAAGGGGTCCAGCTTCAATTTTTCTGCATATGGCTAACCAGTTTTCCCAGCACAATTAATTAAATAGGGAATCCTTTCCCCATTGCTTGTTTTTGTCCAGTTTGTTGAAGATCAGATGGTTTTAGATGTGTGACTTTATTTCTGAGATCTCTATTCTGTTCCATTGGTCTATGTGTCTGTTTTGGTATCAGTACCATGCTGTTTTGGTTACTATAGCCTTGTAGTATAGTTTGAAGTTGGTTTATTAGTCAGCATTCTCTAGAGGAACAGAACTAATAGGAGATACACACACACACACACACACACACACGTGTATATATATGTATATATATGTGTGTGTATACACACACACACACATATATAAACGGGAGCTTATTAAGTATTAAACCACACGATCACAAGATCCCACAATAGGGCATCTGCATGCTGAAGAGCAATGAGAGCCAGTCTGAGTTCCAAAACTGAAGAACTTGGAGTCCTATGTTTGAGGGCAGGAAGCACCCAGCATGGGAGAAAGATGTAGGCTGGGAGGCTAAGCTAGTCTCTCTTTTTCACATTTTTCTGCCTGACACCATGGCAGCTGATTAGATTTTGCTTGCCCAGATTAAGGGTGGGTCTGCCTTTCCCAGTCCACTGACTCTAATGTTAATCCCCTTTGGCAACACCTTCACAGACAAACCCAGGATAAATATTTTGTATCTTTCAATCCAATCAAGTTGGCACTCAGTATTAGCCATCAGATGTACATTTCTTGTCAACGTGAACCCATACACATCTCCTGAGATCATACATAATCGTCAAATAAAGACAATAATTGGGTCATAATGACACCTAACATGGTACAACTGTCCTTCATACAACCAGAAAAACACCAATCCCCAACCCAAATAGTATTACATAAAGTTAACAATACTTAAATGCTGATGTGAATTCAATAAATCTTATGTCACATGATAAAGGAGAAAAAAATAAAATGAAGATATTTTCTTAGTACAAGTGTATACATGCACAAACATGTTTTTAACAAAAGAAGGAGGAAATACTCATGATAATTACAGTCCTCGTTTCTGTAGCTGGTCATGTGGTAGTAGCTGGTAGTGATGAGTACCTTCTTCTACTATCCATTCTGTATTCCCTTTGCTTTCAGTAAGCACCTCAGCAGGTCATGTTTTTCGTGTTTTGTTTGTTTGTTTGTTTGTTTGTTTTTTCTTTTTTTTCCTGATCGAGTGACCCAAAACTTCATTCCAAGGGTCTGGGCCATTTGTAGTCCTGCCTGGATTGGGCTGCTGTAGTTTCCCATTGACCTCAATCACAGGGCATGGTAATACTAAGAGATGCCCTAATGGATCTCCTGTATTCCATGCATACTCTTCCTTGCCTCTGTTGTGGAGTAGTAGACTGATTTCACCAGATAGTCCGGGTCAATCACCCCAGCCAACACTGCAACTCCCTTCTTAGCCTGTTGACTTAAAGGTAGGAGGAGCCCAAATTGTCCAGGTGGCAATCTTAACTTCTGGTTTAATGGAGTCGTTGTTGTGTATCCTAGTGGCAACTTTCCCCGCTCTGAAACTAAGACCATTATGTCAGCAGAACATAATGTTCTGGAAACAGGAAGCAAAAATTTTGCTAGGGGATTACCAGGAATGATGGTGAGTGGTGCCACTTCCACTTTCACCCCTTAATTCCTGGTCCCATTCATCGTGGTTATGGGAGAAACAGTACCATATACTGGACACTGATTCAGGGCATATACGGTCTTCTGGAGAACTTTGACCCAGCCCTGCAAAGTATTTTCACCTAGGTGGCATTGTAATTGTGACTTCAAAATATCATTCCACCACTCTATCAATCCAGCTACTTCAGGATCATGGCGAACATGGTAAGATGAGTGAATTCATGAGCATGAGCCCACTGCCACACATCTTTATCCGTAACGTAAGTGTCTTGGTCAGAGGCAATGCTATGTGGAATACCATGATGGTGGATAAAGCATTCCATGAGTCCACTGATGGTAGTCTTGGCAGAAGCATTGCATACAGTACAGGCAAACCATATCCAGAGTAAGTGTCTATTGCAGTGAGGACAAACTTCTACCCATTCCATGATGGAAGAGGTCCAATATAATCAACCTGCCACCAGGTAGCAGACTGATCACTCCAAGGAATAGTGCCATATTGAGGGCTCAGTGTTGGTCTCTGCTGCTAGCAAATTGGGTATTCAGCTGTGGCCATAGACAGGTCAGCCTTGGTGAGTGGAAGTCCATGTTGCTGAGTCCATGTGCAACCTCCACCCCTGCCACCATGGCCACTTTGTTCATGGGTTCATTGGGCGATGACAGGAGTGACTGGGGAAAAAGGCTGAGTGGTGTCCACAGAATGGGTCATCCTATCCATTTGATTATTAAAATTCTCCTCTGCTGAGGTTACCTGTTGGTGAGCACTCACATGGCATACAAATATCGTCATGGTTTTTGACCACTCAGAGAAGTTCATTCACATACCTTTTTCCCAAATTTATTTGTCACCAATTTTCCAATCATACTTCTTCCAAGTCACTCATCATCCAGTCAAACCATTAGCCACAGCCCACGAATCAGTATATAATCACACATCTGGCAACTTCTCCTTCCATGCAAAGTGCACAACCAGGTGCACTGCTAGAAGTTGTGCCCACTGGGAAGATTTCCCTTCACTGCTATCCTTCAGGGATGTCCTAGCAAGGGGTTGTAGTGCTGCAGCTGTCGAATTTCAGGTGGTGCCTGCATATCGTGCAGAACTATCTGTGAGCCAGGCCCTGGTCTTCTCTTCCTCTGTTGACTGATCATAGGGAACTCCCCATGAGGCCATCAGTGCAGGCTGGGGAAGAGAAGGCAGGGTGGCCGGAGTGGAGACCATGGCATTTGAGCCACTTCCTCATGTAACTTGCTTGTGCCTTCAGGACCTGCTAGAGCCCAATCATATATATACCACTTGCATTTGATGATGGAATGCTGCTGTGCACGACCCACTGTATGGCTAGTTGGATCAGAAAGGACCCACTTCATTATAGGCAGTTCAGGTCACATGGTGACTTGATGACCCATAGTCAAATGTTCAGTTTCCACCAAAGACCAGTAACAGGCCAAGAGCTGTCTCTCAAAAGGAGAGTAGTTATCTGCAGAAGATGGCAGGGCCTTGCTCCAAAATCCTAGAGGCCTCCACTGTGATTCACCTATGGGGGCCTGCCAAACGTTCCAAAGAACATCCCTATCTGCCACTGACACCTCAAGCACCATGGGATCTGCTGGGTCATACAGCCCAAGTGGCAGAGCAGCTTACACAGCACTTTGGACCCGTTGTGAGCCTTCTCCTGTTCTGGACCCCACTCAAAACTGTCAGCCTTTCTGGTCACTCAATAAATGGGCCCGAGAAACACACGCAAATGAGGAATGTGTTGCCTCCAAAATCTAAATAGGCACACTAGGCATTGTGCCTCTTTCTTGACTGTAGGAGGGAGGGGCCAAATGCAGCAACTTACCCTTCACCTGAGAAGGAATATCTCGATAGGCTCCACAACACTGGACCCCTAGAAATTTTACTGAAGTAGAAGGTCCTTGAATTTTAGTCAGATTTATTTTCCATCCTCTGGCACACATATATCTCTCCAATAAGTCCAGTGTGTTTCCTACTTCTTGTTCACTGGATCCAATCAGCATAATGTCATCAAAGTAATGGACCAGCGTGATATCTTGCAGAAGCAAAAAGCGATCAAGGTCTCTCTGAATAAGATTATGACACAAAGCTGGAGAGTTAACATACCCCTGAAGTAGGACAGTAAAGGTATATTGCTGGCCTTGCCGGCTGAAGGCAAATTGCTTTTGGTAGGCCTTATGGACCGGAATGGAGAAAAAGTTATTTGCCAAGTAAATGGCTGCATACTAGGTACCAGGAGATGTGTTAATTTGCTCAAGCAATCAAACCACATCTGGTACAGCAGCTGCAATTGGAGTCACCACTTGGTTAAGCTTGTGATAATCCACTGTCATTCTCCAAGATCCATCTGTCTTCTGCACAGACCACATGGGAGAGTTGAATGGGAACGTGGTGGGAATCACCACCCCCGTGTCTCTCAGGTCCTTGATGGTGGCACTAATCTCTTCAATTCCTCCAGGGATACGATATTGTTTTTGATTTATGATTTTTCTAGGTAGAGGCAGTTCTAATGGTTTCCGTTTGGTCTTTCCTACTATAGTAGCCCTCACCCTACCAGCCAGGGAGCCAATGTGGGGGTTCTGCCAGCTGCTAAGTATGTCTATGTTAATTATGCACTCTGGCACTGGGGAAATGACCACAGGATGAATCCAGGGACCCACACTGTAAGTCGGGCATGAGCTAAAACTCCCTTAATTACCTGGCCTCCATCAGCACCTACTTTAACTGGAGGACAACAATAACATTTTGGGTCCCCTGGAATCAATGTCAGCTCAAAGCCAGTGTCCAGTAGGCCCTGAAATGTCTGATCATTTCCCTTTCCTCAATGCACAGTTACCCTGGCAAAAGGCTAGAGGTCTTCTTGGGGAAGAATGGGAGAAAGATTCACTGCATAAATTGTCAGTAATGTAGTGGGGTCCTTCCTCAAGGGGACCCAGTCTCCCCTTCATTCAAGGAGTTCTGGGTCTGTAAAGTGGCTCAAGTCTAGAAATTGATCGATGGGCCATGATTCTCTGTTTTTTTTTTTTTAAATTCATATTAGTCTTTTTTTTGTCCATTCAACATAGAAGTTTTCTGCTTATATAAATTAAGTAGAATGCAGTAGGCTTCCTATTAATTTTACTTCTAGGAACACCATGATTAATTAGCCAATGCCAGAGCTCCACATGAATCAGATTATTCTGATTGCTGCTTTGCCTCTGCTGTCCATTACGGTAGCTAGCCCACCATGCTTTTGATGGTTGAGTGCTGCCACTTGGCCTCTGCCACCTCCGGATGCAATTATTCCCATTGTATTTAAATTTTGTAGTTGAGTGCCTGTGGTTCCCACCATTAGCTCTGACATGCAGAGAAGAGCAATTACAGGGCTCTTCAAAGATAAAGGTGCTGCCATCACAAATCTATTTCATAAGGCACTGGTTAAGGGTGAATCTTCTTGATCCTCGCAACTGGGATGAGTTGGTCTGAAGTGACTAATCCACTCCACCATCCTAATCTCCCTAAGCCTTTTGATCCCTTCCTCTACATTAAACCAAGGGAGATCAGGCATTTTCAGCTCTTTCACAGTGGGCCATCTTTTAATCCACATTTCAGCTAACCAAGCAAATAAGCCATTGGAACATTTTTTAACTCCCTGAGCTGCAAGATTAAGTGCAGAGTCCCTACTTAGTGAGTCCAAGTCAATAAATTCAACCTGATCCAACTCTATGTTCTTTCCACCATTATTTCACACCCTTAATATCCATTCCTATGCCTGTTCTCCGGATTTCTGTTTACATAAATTAGAAAACCCAAGCATTTATTTTTGACTGTAGCACACCTCCTCATGGGTCACACTCTCAACCTCACCTCCAGGGTCCCACCAGGACTTTAGTCTAGTTATAGGTCTGGAAGCAAACAGGGGTGTTGGGGGTAGCTCCTGATAATCAACGTTATCTTGGTTGACAGCTGCCTCAGGGGAGGCCATCACTGTTGCCTCACACAGCACAGGGTTTATCTCCTCAGACAAAGGTGTCAAGGCTGATGGAAGCATGGGCCAGAGAGGGGATGTTGCCACTACTGGGGATGGGGAAGCTGATTCTTCTGGCAAAAAAAGGTTCATCAGAGTTTACAAACTCAGTGTTCCCACCTTTCCAGGGTCCTCCCACAAGTCCTCATTCCAAGTTTCAGGGTCCCATTCTTTTCCAATCAATGTCCTGACTTTAACGGTAGACACCTGACGAGGCTGTGCATGCACCTTTCATTGCAGGTCAGCCACTCGCATGATAAGAGCTTGTGTATGTTTTTCCACAATTTCAGCTCCTTCTCTATAGGAGATAAGGTTCTCACTTAGGGCAATCTTAGCAGATTTGAGGCTCAGTATTTGCTTCTGAAGTTGTGAGTTAGAATCCCTGAGTTCATCATTTTCTTCATCATTTTGTCCAATGAACTTAGGAGCAACCAATCGGCCTCATTATGTTCCTTGGTTCTCCACATATGGTCAATTGCCTATTGTTGGCATATATGAATGCTTGTGATTTTTGCACATTGATTTTTTATCCTGAGACTTTGCTGAAATTGCTTATCAGCATAAGGAGCATTTGGGCTGAGATGATGCGGTTTTCTAGATGTAGGATTATGTCATCTGAAAACACAGACAGATTGAATTCCTTTCTTCCTATTTGCATGCCCTTTATTTCTTTCTCTTGCCTGATTGCCCTGGCCAAATCTTCTAACACTATGTTGAATAATAATGGTTAGAGAGGGCATCCTTGTCTTTGCAGGTTTTCAAGGAGAATGCTTCCAGTTTTTGCCCATTCGGTATTATATTGGTGGTGGGTTTGTCGTAAATGGCTCTTATTACTTTGTTAATTTTTTATTATTATACTTTAAGTTATGGGGTACATGTGCAGAACGTGTGGGATTTATTACATAGGTATACACATGCCATGGTAGGTTGCTACACCCATCAACCTGTCATCTACATCAGATATTTCTCCTAATGCTATCCCTCCTCTAGCCCCCCACCCCCAGACAGGCCCCAGTGTGTGATGTTCCCCTCCCTGTGTCCATGTGTTCTCACTGTTCAACTCCCACTGATGAGTGAGAACATGCGGTGTTTGCTTTTCTGTTCCTGTGTTAATTTGCTGAGAATGATGGTTTCCAGTTTCATCCATGTCCCTGCAAAGGACATGAACTCATTCATTTTTAATGGCTGCATGGTATTCCATGGTGTATATGTGCTATATTTTCTTTATGCAGTCTATCATTGATGGGCAATTGGGTTGATTCCAAGTCTTTGCTAATGTGAACAGTGCCACAATAAACATATGTGTGCATGTGTCTTTATAGTATAATGATTTATAATCCTTTGGGTATATACCCAGTAATGGGATTGCTGGGTCAGATGGTATATCCAGTTCTAGATCCTTAAGGAATTCCCACACTGTCTTCCACATAACTTGCACTTCCATCAAAAGTGTAAAAGAATTCCTACTTCCACACATCCTCTCCAGCATCTATTGTTTCCTGACTTTTTAATAGTCACCATTCTAAATGGTGTGAGATGGTATCTCATTGTGGTTTTGATTTGCATTTCTCTAATGACTCGTGATGATAAGCTTTTTTTCATATGTTTATTGGCCGCATAAATGTCTTTTTTTTTTTTTGAGAAGTGTCTGTTCATATCTTTTGCCCACTTTTTTATGGGGTTGTTCATTTTTTCTTGCAAATTTGTTTAAGTTCTTTGTAGATTCTGGATATTAGCCCTTTGTCAGATGGGTAGACTGCAAAAATTTTCTCCCATCCTGTAGGTTGCCTGTTCACTCTGAAGATAGTTTCTTTTGCTTTGCAGAAGCTCTTTAGTTTAGTTAGATCCCATTTGACAGTTTTGGCTTTTGTTGCCATTGCTTTTGGTGCTTTCGTGTGTGAAGACTGGGGGAAAAGTGCTGTATCTGGACTCGAGTGCACCATTCCTCACAGCACTGTCTGTCACCAGTTCCTTTGGCTAAGGGAAGAAAATCCCTCGACCCTTTGTGCTTCCTGGGTGAGGTGACTCCCCATCCTGCTTCTGCTCGCCCTCCATGGGCTGCACCCACTGTCCAACCAGTCCCAGTGAGATGAACTGGGTACCTCAGTTGGAAATGCATAAATCACCCGCCTTCTGCGTCTATCTTGCTGGGAGCTGCATACCAGAGCTCTTCCTATTTGACCATCTTGCCAGTTTGAATTTTTTTGGTCACATTTTTAAAAGGAAAAACATTATTGATAAAAGAGAAGTTTTAAAAAAGAATTAAATGTAAATTACAGAACTAAAAATACAATGACTGAAGTTTTAAAATCACTGGATGGGATGAATAGTAAGAGTGGTTATGAAAGAATATAGAAACAATGTACTAGAGGACAAGTAAATAGAATGTACATGTTCTGAACAAAAGAAAGAAGGTGAGAAAAACTGATTAGAGGCATATGGACCTGTGGGGCAATTATGGAAAACATACCACTGATAAATACAGTGACTCAATGAGTTCCAGAAGGAGAAAAAAAAAATAAAAACATATGAAAAAAATAATGGCCCAAAATGTCTCAAACTTGACAAAAGGCATACATCTACAGATTTAAGAATCTGAGCAAACCACAAATATTATAAACCCCCAAAATCCATGCTAAGGCATGTCACAATTAAACACTTAAAAACTAAAGGCCAAAAGCACATTCAAATCGACCACAGGGAAGGGATGCCTTTATAGGGGAACACTTACTGGAATGGCAGAGCATTTCTCATCTGAAACCATGGAGACCAAAAGAAAGAGACACAATGTACCATGTTGTGGAATATGGTATATTAATGAGTTGGAAGACTTAATATAATAAAAATGTCAGTCCTCTACAATTGATCTGTAGATTTAATGCAATCTCTATTAAAATTGTAGTGAAGATTTTAAAATATAGAAAAACTTATTCTAAAAATTATATAGAAAAACACAAGCCCTATAATAGCTAAAACAATCTTGAAAAGAGGAATAAAGTGAGAGAAATCATTCTATCTTATAGTAGCAATTATTATATAATAGGTACAGTAATCAAGAGAGCATCGTATTGGTGGAGTAATAGATGTGTGGATTAATGGAAGAGAATATGGAATCTAAAAATAGACCCACAAAAATATGCGCAACATATTTCTGACAAAGGTGTAAAAGCAGTTCAATGGAGGAAGAATATACTTTTCAATAAATGATGGTGGAGCAATTGGCTCCCATAGACAACAACAAAAAATTTGACTTAACCTTATTAAAAAAAAAAAATTGCCTCAAAGTGGTGCTCAGTTTGCAGTACATATGCTAGATTTGGACTGATACAGAGAAAATTAGCATGGCACCTGCACAAGGATGAATGCAAATTTGTAAAACATTTTGTATTTGAAAAAAGAAAATAATTACCTGAAAATGGATTATGGTCTTAAATGAAAAACATGAAACTATTAAACTTTTAGGAAAATAACATAGTAGAAAATCTTCAAGATCAAGGGGTAGGAAAAGAGTTCTTAGACTTAAGACTAAAAGCACGATCTAGAAAATCAAAAACTGACCAATTGGACTTCATTCATTTAAAAAACTTTGCTCTGTGAAAGACATTGTTAAGAGGATAGAAAGACAAGCTACATAGACTTGGAAGAAATATTCACAAACTCTATATCTGACAAATGACTAGTATCTAGAATATATGAATAGTTCTCAAAATTCAACAGTGAAAAACAAACAATTCAAAAGACATTAACAGACATTTCACCTAAGAGGATATATGAATGTCAAATAAGCACATTAAAAAATGTTCAACATCACTACCTATTATGAAAATGTGAATTAAAACAAAAATGAGCTATTACTACATACTTAACAGAATGCCTGAAATAAAAAGTTGTAAAGCATCAGTTACTGGCAAGGACACAGAGAAACTGGATTATTGATAAATTGCTGGTGGGAATATAAAATGGTACACCCATTTTGAAAAATGATTTGGCAGTTTCTTAGAAAACCAAACATTCATCTACTACACAAATCAGAAATTTCAGTACGGGCAGTTATCCCAGAAAAATGATAATTTTTTGTTCACACAAAAACCTGCATACAAATATTCATAGCAATTTTACCCTAATAGCTCCAAACTAGAAACAACTCAGATGTCTGTTAACAAGTGAGTGGTTAAGTGAACTATGGTACATCCATACCATGGAATAGTACTCAGCAATAAAAATAAACTATTGATACACATGACAATGTGGATTAAACTCCAGGGAATTATGCTGGATGGAAAAGGCCAATCCAAAATATTATATACTGTATATACTGTATGATTCCATTTATATGACATGCTTGAAATGACAAAGTTATAAATGTTGAGGGCATATTATGGTTGCTGGAGGTTAAGGGTGTGTGAGAAAAGTGGATGTGGTTATAAAATGGCAACATGTGTGATCTTTATGGTGACAAAACAGTACAAGTAAAATTGGTGAAATTTGAACTAGTAGGTGGACTGTATCAGTGTCAATATCCTAGTGTGATAGTGTACTATAGTTTTGCATGACATTACCACTGAAAGAAAGCAGGTAAAGTGTATATGGAATATTTCTGTATATTTCTTACAATTGCATGTGAATCTACAATGATCTCAAAATAAAAGTTCAATGTAAGAAAGTATAATGTTGGTGCATGAAGAGTTAGAAGATGGTTAAATCTATGATAAATGGTTTTTAAAATTCATAAGAAGGATGTTGTCTAATAAAGTTGCATTTTTGATAGCCAAAATGGGAAGCTGAATGATAAACAGTTTCATGGAAAATGCCTCTAAAGGTCAACTGTGCAATCAAGGAAAAAAATGTAAACATCAATGTGAATGACATGCTCTTATATCCTTTGGAAGTAGAGTTGAGTTTATTTTGTAAATTTATAATAACTAATTATACTGATAGTTTGTTGCTTTATTTCTCTGATGAATTAATACAGGAATGAACTACCAGAAAGATGTGAATTTCAAAATCTGTGAGGTATTTCAGAGCCTCTGTTGGCAAGATCACTCTTTTTTGGGAGCCATGATTTTTGCCTTATCAGAAACTTTTCTAGGGGTAGGAAGTTTTTGCTCTTTAGAGAAGTCCTGACGCCCCCCAAAAATTGTAAAGATAAAAAAGCTGGCCAAGTTTCTCATCCTGGTGAAGGTTATTTTAATTTTTGAAAATATTTTGAAAATCTTTAAAAGCTTATCAGAGAGTGTCAGTTCTTTAGGAGGAATGTATTCTGATAGAGGTATCACTGTGTTTAAGGCAAGGGTAGAGGATTTTGGGAATAGAAGGGCAACATGTTTGACTTCTATAGCATCTAAAACATAGATGCCCGGTTGCTTCTTGCTCCTAAATGTATTACGCTTATGCTATTTATTTTATCAAGTGGCTAATTATGTAAGAGAATCCCCAAAGGAGGTTTTTCTGGTCCAGGTTTTTGTTGGTGGATTTTAGTCATCTTGAAAATCTTCTAGTTCTGTTTCTGGGAATAGTTCATGACTTGAAGCTATTAAAACACCATTTTACCTTTGAGTTTCTTCAAAACATCGTGTAAGCGGCACCTGATGTATATATTATTTACCATCAGGTCTAGAACTTGCCTGTTTAGCTGTTTATGATTGAATGCCTCTGCTACTTCAAATTTCAGATGGATTAAAGATTCTCCTTAACGGTTTCCTCTGTAAAGACAATAACCACAATATCTCACTGGGTCTCTCTGATACCATTCTTTCACACCTGATCATATCATTAAGTGACCCCACTGATTCCGTAGCTCACTTCCTGATTTTGTTGTCTTTGAAAAACTTTTAGTATTAATTTACGAATGTCTTATAAGGTGATCCTTGAAATTATTATTATTTCTTTTACTTTATTGGCCAACATTTACAGATTTCTTGTCTGCATGTAGGCAGTTTTTTTTTTTTTTTTAAATGCTCCCCTTGTCCTCCTACCTCCCCAAGCTGTTTACTTTGTCATATAGCCATGGATAAATTAGATTTTGTTTGACGGCTAAATTATTTTTGATACACTGTGTGTATTTTTGGTCTTTTTGAAGTGATTTTGAAAAGTATTCCTATGGGCTTTCAATCTGTGAAAATATATTTTTGAAACAGCAGTAACTACATTGTGTTGTCACTCTTTCTCCTAAAGGTGGATAACCAAGTGATGGATAATTCCGGCTTGCTTGCTTAAGCTAGTATGTAAAATTAAATTACTATTATATAGTATCTCCTATAGATATTTATATCCTTTCAAAACCATATTCTTTCGAATCCTACAAATCTTATTATAGTAAGTAGCCATACTTTTTATGCAAACCTCAATTTTACATTTCATTCTGACAAAATATTTGATCAGTTTGTGGATAACTGAAGGCCTCTCAAAATTACATCACTTAATTTCTATATTGTGGCCAAAATTGTATTATTCCTATCAAGTTTTCTGTAATGACTATAGGCCTGTAAATTTATCAACACATTTTACATTTTAAAAATTTCATTTTTCCACTCACAGAATTTTTATTACCCTTTCCTTATCTAATATTCTAGATTCTAATATTCATAAACTTTGTATGTTTGCCTTCATACACGTAGCAACATGCTTACTTATCTGTCCAGGTTGGGCCTGCCTATTGTCTATATGTACCTTGGCATTGAAAGTGGTTGGTTTTTCTCCTTCTACCAAATTGCTTAAAGTCTATCCTTGCATCCTGGCCTATATTCTAATTCAGCTATTTTCCTTTTAAAGCTTCTAGAAAAAATATATATGTGTATATCGTATTTTAGTTACATTTTACCCCTCCCTATACATGTCAATTGTTCTTTCAAAACCACAATGAGATAGTATCTTACCCTAGCTAGAATGGCTATTATTTAAAAGACTAAAAATAACAGATGCTGGTGAGGATGCAGAGAAAAGGGAACTCTTATACACTTTTGGTAGGGATATAAATTAGTAGAGACATAATGGAAAACAGTATGGAGTTTTCTCCAAAATAAAACACTAGAACTACCATACAGTCTAGCAATTCCCCTACTGGGTATTTATTTCAAAGAAAAAATTGGTGTATCAAAGGGACACATGCACCCCATGTTTATTGCTGCACTATTCACGATAGCAAAGGCATGGAATCAAACTCTGTCCGTTAATGGATGAGTGGATAATGAAAATGTGGTACATACACACAATTAAATACTACTTGGCCATACAGAGAATTAAATTCTGTCATTTGCAGCAACATGAATGGAACTTTATGTTAAGTGAAATAAGCCAGTCACAGAAGCACAAATATCATATGTTCTCACTCACATGTGGGAGCTAAAAAAAGTGGATCTTATGTAGATAGAGAGTAGAATGTTAGTTACTGGAGGCTGGGAAAGATATGTCAGGGGGAAGGGGATAAAGAGAAGTTGGTTAATGGGTACAAATATATAGTTAGATAGAAGGAATAAGTTGTACTGTTCTAATGTAGAGTAGGGTGACTATAGATAACAATATACTAAGTACTTCAAAATAGTTAGAAGACAGTACTTGAAATGTTCCAAACACATAGGAATGATAATACTGGAAGTGATTAATACCCTAAATAACCTGACTCAATCATTACACCCTCTATGCATGTAACAAAATATCACATGTTCTTTTAAAAATGTACAAAAATCATGTATCAGTAAATTATTTTCAAGTTGGCATTTTAAGTTGCCTCCAATTTTCTTTGTTTCACTGTCATAGGCCTGGCCCATTTGTCAAACTTTTCTTATTTTCTTTTACTCTAGTGGAATCTGCAACAGTCTGCCTTTTCTCCTATCTTGCCTCATAGTTTTTCCTTTTTAATACAAAATTCTTGATGACATTTTGTAAAAGGGTAGCCCAGCCTTCCTGTGTATCCTATAACTATTAAAAAGATTCCTTGTGGATTCTGGAGAATTTGGAGTGCCCACTCTTTTTTCTCTGCATGGAACAGATGCTATTTAAGAAAGCATCACCCTAGAGATCTTGGCCTTGTATTCATTTCCAGGGCATTACATTTGGCCTACAGTATTGTATTTTCTTAAGTCTTCATATTTAAATGTGCAATGACCACTGGCTTTTCCTCTCCTGCCATCACCCGAGGCTGGCCTAGTAAATATAAAAAGGTTATCACGTAGCTAACATGGCTTTGTTCTAACACATAACCTTCATTATTATCATACACATGGCTGTCTACACACTCTACAATCTAACCTACTTATGCTATTTCTTACTAGTCTATCTCAGAGACATTTTCTCTGTATATAGTACACTGTGGCATTATAATGATGCCTAGATCTCATCGAAGGGTCATTCCCTGTTGAAGCCAACCTTCTTTAAGGCCCCTTTCCTCCTTAGAACCACAATTACTGCCCTCATGGAAATGAGAATATTTTACAATAATCTAGAGGCCCTTCGATGCTGTTTGTACCTACCACATCTGCTATATTTACCAACAGAAAATGGGCCTGTTCTATGATAGCCAAGGGTTCAGGAACACTATAGGTCCCACACTAATCCTGGCATTTTAAATTGAAGATAACGGGTCATAATAAATGGCATGTTGCTCAAAATGTGAAACTCTGACTTTAAGTCTTAGCTTCAACTATACATGCTTGAAGAAGTCATTAAAATCCTTTGAGCCTCAGTTTCCTTATCTGTAAAATGGTCTATCTCACAGGGTTGTTAAAAAGTTTAAATTAATGCATTCAAATTGTTTTATAAATTTTTATGATATAACAATACTTAGATTTTATAAACTCGTAATACATTGGACCTGAAGACAGCCCTAGGGATCATCTAATACAAATACATATTTTTACAGATGACTAATCAAAGTCCCAAACAAGGCCAAGAAAATTGTGCAAGTTCACTACAGCTAGTGTGGCAAACCTTGAGTTAGAGCACATGTATCTTAATCTAGTTCTCTTTGCCTCTTTTTGTTTCCTTCAGTCAGTCGCCAGGTACTTTAGATTCTGCCTTGGAAAAGTGTTTGTATAATAGCTAACGTTTATTGAATATTACAATGTCGCAGACACTCTTCTAAGCATTTTACATGTATTTCCACATTTAATCATAATAATAACCTCAGGGATTAGGTGCTATTTTATCCCCATTTTGCAGATGAGATAATTGAGAGTCAGAAAGTGTAATTTATCCAAGGATGCATAATCTTTATGAGATTAAACTTTCAAAAGCCAATTGAAAGATGATGTGAATAGTTGGATAGAAGTGATATGATTGGTATCCAAAGCAGGGTGATGGAGATAATAAATAGCAATAGCAGAATCCAGATTCAAAATTAGGTCATCTGTCTCCAGAACCCATGTTATTAACCAATAGTTTATTGCCTCTCATCTATTTTTTCTCTATTCCATCATCACCACCATAAACCTAGGCCTCAATTCCGCCTGAAGGATTTCCCTCCCTTCTTGTTCTTTTTCCTGCAACCCATTCTTCTCATTTCAGTCTGATCAATATTCCTAGGCCACCACTTCATTCAAATCATTATCTTTTTCAGGAACAAATCATAATTTCAAATTGTCTCACAAATCAAGTCAAAAATCCTGTCCCTGTTACTCAAGTTTCTCTAGAATATGAACTGTCCTCATTTTCTGATATGATTGTCCAGTATTCATCAAGATGAATCCTTTACTTTTGCCAGGTGAATTGTTGGACGAAACTTGACTTCATCCTTACCTCTATATTAGTGTTATTAATGTTCTTGTATCAGTTAGGATTCTGTATTGCACATGATGAAAAATCAAGTTAAACTGTCTCTAATAATAAAGGGAATTTACTAGCCCATTTAACTAAAAAATCCAGAGAAAATGGCTTTAGGCAAGGATTGATCTAGTGGCTGAGTGATGTTGCCAAGGCTCCAGATTAAATCTCTTTCACTCTATTTTCAATGGTGTCCATACCAACTGTCAAAGACCACACAGTCTCCTTTCACCACACACGTGATTTGGTTTTTAATGGCTATAAGCTTTGTATCCCCATAAAACACTATTTGGTAGAAGAGAGAATCTGTGTCCTAGCATTTCCAAAAAATGTACAAAAGTTTACTCTGATAAGACCCTTTCAGTGTCTGCTTCAATTTAATTACTGGGCCCAGAGGAATAAGATGCATGAATTAGTTTAGGCTTCGGTTTACCTTTCCCTAAGTCAGTCACTAGTGCCAGGAGGACAGAATATCTTGATTGACTTTAGACATTTATGATGCACACATGGAGTTAAAGTCAACTCTGTCTGAACCACTTGGCTACAAATTGTGGATGGAATGGTTTTCCAAACAAAATTGAAGTTTGTCAGAAGAAGAGAGAAATGGGATTCCTGGAAGGCACTCAGGAAATGTGTACTACAGTTCTTCTCTCTTTCTCTTTGACAACTTAAATTGTATCTTCTCTTTTATGGCCAATTTAATTTTACTCAATCTAGTTCACACCGATCTCTGAAGTCATACGGCATGTATAATACAGTGTACTCTATATTTGGCTTTATATGTTTTGATAGTTTATGTATTTAGAACTTGTGATTCCAACAAAATTATGTTAATTTATGGCACAGGCTATGTATTTTAACTTTGTGTAGCCCTCACAGCATCTAGAACATTTCTGGGCATATAGCCAATGCTATAAAAGCACTTGTTCACTTGACTTGATGACTTGTTGAGTTAGGTACAGCCACTTTGTTCATTTCGGTCATCATCAAGATTGATGCTGATTGCTCTGGTTCATTCAATCATTTGGCTCTCCGCATCAATCATGAGGATAACACAGTAAATGGATTGGTTAGGCTCCAGTTCATTCACTGTGCACTTACAGATATAGCCTTGCCGATGAATAGTACTTGTCTGTCTGTACCGAAATCATGTTCCATAGTTTTGTGTATGTTTTTGAAGATGTATCTTTTTGTTTGGATATGACTACTATTAAAACCATTTCTATGGAATGCATTCTCTAATAATGGGTTACATTTGGGTTACTGGTAAGTGCTTTCCGTTTTGTAGTGTGTACTTGTATTAACTATTGTATCCTATTTGAAGTGCATCTGCCTTAACCTTTTTCTATTTCATTTTATTTTATTTTTATGTTCCATAATCAAACTTCTGGAAAACAGCATTAGCCACATTGAATGCAGTTCATCTTGTACAAATAATCCACTGCTAGCCTGATTTTTCCCCTAAATGGAACACTCAACCTTTTCCCCAGATCCATGGCATTTTTATTTTTCTATTAAAAGCTTAAGTGAATCTGAAAGAGTTGTTCTGTTCTGATTTTCTTTAAGATGAAAGTTTCAAAAGCTAATGAAAAGATGATGCGGATCATTGGATACCAGTGACATGAAAGTTTCTAGACCAGATCTCAAAGCATTTCAAGATTTTCCTGCTTCTGAAAATTTACACAACCTAGTCTGTCATCCTGGAGTCATGTTTTTCTTACTTCTTCCCGTAACTTTGATTACTTTTACTCATTCTTAAAATTTCAACTGAAATTTTACTTTATCATGAAGGTAGAAGTTAAGCCTGATTTGTTCACTGCTGTATTAGACATTCAATAAATATTATTGATTGACCGAATGATGAATGACACATTATTTACTCTCATTTTCACTAAATTTTAATTTGAAGTTCATTAATATAAACATAATTTTCAAATCAATGCAATATCTAAATTAGAAGCCAAGAGGATCATAAATATTTATCTGCCAAATAATGTTAAGATTTTAGAGATATTCATTTTAAAGCAAAGCACAGAAATCCTTGAGTTAAATGAAAGTAAGTTAAAGTGACAATAAAGATCTACACTAATAACTTCCATTTTGAAGATTTTAGACTTAATGAAGTAAAACTTTAAGGCTTAGCTTGGATAGATTTATATAAGTTGATAAAGGGACTGTAAACATAAACTGAAGAACCTGCTTCCAAAGTCTAATACAGAGTAATTTTTGTTATTTGAGAAACGAAAGTTAACTGAGAGTTATATTTGTTTTGTATTTTTCCTAAATTTTTAAAGATTTCTTTCTAATTCTGTATTTATCAGATATGTAGCACTTCTAATTTTGTAATATATTCTTACACATGTGCTGCATATTCATGAAAGAAGAGAATATAGACAAATAAGGATAAATAATATAAAATCACCTACAAAGCTGCCACCTGACATAAAACTACTGTTTACATGTGGTGCTTAGTCAAATGGACTTTTGAGTGATTATATACACACATATGGGTAGGTACAAAATAAGATCATGCTTTACATAAATATTTGTGATCTGCTGTATTATTGTAGAAATATATATATATGTATAAAATTTGCCATATTTAAATGTACCATTTTTAAATGTACAATTCAGTGGCATTAGGTACATTCACAAAGCTGTGCAACCATCCACTATCTCCATTTTCAGAACTTTTACAACATCCCACACAGAAATTCTGTACACATTAAACACTGATTTCCCCATTTCTCCCTCTTTCATGCCCCAGGTAAGCTTTGTTTTATGTCTCTAAGAACTTGCTTATTCCAGATACTACATATAAATGGAATCATTCAGTATTTATTCTTTCGTATATGGTTTATTTCACTTAGCATAATGTTTTCAATTTATCCATGTTGTAGCATATACATGATCTACTTTTTTTTTTTTTGCTGCTTAGAAATATATTTTGACTCTCTGTGCCAGTTACATAAAAATAAGAATTTTAACAGCTGCAAAGCATTTCTTTAAAATGTGGATTTATCATAATTTAACCAACTGAGATTGAGATTGTTTACAATATCTTACTTTTATAAACAACAATTTGTTGGATATTCTTTTTTATTATTTTATTTTATTTTAACTTTTATTTTAAATTTGAGAGTACACATGCAGGTTTGTTACATAGGTGAACTTGTGCCATGGGTGTTTGTTGTATAGATTATTTCATTACCCAGGTATTAAGCCTAGTACCCAAATAGTTACTTTTCCTGATCCTCCGCCTCCTCTCTCTCTACCCTATGATAGGGCCCAGTGTACATTCCCCTCTATGTGTCCATGTGTTCTCATCATTTAGCTCTCATTTATAAGTGAGAACATGCAATATTTGGTTTTCTGTTCCTGCATTCGTTTGCTAAGGGTAGTGGCCTCCAGCTCCATCCATGCTCCTGCAAAGTACATGGTCTCATTCTTTTTTATGGCTGCATAGTACTCCACGGTGCATGTGTGTCACATTTTCTTTATCCATTCCACCATTGACGGGCATTTAGGTTGATTCCATGTCTTTGCTATTGTGAATAGTGCTGCAGTGAACATGCACATGCATATGTCTTTGTAATAGAATGATTTATATTTATTTGGGTATATACCCAATAATGGGATTGCTGGGTCAAATGGCATGTCTTAAACATATGTATATATATTTTACCTTTGATTATTTTCTGGAAGTAGAATCATTGGATTAAAGGGTATGCATGTTTTGAAAGTGTTTTATTCTTACTGACAAAATTCCCTTAAAAATGCTTCTATCATTGGATACAGCCACGTTTCATAGTGGAATGCTATTTCTTACATCCACTTGATCATTTTTGTTGATCTTAGAAGCAAAAAAATGGGTCTATTGTTTTTGTTTGTATTAATTTAATTACTAGAGATGTTTAGCACTCTTTATTTTGTTGTTGCCTATTGTACTGTTTATTTAAGTTACCTGTTTATGTCTCTTGCCTATTTTGCCTTGATATTGTTGCCTTTTCATATTTATTTATAAAAATAATTTGCACATAAAGATATTGTATATTTAATCACACTAGTTACATATTTTTATCTTATAAATATTAAAAAATATAGATGAGCAAAAGGAGAGAAAAAGTGAGTGAAATCTCATCACCCAGAGTCAACTACTGTTGACTTTTTGGTACATATTCTTCCAGAATTATTCTTTATACAAATGTGATCATAATGTGCATAACTTTTTCACTTAGTTTACTGTGAATCTTTTCATATGTATTTATCTATCCATCCTTCTACGTATACATGTACATATGCATTTTAGTGGTTTATAATAGTCCACTGCATTAAATAAAATATTTAACCAAATTCTTATTTATAATGTAAGTTGTTTCTAATTTTTGAATTAAAAATAATGATATGAAAGACATCCTTGTACACAAATCTCTTAACATTTTTCCAATTATTTCCTTAGATAAATTTCTAGAAAAAAGATTGCAAAGTAAAATGGCATGAACTTTTGAAGATTTTTGATACAAGTTGCTAAATAGCGCTCCAGAAAAGTTATGACAATTTACCTTTTCACCATCCAGTACTTCAAAATAGCACCCATTTTCCTCCGTCTATTCAACATTGAGCATTTTTATTTTTTTCTAAATTTTGCTAACCATATGCACAGAAAATGGTATGTCATTTAATTTTCATTTTCGACTACTAACAAAGTTGAATTTGTTTGAACTTTTTCTCACAGTTTGTTGGTCATTTGTATTTCTTGTTTTGTAAATTGCTTGACCTTATTCTCTGCCCATTATTGTCACGTACTGGAGTATGCACTTTTTCTTATTAATTTATAAGAACACATTCTATATTAAGGATATTATTCATTTGGTTGTCATCTATGTTTCAAGCATTATATTTTGCTGTTTGCCATTTTTATTTAAAGATTTTCCAATTTATTGCATATAACTTTATAACACATTTTTTCTGAGAATCTCTATTACACTGTAGTAATTGCTTAATTTTTCTAATTCTAAATTTTTATTATTTGACCTTTTCTATTGATTATTTTTAATATTACTTTTCCTCAACATTTTATTTTGAAAAATTTTAAGGCTACAGAAAAGTTGCAAGAGTAGTACAGGTTGAGTATCCCTTACCCAAAATGCTTGGTACCAGAAGCATTTTTTTTCTAATTTGGGAATATTTGCATTACACCAGTTGAGGATCCCAATCCCGAAAATTCAAATTCCAAAATGCTTCATGGAGCATTTTTTTAAATGTCATTTTGGAGTTCAAAATATTTCAGATTTTGGAGCATTTCGGATATTGGATTTTCAAATGCAGGATGCTCAAGATGTAAAATGACCACTTGTCTGTATTCTTCATCACTTTCACTAGGTTTGTTTTCTCTCAATTTCTCTCTCCCTGTCTCTCACCTCAACATGTGCACATATTTAGCTATAGTTTGCTTCTTAAGTTTGTTTATAGTTGGTTTGTTCCCTACATAAATTTGAAATTTGGATATAGTTTAATATATTCCTTTATGTCTTCTGCCTTTAAGTTCATATTTGGAAGTCTTTCCTCAGCACAATATTATATATATTCAGCAGCATCTTATTCTTTCTTCTTTTCTCTTAACATTTTCAATCCATATAGAATTCATTTTAACTTATGATACTGGGCTGAAATTTTTTTCCAAATGGTGAGCCAATTTTTCATACTATATAAATAATTCCTACAAGTCAATAAGCAAACAGATCAACAATATACTAGGAAAAATATGTAAAAATTATGACTAGACAGTTTGCAGAAAAAGAAGCAAATAAAAGAAACGTAAATTAAACAACTGTCAGATATCATTTTTCACCTATCAGATTGGTAAAGATCAGAAAACTTATAACAATCTGTATTAGAAACAGTGAAGGGAATCAGTGAAGACAATACATTGTTGGTGTAAATTTAGATTGGCACACTCCCTATGGAGGGCATTTTGGAAATAATACAACAAAAATAAAAAAGAACAAGTAGTTTGACTTAGAAATTCCACTCCTGAGTATTTATCCTGTAAAAATAGTTACATTTGTGTGAAATAATAATTGCAGCATAGTTTTTATCAGCAAAATATTGGAAACAGCCATAACAGAGGGCTAGTTAAATTATGGTAAATCTATCTAACGGAATACTCTATGTAGTTATGGAAAAGAATGTGGCAGCTCAATCTGGAGTTATGCTGAAGGATATCCAAAGTATGTTTTTAAGTGAAAAATCCAAGGTGCAGAGCAGTGTAACATCGTACCATTTATTTAGGGGAGAATGGAATCTGTAAATATAAAATCTTTGAATGTGGAGATATTATCTCTGGCACAAGAGACTGGCAAAACTCCAGAGATACTGTAGTACACATAAGAAAGAATGACTTAGCCAGTTATCACTACATTGTTTATTGAATAATCTGCCTTTCATTACTGTCAGTGGTTGATCCAAAACATTGTTTTTATCATATATTAAAGGCTTATATGTATTTATATCTTGTCTGGACATTCTGCTTTATTCTATGGCCCTACCACTCCTTCCTCAATAGTACCATACCATTTTAATGATTCATTATTTAATTTTTGACATTGAAAAATCCCTGGTTGGGCAAATTCTCTTTTTAACTATTTTTTACAAAAATTTCTTCAGTATCTTATTTTGTTTATTTTTTCCAAACAACTTAATAATCTCTTTGTTGCAGATCCCCTTACCCCCAAAACTACTGGGATTTGATTGAAATGAGTTAAAACGTAAACATTATTTTTCTTTTTATTCATTTATTCTATCTGCCATTCACTTTCCACAGTTTCTGTTACCTGAGGTCAACTGAAGTCCAAAAATATGAAATGGAAAATTCCAGAATTAAACAATTCATGTTTTAAATTGTGCACCATTCTGAGTAGCATGATGATATCTTGTGCTATTGCAGTGCTGGGACGTGAATCCTCCTTTTGTTCAGTGTAACCATGTTGTCTGTGTTACCCGCCCATTAGTCACTTAGTGGTCATGTAGGTTATTCGATTGACATCATGGTACTTGTGTTCCAGTGACCCTTATTTTACTTAATAACAGCCTCGAAGTACAAGAATAGTGATACTGGCATATTCCTGTGTATATTCTATTTTATTATTAGCTATTGTTGTTAATATCTTACTATACTTAATTTATCAATTAAAATTTATCATATATATGCATACATACAATAAACACAGTACTTACAGGGTCGGGTACTATCTGTGGCTTGAGGTGTCCACTGCAGTCTTGGAATTTATCCTTTACAGATAGGAGAAGACTAATGTTTAAGTATTTACTGAGCACTTACTATTTCTCAGACACTAGTACACACACTAGTGACAGGTGAACATGTCAGTAAACAAGTCAAGCAATATCACTAATTTTGAGGAGCTTACATTTTAGTTGGATGTGATGATATGGAGATAAAGTATAAACAAGCAAATAGGTACACAAACAGGATAATTCACATAGTAATGAATGTCATGGCAACATTTAAACAGCATAATGTGATATGACCATCTCAGCGAATGGTGAGGGTTTGTTTAGATCAGGTGGCTTCAAAAGGTGACACTCGAACTGAAAACTGAATTATGAGAAGAAGCCTTGCGCAGATCTGAAGCAAAAGTGTCCCAAACTGAAGTTAGAAGCTAAGAGTTCTGTTTTGTACCTTCAAAGTTTGATATGCTAAGATTTATCAGTGTGACTTGCCAAGTAGATAATCGGGTACATGACTGGCAGTCAGGGGAGAGGTCAGGGCTGGCGTCATCAACATATAGTTAGTATTTAAAACCATAAGAAAAGGTGAGTTCATCTAGAAAGAATGCAAATAGAGAAGAGAAGATGATTAAGAACCAAAACCTTCAGAAGTGTTCAGGAAAGGGAAAATTCAGGTAAGGAGCTGAATGGAGCAGACAGTAAGGCGGAAACACAAACAGGAAAAGGTTGTAGCATAAATTCCAAGAGAAGGATGTGTTTTCAGGAGAGAGGGAATTATCACGTCTTTACACTATTGTTTTCCTCTTGAGAAACATGATAAGTCTCTGCATTTATTTAAGCCTTTTTTTTTTTTTTTTTTTTTTTTTTTTGAGGCGGAGTCTCACTCTGTCGCCCAGGCTGGAGTGCAGTGGCGCAATCTCGGCTCACTGCAAGATACACCTCCTGGGTTCACTCCATTCTCCTGCCCCAGCCTCCCGAATAGCTGGTACTACAGGCGCCCACCACCGCGCCCGGCTAATTTTTTGTATTTTTAGTAGAGATGGGGTTTCACCGTGTTGGCCAGGATGGTCTCGATCTCCTGACCTCGCGATCCGCCCGCCTCGGCCTCCCAAAGTGCAGGGATTACAGGTGTGAGCCACCGCGCCTGGCCTTAAGCCTTCTTTTTTGTCTTTTCTGTCGCTTAGTAAAGTTTTGTGGTTTTCTTCACAGAGGTTCTCAACACAAAAAATATTTAGTTTATCTTTTTTTAAAAATGTATTATTTTGTTATAAATTGACAAGTTGTAATTGTATATATTCATGATTTACGGGATACAAAGTTATGTGATGATGTATGTGTACAATGAGAAATGAATAAATCAACTCATTAACATATTAATCACCTCAAATACTTATTTTTTGTAGTGAGAACATTTGAAGTTTGCTGTCTTATTAGCAATTTTGAAATACACCCTATTATCAACTATAGTCACTGTGCTGTGCAATATATCTCAAAAATTATTCCTCCTATCTAACTGAAACTTTGTGTTCTTTAACCAACATCTCCCCATTTATATCTACCCCCTAGACCTGGTAACCACCATTCTACTCTCTGCTTCTGAGTTCAATTATTTCAAATTCTACATATAAGTGAGATAATGAGGTATTTCCATTTCTGTGCCTAACTAATTTTGTTTAACATAGTGTCCTCCAGGATAATCCATGTTGTCTCAAATGAGAGAATTTTCTTATTTCGGGGTGCTGAATAGTATTCAGTTGCGCATATATAAAACATTTTCTTCATCTATTCATCCTTTTATTGTTACTTAGGTTGATTCTATAACTTAGCTATTGTGAATGATGCTACAATGAACATGAAAGTGCAGATAACTCTTTAACATACTGATTTTATTTTCTTTAGATATAAACACAGTACTGAGATCACTGGATCATATGGTAATTCTATTTTTAGTTTATTGTGGAAACTGCATATAGTTTTCTATAATGGCTATACTAATGTACATTTCCACCAACAGTGTACAAGGATTGTCTTCTCTCCACATCCTTTCCCACACTTTCGATCTTTCATCTTTTTAGTAACATCTATTCTAACCAGTGTGAGGAGATATCTCATTATGGTTTTAATTTGCATTTCCCTAATTATTAGTGATGTTGAGCATTTTTTCATGTATCTCAAATATGTGGTCATTTGTATGTCTCCTTTTGAAAAAATATCTATTTAGGCCTTTACCATTTCTATTAATTTAACATTTTTTTAACTTTTATTTTATGTCCAGGGGTACATGTACAGGTTTGTTACATGGGTAAACTTGTGTCATGGGGGGCTTGTTGTACTGATTATTTTATCACCCAGTTATTAAGCCTAGTACTCATTAGTTATTTTTCCTGATCCTCGCTCTCCTCCCATGGCCCACCCTCCAAAAGGCCCTAGTGTGTGTTGTTCCCCTCTTTGTGTCTATGCATTCTCATCATTTAGCTCTCACTTATAAGTGAGAAAAGGTGATATTTGGTTTTCTGTTCCTGCATTAGTTGGCTTAGGATAATGACCTTCAGCTCCATCCATGTCCCTGCAAAGGACATGATCTCATTCTTCTTTATCACTGTATTGTATTCCATGGTGTATGTGTACCACATTTTCTTTATCCAGTCTATCACTGATGGGCATTTAGGTTGATTCCTTGTCTTTGTGATTGTGAGTAGTGCTACAATGAACATACATGTGCATATGTATTTATAACAGAAATATTTATATTTCTTTGGGCATAAACCCAGTAATGGGATTTCTGGGTTGAATCCTTTACCATTTTTTAATTGGGTTGTTTTCTTGTTATTCAGTTGTTTGAGTTCCCTGTATATTTTGTATATTAATCCCTTATCAGATGTATGGCTTGCAAATATTTTCTCCTAATTTGTAGGTCGTCTCTTCACTATGCTTATTGTTTCCTTTGCTGTGCAGAAGATAGAATTCAGGAGCAACGCCATCAAGTCCTTGGCTTGGACTCTTTAATGAGAGTCTCTTTAATGGGAGACTCTTTATTACTGACTCAATTTCCTTACTCATTATTAGTCTGTTCAGATTTTATATATGTATTTATTATTCAATCTTGATAGGTGGTGTGTGTCTTGAAATTTATCCAATTTTTTCTATGTTATCCTAATTGTTGCTGTAGAATTGATCATGGTGGTCTTTTATGATCCTTTTTATGAATTTGATATTTGTCATACGGTCTCCTATTTCATTGTTGATTGCATTTATTTGCATATACTTTCTTTTTTTCCTAGACTAAGGTTTTATCAATTGTATTTGTCATCTCAAAAAACCAACCCCTAGTTTGTTAACATTTTCTATTGTTTCTGTAGCCTTTATTACTTTTATTTTTGCTTTGATCTATATTATTTCCTCTCTTCTACTAACTTTGGGCTTAGACTGTTTTTATAGTTCCTTGAGGTGTACAGTTAGGTGGTTTACATGAGATCTTCTCTTTTAATGTAGGTATTTATTGCAATAAAATTCTTTCTTAGAGCTGGTTTTGCTGTATCCCACAAGGAATGAGAACATGTGGTGTTTGGTGTCCTATTCCTGTGTTAGTTTGCTGAAAATAATGGCTTCCAGCTTCATCCATGTCCCTGCAAATGACATGATCTCATTCCTTTTTATGACTGCATGGTATTCCATGGCGTATATGTACTACATTTTCTTTATCCAGTCTGTCACTGATGGACATTTGGGTTGGTTCCATGTCTTTGCTATTGTAAACGGTGCTGCAATAAACATACTTGTGCATGTGTCTTTATAGTAGAATGATTTATATTCCTTTGGATATATACTCAGTAATGTGATTGCTGGGTCAAATAGTATTTTTGGTTGTAAATGCTTGAGGAATTGCCACACTGTCTTCCACAATGGTTGAACTAATTCACATTCCCACCAACAGTGTAAAAGCATTACTAATTCTCCACAGCCTCATCAGGATCTATTGTTTCTTGACTTTTTAATGATCTCCATTCTAACTGGCATGAGATGGTATCTCAAGGTTTTGATTTGCATTTCTCTAATGATCAGTGATGTTGAGCTTTTTTCATATGTTTTTTGGCCACATACATGTGTTCTTTTGAGAAGTGTCTGTTCATATCCTTTGCTCACTTTTTGATGTTTTTTATAAATTGTAAATTTTTTACAGTTCCTGGTAGATTCTGGATATTAGACCTTTGTCAGATGGGTAGATTGCGAAAATTTTCTCCCATTCTGTAGGTTGCCTGTTCACTCTGATGATAGTTTCTTTCACTGTGCAGAAGCTAATTACTTAATTAGATCCCATTCGGCTTTTGTCCCAATTGCTTTTGGCATTTTTGTAATGAAGTCTTTGCCCATGCCTATGTCCAAAATGGTATTGGCCTAGGTCTTCTTCTAGGGTTTTTATGGTTTGGGGTTTTAAATTTAAGTCTTTAATCCATCTTGAGTTAGTTTTTGTACAAGGTGTAAAGAAGTGGTACAGTTTCAGTTTTCTGCATATGGCTAGCCTGTTTTCCCAACACCATTTATTGAACAGGGAACCATTTCCCCATTGCTTGTATTTATCTGGTTTGTCAAAGATCAGATGGTTGTATATGTATGTTGTTATTTCTGAGGTCTCTTCTCTGTTCCATTGGTCAATATATCTGTCTTGGTACTAGTACCATGCTCTTTTGGTTACTGTGGCCTTGTAGTATAGTTTGAAGTCAGACAGTGTGATGCCTCCAGCTTTGTTCTTTTTGCTTAGGATTTCTTGGCTGTATGGGCTCTTTTTTGGTTCCATATGAAATTTAGAGTAGTTTATTCTAATTATGGGAAAAATGTCAATGGTAGTTTGATGGGAATAGCATTGAACCTATAAATTACTTTGTGTAGTATGGCCATTTTCACAATGTTGATTTTTCCTATCCATGAGCATGGAATGCTTTTCGATTTGTTTGTGTCCTCCCTTATTTGCTTGAGGAGTGGTTTGTAGTTCTCCTTGAAAAGGTCCTTCACATCCCTTGTTAGCTGTATTCCTAGGTATTTTATTATCTTTGTAGCAATTGCAAATGGGAGTTCATTCATGATTCGGCTCTCCGCTCGTCGATTGTTGATATATAGGAGTAATTGTGATTTTTGCACATTAATTTTGTATCCCGAGACTTTGTTGAAGTTGCTTATTAGTTTAAGGAGTTTTGGGGTTGAGACGATGGGGTTTTCTAAATATAAAATCATGTCATCTGCAAATAGAGACAATTTGACTTCCTCTCTTCCTATTTGAATACCATTTACCTTTTTATCTTGCCTGATTACCCTGGCCAGAACTTCTAATACTATGTTGAATAGGAGTGGTGAGAGAGGGCATCCTTTCCTTGTGCCAGTTTTCAAAGTGAATGCTTCCAGCTTTTGCCCATTTAGTATATCGGTTGTGGGTTTGTCTTAAATAGCTCTTGTTATTTACAGCTATGTTCCATCAATAACTAATTCATTGAAAGTTTTTAATGTGAAGGGATGTTTAATTTTATCTAAGGCCTTTCCTGCATCTATTGAAATGATCATGTAGTATTTGTCTTCAGTTCTGTTTGTGTGATGGATTAAGTTTATTGATTTGCATATGTTGAACCAGTCTTGCATCCCAGGCATAAAGCCAAGTTGATCATATTGGATATGCTTTTTGATGTGCTTTAGGATTCGGTTTGCCAGTATTTTATTGAGGATTTACGCCACGTTGTTCAGCAGGAATATTGGCTTGAAGTTTTATTTTTTTGTTGTATCTCTGCCTGGTTTTGGTATCAGGATGATGCTGACCTCATAAAATGAGTTAGAGAGGAGTCCCTCCATTTCAGTTGTTTGGAATAGTTTCAGAAGAAATGGTACCAGCTCCTCTTTGTGTCTCTGGTGGAATTCCGCTGTGAATCCATTGGGTCCTGTCTTTTTTTGGTTGGTAGACTATTAATTACTGCCTCAATTTCAGAACTTGTTATTGGTCTATTCAGGGATTTGACTTCTTCCTGATTTAGTCTTGGAAGGGTGTATATGTTCAGGAATTTATCTATTTCTTCTAGTTTAGATCATTCTACTATAAAGACACATGCACACTTAAGTTTATTGTGACACTATTCACATTAGCAAAGACTTGGAACCAACCCAAATGCCCATTAATGATAGACTGGATAAAGAATATGTGGCACATATACACCATGGAATACCATGCAGCCATAAGAAAGGATGAGTTCATGTCCTTTGCTGGGACCTGGATTAAGCTGGAAACCATCATTCTCAGCAAACTAACACAAGAACAGAAAACCAAACATGCCTGTTCTTACTCATAATTGGAAGTTGAACAATAAGAATACATGGACACAGGGAGGGGAACGTCATGCACCGGGCCTGTTGGGAGGTGGGAGGCTGGGGGAGGGATAGCATTAAGAGAAATACTTAATGTAGATGACGGGTTCATGGGTGCAGCAAACCACGATGACACATGTATACCTATGTAACAAATCTGTACGTTCTGCACATGTACCCTAGAACTTGAAGCAAAATAATAATAATAAAAGAAAACCTCTGAAAGAGCACAAATAGACAATTTAAGGTCACACCTCAAGCAGCTAGAGGAACAAAAACAAATGAAACCTAAATCCAGCAGAAGAAAAGAAATAACAAAGATCAGAACAGAACTAAATGAAATTAAAACAAGAAAAATACGAAAGATAAATGAAACAAAAAGATGATTCTTTGAAAAGATAAATAAAATTGATAGACCATTAGCAAGATTAACTAAAAAAAGCAGAGAGAAGTTTTAAATAAGCTCAATTAGAAATGAAATGAGAGATATTACAACAATATCACAGAAATACAAAAGATCATTCAAGGCTACTATAAACACCTTTATCCACATAAACTAGAAAACCTAGAAAAGATGGATAAATTCCTGGAAATATATGACCCTCCTAGCTTAAATCAGAAAGAATTAGAACACCTGAGTCAACCAATAACAAGTAGCAAAAGTAAAATGGTAATAAAACATCACCAATAAAAAGTAGTCCAAGACCAGACAGATTCACAGCTGAATTCTATCAGACATTAAGGAAAAATTGGTACCAATCCTATTGACACTATTTCACAGAATTGAGAAAAAGGAAATCCTCCTTAAATTGTTCTATGAAGCCAGTATCACCCTAATACCAAAACCAGGAAAAGATGTAACAAAAAAAGAAAACTCCAGGCCAGTATCACTGATGAACATAGATGCAAAAATGCTTAACAAAATACTAGCTAACTGAATCCAACAGCGTATTGAAAAGATTATCCACCATGATCAAGTGGGTTTCATACCAGGGATGCAGGAGTGGTTTAGCATACATAAGTCAATAAATGTGGTACAGCACATAAACATAATTAAAAACAAAAATCACATGATCATATTAATAGATGCAGAAAAAATATTTGACAAAATCCAGCATCTTTTATGATTAAAACCCTAAGCAAAATTGGCATACAAGGAACATACCACAATGTAATAAAAGCCGTCTATGGCAAACCCATAGCCATCATAATACTGACTAGGGAAAAGCTGAAAGCATTCTCCCTGAGAACTGGAACAAAAAAAGAATGCCCACTCTCACCACTTCTATTTAACATAGTACTGGAAATCTTAGCCAGAGCAATAAGACAAGAGAAAGAAATAAAAGGCATCCAAATCTGTAAAGAGGAAATCAAACTATTGCTGTTTGCTGATGATATGATCTCATACCTAGAAAACCCCAAAGACTCATCCAAAAAGCTCATAAAACTGATAAATGAATTCAGCAAAATTTCAGGATACAAAATTAATGTACAAAAATCAATAGCCCTGCTATACACCAATAGTGACCAAGTTGAGAATCAAATAAAGAACTCAACCGCTTTTACAATATCTGCAAAAAACAAAAACAAAAACAAAACAAAAAAAACTTAGAAATATACCTAACCAAGGACGTGAAAGACCTCTATAAGAAAAACTAAAAAACACTGTTGAAAGAAAGCACAGATGAAACAAACAAATGGAAGCACATCCCATGCTCATGAATGGGTAAAATCAATAGTGTGAAAATGACCATACTGCCAAAAGCAATCTACAAATTCAATGCAATTCTCATAAAAATACTACCATCTTTCTTCAGAGAACTAGAATAAACACCCTTAAAATTCATATGGAACAAAAAAAGAGTTCACATAGCCATAACAAGACTGAACGAAAAGAACAAATCAGGAGGGATCACATTACCTGACTTTAAATTAAACTATAAGGCAATAGTCACAAAAATAGCATGGTATTGGTATAAAAATAGGCACATAGACCTATGGAACAGAATAGAAAACCCAGGAATAAAGCCAAATGCTTATAGCCAACTGATCTTCTACAAAGTGAACAGAAACATAAAGTGGAGAAAGGACACCCTATTCAACAAATGGTGCTGGGATAATCGGCAAGCCACACGTAGGAGAATAAAACTGCCTCCTCGGCTGGGCGCGGTGGTTCACGCCTGTAATCCAAGCACTTTGGGAGGCCAAGGCGGGCAGATCACAAGGTCAGATCAAGACCATCATGGCTAACACATTAGCCAGCCATGATGGCGGGCTCCTGTAGTCTCAGCTACTCCGGAGGCTGAGGCAGGAGAATGGCGTGAACCTGGGAGGGGGAGCTTGCAGTGAGCCGAGATCGTGCCACTGCACTCCAGCCTGGGCAACAACGAGACTCTGTCTCAAAAAAACAAACAAACAAACAAACAAACAAAACAAACAAAAAAAAAACTGCATCCTCTTCTCTTACCTTATACAAAAATCAACTCAATATGGATCAAGGACTTAAATCTAAGACCTGAAACTATAAAAATTCTAGAAGATAACACTGGAGAAACCCCTCTAGACATTGGCTGAGGCAAAGACTTCATGACCAAGATCCCAAAAGCAAATGCAACAAAAACAAAGATAAATAAATGGGAGTTAATTAAACTAAAGTACTTCTGCACGGCAAAAAGAATAATCAAAAGAATAAGCAGACAGCCTACAGAGTGGGAGAAAATCTTCACAACCTATACATCTGACAAAGGACTAATACCCAGAATCTACAAGGAACTCAAACAAATTAGCAAGAAAGAAACAGAGAATCCCATCAAAAGTTGGCTAAGGACATGAATAGACAATTTTCAAAAGAAGATACACAAATGGCCAGCAAATATATGAAAGAATGCTCAACATCACTAATGGTCAGGAAAATACATATCAAAACCACAATGTGATACCACCTTACTCCTGCAAGAATGCCCATAATCAAAAAGTCAAAAAAAAAAAAAAAATAGATGTTGGGAACACTTCTACATTGCTGGTGGGAATGTAAACTAGTACAACCAATTATGGAAAACAGTGTGGAGAATCCCCAAACAACTAAAATAGAACTACCATTTGATGCAACCATCCCACTACTGGGTATCTACCCAGAGGAAAGAAGACATTATATGAAAAAGATACTAGCACACACATATTTATAGGAGCACAATTTGCAATTGAAAGAAAATAAAACAAGCCCAGTGTCCATCAATCAATGAGTGGATAAAGAATTTGTGAGATATA
>NW_012098710.1:233494-263361 GCF_000951045.1 Mandrillus leucophaeus | reverse complement strand
GAATGAATGATTGAATACTACTCAACCATAAAAAGGAACAAATTAATGGCATTCACAGCAACCTGGATGGAACTAGAGATTATTATTCTAAGTGAAGTAACTCAGGAATGGAAAACCAAACGTCGTATGTTCTTACTCATAAGTGGGAGCTAAGCTATGAGGCTACAAAGGCATAGGAATGATACAATGAACTTTGGGGACTTGAGGAAAAGGGTGAGGTGGTAAGGGATAAAAGACAACAAATTGGGTTCAGTGTATGCTGCTCAGGTGATGGGTGTACCAAAATCTCACAAATCACTACTGAATAACTTACCCATGTAACCAAATGCCATAGGTTCCTTAAAAATCTATGGAAATTTAAAAAAAAAGCTTTAAAAAAGAAATAACTCTGTCGTTCACTCTCCCTTTTGGAATGGAAAATGAACACATTCCCTCTGGTTTTGTTTTATGTTTTACGGTGGATGGCAGATGAAAAACAAACATCAAATGTTTGTCAATTTTTGTTGTGACAGCATCACTCAACATGCATAAACTTATATTTTCTAATGACAATAAAATGCAAATGCCATTTCTGTAATAAAAAAACCCCTGAAAATCCGAGCTGTTTTATGGGTTTTTAAACCCAGTTTCTCAGGATTAAATTTAAGATGAGACACAGAATGCATTTGTACTTCCCAGTATTTGTCCTTTACTGTTTAAAAAGAAAACCCTCCAACAGGAAATCAATTTTGTTGTTATGATAGTTGTAAAATCTTTATTAAAGTCATACTTGATGGAAAAGTCATTGTTATAACCACTGTGAAAAACAGTCTGGATAATTTTTTAGTAGGCATTTACTCAAGGGAAAGGGAAATGTATGTCCATATAAAAACCTATATGCAATTGTTTATAGCAACTTTATTCATAATCTCCCCAAAGCAGAAACAATCCAAATGTCCATCAGCTAGTGAATGAATTAACACTCTGATTCATCCATCCACACAATGGAACACAATTTATCAATAAAAAAGAGCAAACTATTGATACATGAAACAACGTGGATGAATCTCAGACGTGTATTGCTAAGCAAAAGAAACCAGACTCAAAAGGTTATATACTGTTTGAATCCATTTGTAAGATATTCTAGAAAATAAAAAACCATGAAGACATAAATCAGACCAGTGGCTGGTGGGAGAGGAGCCGGGAAGCATTGACTTCAAAGGGACACAAGGGAAATTTTTGAATCATGATTGTGATTATACAGCTGTATACATTTTTCAAAATTTACAGAACTGTATGCCAAAAAGGGGGATTTTAATGTATCTAAATTAATCTCACATTAATAAAGCACATTGTAAGATATTATTTAACTATTTCAGCTAACAATTACTCACAACTGATTAATTATTTGGTGAAATTTCCAAGCCCATTGCTTCTTCTCTTGTTGACATTTTGGCTGGTTTCTGGCATATTCACACTTCTACCAGAAAGTGATAGAGGCTAAAATGAGAATGGGATAAACCTGAAATCAGTTGATATTTATTAATTATGAAAAATATAGATGTAAGTACAGGAAAGCCAAGGTCTGAAATTAGTTTTGGGGGTGACCATGTTAAGAATTACAATGATTTATCTCCAGTGATTCTGAAACATGAGAGCTTAAATAACTTTTGTTTATGTAAATTATATCCACTAATATTTACCATATCAATAATTAAAACTGAGAAATGTTAAAAATATTTATTTATTAATTCATTTAAGATGAACAATAATACATCTATTATATGTTAACGTAATAATATAGGTATGCAAAGGCCCTGCATTTTCAGAAACAAAAAAGATAGTCATAGAATGGGGGGAGGGGCCAGGATGGTTGACTGGAAATAGCTACAGTCGGAGGCTCCCATGGACAAGAAAGAAAATGGCAAGTGAATCCTGCACTGGCAACTGAGGTATCCAGGCTGTCTCAATGAGTCTGACTAGGTGGTTGGTGCAACCCATGGAGAGCAAGAAAAGCAGGGTGGTGCAATGGCCCACCTGGGAGCCACATGGGACAAGGGGAGCTCCCACCCCCAGCCAAGGGAGGTAGTGAGTGATAGTGCTACCCTGCCCAGGAAGCCACACTTTTTCCATGGATCTGTGCAATCCATGCATCAGGAGATCCCCTCAAGAGCCCAAGCCTCTAGGGCCTTGATTCCCAAGCACAGAGCTGTGCAGATTGTCAATGGCCACTTGGCTGCAGACTAAGACTACTGAGTTTCTGGGAGGAGAGTTGGCCACCATCACTGTGGCTCCCTGCCGCCTAAGATGACTGAGCTACCTGGGGGAGAGGCAGCAAAAATCACTGCAGATCCAGTCAGCCATTTTTTCCTGGCTGTCCCAAGGAGACTGGGCAGTTTGAACCCAGGAGGATTTCCCCACAGTGCAGCACAGCAGCTATGGCAGATCATGGTCAGACTGCCTCTTTAGGTCAGACCCTCACCCATCCCTCTTCACCGGATGGAGTATCCTTGCAGGAATTTTAGCAACTCCAGCTAACGGGTTAGGGGAAAAACTCTGAACTCCCTGAAACTGTGCCCCGTGGGGAAGGGTGGCCGCAGTCTCCACAGATCAACAGACTTAATCTTCCCCCTGCTGGCTCTGAGGAATCCGGACAGTCCAGAGAGGTTGATTCCCTGCAGTGTGGCACAGCCCCTCTGACAAGGGGCAGCCAGAGTGCTTTGTTAAGCAGGTCCCAGATCCCATGACTCCTAACTGGGTGAGACCCCCCCAACAGGGGTTTCCAGGCACTTTATACAGGAGAGTTCCTGACTGCATTAGGTCTGTGCCTCTCTGGGACAGAGGTCCTAGAGGAAAGAACAGGCAGCCATCTTTGCTGTTTTGCAGCATCCACAGATGACACCTCCAGGTGTGAGAGGTACCCAGGTGAATAGGGTCTGGAGTGGATCCCTGGCAAACCACAGCAGCCCTACAGAAGAGGGGATTGACTGTTAAAAGAAAAACAAACAGAAAGAAACAATAACTACAACAGCATCAACAAAAAAGTCCCCACAAAAACCCCATCCAAAGGTCAGGAGCCTCAAATATCAAAGACAACCCGTGAAGATGAGAAAGAATGAGTGAAATAATGCTGAAAACTCAAAAACCCAGAGTGCCTCTTCTCCTCCAAATGATTGCAGCACCTCTGGAGCAAGGGCACAGAACTGGGCAGAGGCTGAGAGGGATGAATTGACAGAAGTAGGCTTCAGAAGGTGGGTAATAACAAACTTTGCTGAATTAAAGGAGTATTTTCTAACCCAATGCAAAGAAGCTAAGAGTCATGATGAAACACTACAGGAGCTATTAACTAGAATAACCAGTTTAGAGAGAAACATAAATAACCTGATGTAGCTGAAAAACACAACACGAGAACTTTACAATGCAGCCACAGTACCAATAGCCAAATTGACCAAGCAGAACAAAAAAATTCAGAGTCTGAAGACTCTCTTGCTGAAATAAAACAGGCAGACAAGATTAGAGGAAAACAAAAGAAAAGGAACAAACAACACCTCTACGAACTAGGAAATTATGTAAAAAGACTGAACCTACAAATGATTGAGGTACCTGAAAGAGCTGGAGAAAACAGAACCAAGTTGGAAAAGCATCAGGATATCCAGGAGAACTTCCCCAATCTAACAAGAGAGGCCAACATTCAAATTCAGGAAATCTAAAGAACTCCAGTAAGATACTCGATGAGAATATCAACTCCAAGCACATAATCATCAGATTCTCCAAGGTCAAACTGAAGGAAAAAATGTTAAGGGCAGCCAGAGAGAAAGGTCAGGTCACCTACAAAGGGAAGACCATCAGAATAACAGTGAACATTTCAGCAGAAACTCTATAAGCCAGAAAATATTGGAAGTGAATATTCAACATTCTTAAAGAAAAGAATTTCCAATCCAGAATTTCATATCTGGCCAAACTAAGCTTCATAAATGAAGGAGAATTAAAACCCTTTTCAGACAAGCAAATGCTGAGGGATTTTATCACCACCAGGCCTGCCTTGCAAGAGCTCCTGAGGGAAGCACTAAATATGGAAAGGAAAAACCATTACAAGTCACTTCAAAAACACACTAAAATACAAAGATCAATGACACTATGAAGGAAGTACATCAACAAGTCTGCAAAATAACCAGCTAGCATCATGATGACAGAATCAAATTAACACATAACAATATTAACCATAAATGTAAATGGGCTTAAAATGCCCCAATTAAAAGACACAAAATGACAAGCTGGATAAAGAGTCAAGACCCTTCTCACATGCAAAGACACACATAGGCTCAAAATAAAGGGATGGGGGAATATTTAGCAAGCAAATGGAAAGCAGAATAAAAGCAGGCATTGTAATCCTAGTTTCTGACAAAACAGACTTTAAACCAACAAAGACCACCCAAGACAAAGAAGGGCATTAAATAATGATAGAGGAATCAATTCAACAAGAAGAGCTAACTATCCTAAATATATATGCACACAGATTCATAAAACAAGTTCTTAGAGGCCTACACAGAGGCTTAGATTCCCACAGAATAATAATGGGAGACTTTAACACCCCACTGTCAATATTAGGTCATTGAGACAGAAAATTAACAAGTGATATGATTTGGCTGTGTCCCCACCCAAATCTCACCTGGAATTTTAATAATCCCATGTGTGAAGGGCAGGTCCAGGTAGAGATAATGGAATCAGTGAGGTGGTTTTCCTCATACAGTTCTCATAGTAGTGAATAAATCTCATGGGATCTGATGGTTTCATATAGGGCAGTTCCCCTGCACAAGCTCTCAAGCCTACTAAAATGTAAGACATGCCTTTGCTTCTCCTTTGCCTTCCATCATGACTGTGAGGCCTCCACAGCCATGTGAAACTGTGAGTCCATTAAACCTCTTTCCTTTTTAAATTACCCAGTCTTGGGCATGTCTTTATTAGTAGAGTGAGAACAGTCTAATACAACAAGGATGTGAACAAGGACTTGAACTCAGCTCTGGATCAAGTAAACCTGATAGATATCTACAGAATTATTCACCTCAAATCAAAGAATATACATTCTTCTTGGTGCCACATAGCACTTACTCTAAAATCAATCACATAATTGGGAGTAAAATACTCTTTGGCAAATGCAAAAGAACTGAAATCATAATAAACAGTCTCTCACATCAAAGCACAGTCAAATTAGAACTCAAGATTAAGAAACTCACTCAAAACCACACAACTCATGGAAATTGAACAAGCAGCTCCTGAATAACTCTTGGGTAAATAATGAAACTAAGGCAAAAATCAAGAAGTTCTTTGAAACCAATGAGAACAAAGAGACAATATACTAGAACCTCTGGGATGCAGCTACACCAGTGTTCAGAGGGAAATTTATAGCACTAAATGCCCACATTAAAAAGCTAGGAAGATCTCAAATTAACACCCTAACATCACAACTAAAAGAACTAGAGAACCAAGAGCAAACAAACCCCAAAGCTAGAAGACAGGAAATAACCAAGATCAGAATGGAACTTAAAGAGATAGAGATAGAAAAAATCTTCAAAAATCAATAAATCCAGGAGCTGTTTTCTGGGAAAAAAAAAAAAAAAAAGAAAGAAAGACAGCTAGCTAGACTTATGAAGAAGAAAAGCGAAAAGAATCAAATAGACACAATAAAAAACGATAAAGGGGATATTACCACTGACCCCACAGAAATACAATCATCAGAGAATAATATAAACACCTTTATTCAAATAAAGTAGAAAATCTAGAAGAAATAGATAAATTCCTGAACACATACACCTTACTGAGATTAAACTGGGAAGAAGTTAAATCCCTGCTTAGACCAATAATAAGTTCTGAAATTGAAGTAATAGTAAATAACCCCCAAAAAGCCCAGGACCAGACGGTTTTACAGCTTAATTCTACCAGAGGTACAAAGAGAAGCTGGTACCATTGATACCATTTCTTCTGAAACTATTCGAAACAATTGAAAAAGAGGGACTTCTCCCTAACTCATTTTATGAGACCAGCATCATCCTGATACCAAAACCTGGCAGAGATACAACAACAACAAAAAGATTTCAACCCGGTATTTCTGATGAATATCAATGCAAAAATCCTCAGTAACATACAGGCAAACCAAATCCAGCAGCACAACAAAAAGCATATTAACAAACCAGCTTCATCCCCAGGATGCAATACTGGTTCAACATATGCAAATCAATAAATGTAATCCATCACGTAAACAAAACCCATGACAAAAACCACATGATCATCTCAATAGATGCAGAAAAGGCCTTCAATAAAATTGAACATGCCCTCATGTTAAAAACTCTCAATAGACTAGGTATTGATGGAACATACCTTATAATAATCAGAGACATTTATGACAAACCCACAGCCAATATCATACTGAATGAGCAAAAGCTGGAAGCATTCCCCTGGAAAACCTTCGCAAGACAGGGATGCCCTCTCTCACCAAGCTTATTGAACATAGTATTGGAAGATCTGGCCAGGGCAATCAGGCAAGAGAAAGAAATAAAGCACATTCAAATAGGAAGAGAAAAAGGCAAACTGCCTGTTTGCAGATGACATGATCCTATATTTAGAAAACCCCATCCTCTAAGCACAAAAGCTTCTTAAGCTGATAAGCAACTTTAGGAAAGTCTTAGGATACAAAATGAATGTGCAATAATTACAAGCGTTTCTATACGCCAGCAACAGACAAGCAGAGAGCCAAATCATGAATGAACTCACCTTCACAATTTCTACAAAGAGAATAAAATACCTAGGAATACAGCTAACAAGGGAAGTGAAGGACCACTTCAAGGAGAACTACAAATCACTGCTCAAGGAAATAAGAGAGGACACAAACAAATGGGAAAAACATTCCATACTAACGGATAGGAAGAATCAATGTCATGAAAATGGCCATACTGCCGCAAATAATTTATAGATTCAACGTGATTTCCATTAAACTACCATTGACATTCTTCACAGAATTAGAAAAAGTACTTTAAAATTTATATGGAACCAAAAGAGCCTGTATAACCAAGACAATCCTAAGCAAAAAGAACAAAGCTGGAGGCATCATGCTACCCAACTTCGAACTGTACTACAAGGCTACAGTCACTAAAACAGCATGGTCCTGGTACAAAAAAGGACACACAGACCAATGGAGGAGAATAGAGATCACAGAAATAAGACCACACGTCTAAAAACATCTGATCTTCAACAAACCTGACAAAAACAAGCAATGGGGAAAAGATTCTCTATTTAACAAATGGTGCTGGAAAAACTGGCTAACCATATGCAGAAAACTGAAACTGAACCCCTTCTTTACACCTTAAACAAAAATAAACAAAAATAGATTAAAGACTTAAATGTAAAACCCTGAACTATGAAGATCCTAGAAGAAAATCTAGGCAATACTATTCAGGACATAGGCATGGGCAAAGATTTCATGATGAAAATATCAAAAGCAAGCAACAAATGCAAAAATTGACAAATGGGATCTAATTAAACTAAGGAGCTTCTGCACAGCAAAAGAAATTATTATTAGAGTGAACAGGCAACCTGCAGAATGGAAGAAAGTTTTTGCAATATATCCATCTGAGAAAGGTCTAATATCCAGAATCTATAAGGAACTTAAAGAAATTTACAAGAAAAAAATAAACAACCTTATCAAAAACTGAGCAAGAATATGAACAAGCCACTTCTCAAAAGAAGACTTTTATTTAGCCAACAAACATATGAAAAAAAGCTCAACATCACTGATCCTTAGAGAAACGCAAATCAAAACCACAATGAGATATCATCTCTTGTCAGTCAGAATGGTGATTTTTTTTCAAGATTCTGAAAACTTTTAATGTACATAAAGCAATTTGTACATTATAGCAAAAATTGCATTATTCAAGAATAAGTTACTTGTACAGTACATAAACAATACGTAAAAATTTGCAAAATACCTTCTGCCTATAATCACACAAGATGAATCCACTTTTTGTGTTATCACAATGTACTGTATATTCTAACCAAACACTGGATGTCAGATGTGTCCTTAATATACTCTCAAGTTCCTCTAGCTTGTGGGAGATATTAGAGCTAATACTTTTGCAATAAAGGACTTAGTCCTGAATAGAAAGCATGAAAGAATCTCAGGCAACCCTCAAGGAAAGGTCCAAGGCCCTGATTTTAGGTTAAGAAACTGTTATGTAAAAATAGTGTTCTCTGGCCCAAGATTTTAATGGCTGCTATTCCTTTCTCCTATGGTCCAGAAGTGATCAAAGGCAGATTTATACCAGATAAAGCCATATGGATTGCTGGTCTAATATTCAAAGCAGGTTAATTGACTTAGTTCTTCAGTGCTGGTGACTGTTAGTTTGTTCAATAAAGTCAGATGAAGGAAGTGACAGTGTTGGGAGCTGTGAAGCTGTACTTTTGGGGTCTGTAATTAAAGCTAACTGGAGGGATCGTAGTATCTACTTTCCAATCTGGCGTTTGGAGCCATGGCTCTTGATGGAAGTTGCTGGCTGGGCCTGGTAGGGACTGGAAGGAGATTGGTGGGGTGTGCTGTGCCTGTGGTGGCCTTTTCTTTGTGCTGGAGCAGGCCCAGCTGATGAAGGGGTGTGCAGCAGTGTGGGGCCTGCACCCTACTGGCTGCAGCTAGAATAATGATTATTAAAAAGTCAAGAAACAACAGATGCTGGCAAGGCTGTGGAGAAGTAGAAACACTTTTACACTTTTGTTGGGAATGTGAATTAGTTCAACCATTGTGGAAGACGGTGTGATGATTCCTCAAAGACCTAGAACCAGAAATGCCATTTGACCCAGCAATCCAGTTACTGGGTATATACCCAAAGGAATATAAATATTCTATTATAAGGATACATACACATGTATGTTCACTGCAGCAATATTTATAATAACCAAGACATAGAATCAACCCAAATGTCCATCAGTGATAGACTGGATAAAGAAAATATGGTACATACACAACATGGAATACTATTCAGCCATAAAAAAGAATGAGATCATGTCCTTTGCAGGGACATGGATGGAGCTGGAAGTCATTATCCTTAGCAAGCTAACACAGAAACAGAAAACCAAACACGGCATCTTCTCACTTATAAGTTGGAGCTGAACAATAAGAACACATAGACACAGGGAGGAGAACACCACCCACTGGGGCCTGTCATGGGGGTGGCGGTGGGGGAGAAAGAGCATCAGGATAAAGAGCTAATGCATGCAGGGCTTAATGCCTAGGTGGTGGACTGGCAGGTGCAGTAGACCACCATGGCACACGTTTACGTATGTAACAAATCTTCACGTCCTGTACATGTATCCTGACTTAAAATAAAATTAAATTTTTTAAAATGATAGCAAGAAGAGTGCCATAAGTTTTCATTTTTCCAAATGTCTCGCTTAACCAAAGACAGCTGGGTTCTCACATCATTCAGCCCACTGTGATACACCACTCTACTGTAAACTTGTAAGAGGATGAGGGTAAAAAAGGAAAATAATATTTTAGTATTATTACAAAAATAGTTGTGATTTTACAGACACCCTGAGAACGGATTAGAGACCTGCAAAGGTTCCCAGATTACATAGTTAGAATAGTTGTTCTACACTATTAGTGTAGGGAAAATGACACAATATTTATAAAATACTTACTATAAGTTAGGCACTGTGCTTAATACTTTGTATACATTATATATTATTATCCTCATTTTATAGATGAGAAAATAGAGGTTTAGGGCCATTAAGTGGTTCAGATTCCACTGGTAGTAAATGGTAAAGTTAGGATTGAAATCTCGGCCTGTCTGCCTGTAAAGCAAGGCCTTTCTTCACCATACCCCAACCCCAATTTTGCAGCTAATTGATGTGTGGCCATTGGAACCTGCTTCCATCCAGTAGTGGAAAGAAATAGGACTTGACATTGCTGGAACAACTAAGGATTTTACATAATCAGTTGTATTCCATGCATTTGGAATTTATTCCTCATAAAATTGAAAGGGATTAATGACTCTGACAGAATGCAGGCCTTCAAGCTAGCGGAAGTTCTTTCCAAATTTCCCTTTTAAAATCCTTCCTTTCCCTGCGTTTTCAAATCCAGAGCACAATCATCCTCCAACTACCTTAGGAAGGGATCGATAAAACCAATTCTCACTTAGGTGTTAGAGATTTAATGATACTCCTCTGAAGAGTATTTTTACTACCTGAGGGTGGGTAATGGCTCTTATTCATCTTTGTAACCCTAGCAACCTGCACACTGGAACTGTCAGTGTCCAATAAATATTGGTTGCTTTTAATGGGAAGTAAAAGGCCAAAGAGGGAGTTTTTGAAACCAAAGAAAGAATGAAATTTCAGTCATCAGTGGGGGAAATATATTTATCAGACCCAACAAATCACAACATACATAAAACTACATATCTAACTGCATGGAAGGACAACAATATTTGCTTTAATGTAAATGTCCTTTATGTTCAGTTTTGATTTGACTGTTCTAGAAACTCTGGAAAGTATATATTGTTGATTTGACAGTAGTTAACCTTTTAAAATGTTAAAATGTTAAATATTAATATTAAAACTAGTATTTTTGGCTACATTGTTTTTATGCTGTTGGTTTTCTCACATGTATTGGAGAGATCTAGAGAGAATGTAACTTCAACTGACAGCGATGTTGTTAATTGTTTCTCCCATCAATGGTTTGTCTCTATTGTAGCTTGTATAGCAATCAAAAGAAAGTTCCTAGTTATCTTTTCCATTCACTGCATTTGGAAGTTTGCACTAATCTAAGAGGGAAGAGACCTAATCATTGTGTAGAGGATCAAAATTGGGGCATGGTACATGATATGTATGCTCAAACTGTAAACTAGTCTCTCCCTGATATCAATATCAGTTCTGTCTCTAACCAAATTATGTTTACATTGAATGCAGTTTTTGTAAATCTGCAGAGGAATAATGCAAATGATAATTGTGTATGGTAGTTTTTAAAACTGTGTTTTTAATTTTAAATTTGAAAATAACCATGTCAAATGTAATAGCTTCCAGTCAGAATTCATTTTAAAAATGTTGATGTATATCGACTCATAATTAACTAACTCTTTGTAATTCTAAGCCCAATACCGAGTTAGTCCTTGTATAAATAATGATTGATAGACAAGGTTATTAAGTTTTGCCTTGTTGGTATGGCTGCCTTCTAGAAAAATGAAAAATATTAACTTGCTATCAACCTCTAGGAGATACGGCAGTTGTTATAAAATCCAAGGAACAACTTGCCCATGTGTTTGTCAGTAAAAGCTCAGTCTCAGAGAAATTCAACTATTAATTATGCAAGTTCTTAGAGGTTTGCAATACAATACTACTGGCAGTCACTTTCCATTCATACTGAAGTCTTATTTCTACTCTGGGCTTTAGATGTCTTATCAAGATGGTCAAAAGGAATCATTTATGTGCTAAAATTACCTTAGGTAAGAGCATTTCTATATCATACAGAATATTGAAATGTGACAAGAACTTTCTTTTTTCATCACTGTAGTACATAACTCTGAAGATTTTCCTGATCTAATTGGATTCGGATAAGTAGACTGAAGTAATAGTACTCTGTGGATCTTGCTATGAGTGTTTCTCATTCGGCAAATAAAAATGGCTAATATTTTATAGGCACTTTTTAGTAACTTCTTTTCTTCCCTAAAAGGCCCCTTTGGAAGTGAAATACTTCATTACTGCTAACGTTTTCTATTCTGTGGAGGCATCACCATAAGTGTAATGCACTTGGCCTCTCTTCACCCTTTACTATTCCTCTACCATGAGAGGTACAGTGACATGGTTAATAAGTTTGGGAACAAAAACTGGATTTTAATACAGCCCCCTCTTTCTTATTGGATACTATCTACATCCTCTTTTGCTCTTCTAAGAAAAGGACTCCACATGCAACCTGTGCATCCATACAGCATCACCTTTAACTAGACAGAGATAATTGTTAATTCTAAGATTCAGTGTCAAGAAATCCTCCTGACCAGTAACAATAATTACGTCCTTCAACCTAGACTTTATCAGTAATAAAGGCTCACTGTCTTGTGTTATGTCACATGTGATTCAGAATTCACATAGGAAAAGGGTGACTTTTTAAAAATGCCAACACCAGTCTCCATCATCTATCTACTCTGCCATTCTTTCCAGTATAAACCATTCTCTCATTTACCTGTTCATTCATCTGTTCTGTTTTCTTTCTACCTGCCCACGAAGCCATATACTATCTAAAAGAATGACAGTTGTCACTGTTTACTAATACATGGTGTAACCTTGGATCTTACCTAGAAGGAACTTAACACTTTAGGAATTAAACCAAAAGTCTTTACGATTTTGAGGCAGAGTTTTTCCTAGGGCACTGTGAATTAAAAATTTCCCTATCCTCTTTGCCCAAGGGGATTCGTAGTGAGGGATAAGTGACTCCTTTTGTGACTACTAAAATTGAGACCATTATACAAACAATTGCCTAATAAAATCTGCAATTATCTACAAAGTAAAATAATCAGGCTACTTCTTCCCACTTTGAATATATCTATTTTATAACTTTATTTTCCTCACTTAATGCTACATTTAACATATATTTGAATCTTATTTTACTATAAGTAGGTTTAGGAATATGTATAGAGAGTGGATAAAAGTACATGGTGTGGTTTCCTCCATGAATTCCTCCTTTGGAAGACCCTAGATTCATGCCACCCCAAGGAAAGTCTTGATAGAGGAGAACATACACATAAATTGTCCAGGCCAGTGGATACAACCTGGCAAAGAGTGTTATCATCATGCCACCATTAATTTCAGGAATGGCAGAAAGCATATACTCTGTGACAGCTTTGGATCTGAAAATTCAAATACAGCAAACATTTATTTTGTTCTTAACATGTGCATGACTTTACCAAATGTAGTGAGGAATATGAAGATGCTACCTACCTCGGACAGTGTATTCAATCACATAGTCCTCATGTGGTCTGAAAACTATCCCAGAGTTCAGAGTATGCACCAGGGATGCCAAAAATGCCAGATATCCACAACATATGTGGAGGGCTCCTAGGGCTTAGGACTTCAGCTCTGAGGGTTAGTTTTTAAATATGAAGTCTTAGAGTTGGAAAAAACTTTAGAGATTAGCTAGACTAGACTCCAACTCAACATAGGAATCTCCACTATACTATCCCTTACAAGTGGTCAGTTGTGTTTTTTCCCCATATTCCTAGTGATGGCAAGCTAATTACTTCAAAAAGGCAGGTTGCTATGTGTTTATAAAACTTTTGTGCACACACCGGGACCTATCACGGGGAGGGGGGAGGGGGGAGGGATTGCATTGGGAGTTATACCTGATGTAAATGACGAGTTGATGGGTGCTGACGAGTTGATGGGTGCAGCACACCAACATGGCACAGGTATACATATGTAACAAACCTGCACGTTATCCACATGTACCCTAGAACTTAAAGTATAATAAAAAAAACACAAAATGACAAAAAAAAACCTTTTGTGTAAAATTGCATGCTATTTGTGTGTTTACAGATGTAATTTAAATATTTATTTCTGAAAACATTGGTTTTTTTTGGCAAAGTACTAAACAGAAGCTCATATTATTAGGGCAACAGAAAATGTGGTATATTAAGGTTGCTGAATCAGTTGGTTACCAACAGGGCCCATAAAAGATGATGATATATATGGAATCTCAACCCAAAATAAGAGAAGAAAATTTTAAGGGAATTTTCTAGTATCTTGAAGTGAGTGTACTTCCAGTTAGAGTTAAGCACTGACTGTGTGGCTACCAAAAACCATCTAGCTGTTGTTCTTGAGGAGAAGGTGTGGGTTGTAAAAATATCTCTCTGAATTCTACATTATCTGGGAAGATAAAAAGAATCCACAAAAATTGAGGTAATATTATTTTTTAAAAATATAGAAGTTTTAGTTTCTAATAACAAAGAAAGAACTCAAAGCTAAGACAAGACTGCTAGCCCTTCTATTTTAGAGAATATGGAATTGTATCCACTGCCCCTACACAAAATACCTTGCTAGTAGTTGAATTTTATTTTTATTTATTTCCAGTTAATTTAGTTTAATTTTTAAATTACTATTTTGAGGGGTATATAGCAGTTGTACACATTTATGAGGTACAGACAAAATTTTGATACAAGCATGCAATGTGTAATGACCAAATCAGAGTAATTAGGATATCTGTCACCTGAAATATTTATCATGTCTTTGTGTTAGGAACATTCCAATTCTACTCTTCTAGCTATTTTGAAATATACAATAATCATTGTTAATTATAGTTGCTATTGTGTTACTGAACACTGGATCTTATTCCTTCTAACTATATGTTTGTACCCATTACCTATTAACTAATCCCTTTTTTATCTACCCCTTCCTTCTACCCTTCGCAGACTCTGGTAACTGCCATTTACTCTCTGCCTCCATGAGACCATTTTTTTTTAACTCTCACATATGAGTGAGAATATGTGATATTTGCCTTTCGGTGCCTGGTTTATTTCACTTCATATAGCGTCCTCCAGTTCAATACATGTTGTTGTAAATTACAGAACTTCATTATTTTATGCTAAATAATATTTCATTGTGTACATATACAACACTTCATGTATCCATTCACCCATTGATGGACATTTAAGTTAAGATATTTATATTTTGGCTATTATAAATACTACCACAATAAATGTGGGAGTGCAGATATATATTCAATATACCAATTTCCTTTCTTTTAAATATATACCCAGCAGTGGGAATGCTGGATCATGTGGTAGTTCTATTTTTAGTGTTTTGAGGAACCTCCATACTACTTTCCATAATGGCTGAATTAATTTACATTCCCATCAACAGTGTACGAGAGTTCCCCTTTCTTCAAATCCTCCTCAGCAGTTCATACTTTTCGTCTTTTTGATAGTAGCCATATAAACTGGGGGAGATGATATCTCATTGTGATTTAGTTTTGCATTTCTCTGATTATTAATGATGTTGGGCACTTTTTCATATAACTGTGGGCCGTTTGTATGTCTTCTTCTGAGAAATGTCTATTCAGATTTTTTGGCCATTTTACATTGGATTATTTGGTGTTTTGCTGTTGAGTTTTTGAACTGTTTATATACTCTGGTTATTAATCCCATGTCAGATGGATAGTTTGCAAATATTTTCTCCTTTTCTGTGGATCATTTCTTCACTTTGTTGATTGTTTCCTTTGCTATGCATAAGCTTTATTTTTTTTTAATTTGATGTGATCCCATTTTCCATTTTGTCTTTAGTTGGCTGTGCTTTTAGGGTATTACTCAAGAAATCTTTGCCCAGCCCAATATCCTGGAGAGTTTCCTCAATGTTTCCTTTAGTAGTTTCATAGTTTGAGGCCTCAGATTTAAGTATTTAATTCATTTTGATTTGATTTTTGTACATGGTGAGAATTAACAGTCTAGTTTATTCTTCTGCATATAGGTGTCCAGTTTTCCCAGCACCATTTATTGAATACACTGTCCTTTCCACAGTGTATGTTCTTAGCACCTTTATCAAAAATGAGTTCACTGTAGATGTATGGACTTATTTCTGAGTTCTCTCTTCTGTTCCACTGGTCTATGTATCTGTTTTTGTGCCAGTACCATGCTTTTTTAGTTACTATAGCTTTGTAGTATAATTTGAAGTCAAATACTGAGATGGTTCCAGTTTTGTTCTTTCTGCTCAGGATTGCTTTGACTACTCTGATTCTTTTGTGAGTAGTTAAATTTTAGCTGAATGTGTCACAGATTTGAAAAAGGGAGAAATTGAAAAACTCTGACCCAGTGAGTTATGTAACATATCTATTAGGTATACAATCTTTTAACCAGAGGGTGATGCTTGACCTCTTGAAGAAGCAGCAGCTTCCTAGAAACCATGGGACAAAGATGTCATGGCTTATAAAAGGTAGTTATGAGGGGAGTGAGAGAAAGTTTCATAGGAAAAGAAGTGAAGCAGAGGAATCACCATACCACTGTAAATGTGTAGATATAAATATACAAAATAGATAATAATAGATCCAACACTCTAACCACAATGGAGTGAACCAGACCATCTTAAAAAGCTAAGAATGCTTGCACATTATTAGAAGCAAGGGATTGTGCTACAGATTCTCAGAGGAGCCAAGCCTTGTTCACCAGTATTGCCCATAGGAAGTGTAGAGGATATTGAGAATAACTCAATGAGGCCAACGTGAAAGTGTGCCCCATCTTCCAGGAACAATGTTGAGGATGTGCTATAAAGCCTGCAGAGATATACTAAAGCTGTTGATTACTACCCAATCCTACTGCTTCTTTTGCCACCATAAGAATCAGCCCATTCTCACACTGTTATAAATAAATGCCTGAGACTGGGTAATCAATAAAGAAAAGAGGTTTAATTTGCTCACAGTTCTACAGGCTGTACAGAAAGAATGATACTGGCATGTGCTCAGCTTCTGGGGAGGCCTCAGAGTACTTACAATCATAGTGTACAGCAAAGGGAAAGCAGGCATGTCTTACATGACCAGAACAGGAGCAAAGGTGAGGGGGAGGTGCCACACACTTTTACAACCAGATCTCATGAGAGCTCACTATCAACAACAGCACCAAGTTGGCAGAGATAGTGTTAAACCATGAGAAACTGTCCCCACAATCCAATCATTTCCCACCAGGCCCCACCTCCAGCACTGGAGATTACATTTCAATGTAGGATTTGGGTAGGGACAAAGATAAAAACTATATCATTTTGCCCCTGGACCCTCCAAAATCTCATGCCCTTCTCACATTCAAAATACAGTCATGTCTTCCCAATAGTCCTCCAAAGTCTTAACTCATTTCAGCATTAACTCAAAAGTCTATAGCCTAAAGTCTCATCTAACACAAAGCTAGTCCCTTCTGCCTATGAATCTGCAAAATTAAAACAAAAACAAAAACAAAAACAAGTTAGTTACTTCCAAGATAAAATAAGGGTATAGGCATTAGGTAAATACTCTCATTTCAAAAGAAAGAAATTGGCCAAGAGAAAGGGGCTACATGCCCCCCCATGCAAGTCCAAAACCCAGCAGGGTAGTCATTAAATCTTAAATCTCCAAAATAATCTTCTTTGACTCCATGTCCCACATCCAGGGCACACCTATGAAAAGGATGGGCTCCCAAGGCCTTGGGCAGCTCTGCCCCCATGGCTTTGCATGGTTCAGCCCCCATGGCTGCTTTCAAGGTCTGGCATTGAGTGCTGTGGCTTTTCCAGACACATGGTGCAAGCTTTCAGTGAATCTACCATTCCAGGTTCTGGAGGTTGGCTCTCTTCTCACAGCTTCGCTAGACAGTGCCCCCATGGGGACTCTATGTGGGAGCTCCAACCCCACATTTTCCTTCTGCACTTCCCCAGTAGATGTTCTCCATGAGGGCTCTGCCCCTGCAGCTGGCTTCTGCCTGGAAAGCCAGGCTTTTTCATATATCCTCTGAAATCTAGGCAGAGGCTCCCAAGCCTCAACTCTTACAGTCTGCACCCCTGCAGGTTTAACACCATATGGAAGCTGCCAACACTTAAGGCTTGCACCCTCTGAAGCAGCATCCTGAGCTGTACCTGAGCCTCTTTGAGCCATAGCTGGTGCTGGAGTGGCCAGGATTCAAGGAGCAGTGTCCCAAGCCTATGCAGGGCAGCAGGACCCAGTGCCTGGCCCAGGGATCCATTCCATTCTCCTAGGCCTCCAGGTCTGTGATGGGAGGGGCTGCGGTGAAGGTCTCTGAAATGCCTTCGAGGCCTTCTCCCCATCGTTTTAGCCATCAACACCTGACTTCCTTTTAGTTATGCAAATTTATGCAACCTGCTTGAATTTTTCCCCTGAAACATTGACTTCTTTTTTACCACATGGCCAGGCTGCTAATTTTCCAAACTTTTATGCTCTGCTTCCCTTTCAAATATAAGTTCCAGTCATTTATTTGTTCATTCATAGTGCATAGGCTGGTAGAAGCAGACAGGCCACATTTGAATGCTTTGATGCCTAGAAATTTCTTCCACCAGACATGCTAAATCATCACTCTTAAGTTAAAAATTCCACAGATCCCCAGAGCAGGGGCACAATGCAGCCAGGCTGTTTGCTAAAGCATAGCACAGCAAAAGTGACCTTTACTTCTGCTTCCAATAAATTCTTCATTTGCATCTGAGATCTCAGTCTGGACTTCATTGTCCATATCACTATCAACATTTTGGTAACAATTTAACCAGTCAACCAGTTTCTAGGAAGTCCCAAATTTTCTCTCATCTTCTTGTCTTCTTCTGAGTCCTCCAAACACTTTTAGCCTCTGCCTAAACTTAAAAACCTAGTTACCATAACAGCAATAACAGAAAGAGAAAAAAATCAAAGTTTAAAACTTACCTTGTGATTAACACAAGAAAGCAATTTGGGAGAGGGCTAGTCACAATATTTGTGTCCACAAATGTTTGACACTAATGACTAAAGACAATGTAAGACAGTATAAAGACAATAATTATTAAAATAAGTATAGATATGTTTGAAGAGGGTCCTTAGGATGAAGAGACTCAAATGAATGTCTTTGGATGATCAAGTGAGGGAAAATGGGAATAACAAAAGGAGGGCAGGAGAAACCCCATCTCTACTAAAAATACAAAATTAGCCTGACCAACATGGTGACATCCCATCTGTAGTAAAAATACAAAATAAATTAGCCATGTATGGTGGTGCATGCCTGTAATCCCAGCTACTCGGGAGGCTGAGGCAGGAGAGTCACTTGAACCCAGGAGGCAAAGGTTGCGGTGAGGCTCCGAGATGCAGCCATTGCATTGCACTCCAGCCTAGGCAACAAGAGTGAAACTCTGTCTCAAAAAAAAAAAAAAAAAAAAAAAAAAAAAAAAAATCTTTTCTGCACTACCCATTTCCCTTAACCTGCAACTGAAGATGCAGTACTGAATCCTTTGTCTCCCTTGTTTAGTTGCCTGGAAGCTGGGATGGGAGCACCCAGGCTCTGAAAGTGCTATGCTCAGAGCACCTTTACCAGGACTCAAACAGGAGGGCTAGGTGAGGAATTTTCTTGTTAAAAAAAGTGTCCTGTGAATAGAAGGTATTGGAGGTTGGAGTTGGCCAGGAGAGATGGGGGCCGGTGGAGGTGTATGCTGGAAACTCCTTTTACATGTAGCTTATCTTGTCTCTACATCTCTGGGGTGCCAGGTAGCAGAAGGTGCCACCCACACAGCCTACTCCATCCTGGGAACCAAGTCTTGGTGTTAGTGGGTTACCTTAGGTAGAATAGTATTCACTTCCTTATTACTCCTTTTGTCCATCTGGAGGATTTATAGAGATTCTAAGGAGGAATATAATTTTGGGTTTGAGTTGGCATCTAGAGATGGAGGTACTTATCCCATACCCCAACTCCTACCTTACTTTAGGAGCAACTATTGTCAATGGGCCTACTTGCATCAGGACTACAAGACCTTTTGGGGTTAATGATGAAGAGAATTTGATGACTGGTGGTCAGGCCATAGGACAATAACACTAACAGTCCTGATCAAAGAGAAGATACAAAGCTTACTGTCACACTACTCCCCAACTTCTGGGAAAGGGAGTCATGGTGTCAAGAGTGATAAAAGATTTTACCCAGAGGTAGATGAGAATTGAGCGCTCTGGACTATATCTTGACTCACTGGTTCATTTTTGGAAGGAGTACTTTTGAGTAAGATATAGAATAAGTAAGTAAGTAAAATGTTGTCTAACCTAGGTCCTTACAGTTTGCCCCCAAGGTCTTTAGCAGATGGGAGTGTGAACTGAGGAGCCAGATTACCCTGTGAGAGCCTCAGGAAAAATTGCAAATGTTACTGAGGTGAGTAGCTGCCCCAACTCAGCCGGAGCAGAGAGAATAGGTTTAGCCAGTGGTTGTTTTCCTCAGCTGATTCCACAGAGACCGCAAGGATATGCCACATTTCAGAGCAGTTTCACAGCTGGTCCCTGAGACACCCACAAGCTGCCTATACAGCAGCCACTTATCTTGTGAGACCAGAGTAAGTGTGGAATATCATCTGGCTGTTTCAGAGGGGTGAATGGCTGGAAAGAATTTTGTGGGAAGGTTGCAGGGGGGTATTGTGGGTGAGAAATGAATCAGTGACATAGTGCCTACATAATCACAATGATGTTGGGAATTTAAAAGAGAGTATGTATAGTCATAGGCAACAATGTCGGGATGGTTGTAAATCTCTTCAAAGTAGCAGAACGATTTCTCACCTTCTAAAGAAGACACGAATCAGTATTTGTGGGCTATATTTATGTACATAATTGATCTTGGACAAAATGGTGAGGGAAGCATGTTTGATACTTTGGTCTACTCATATTTTAACTGAACCAAACAAATTTGTGAAAAGGGGTGTGTGTGTGTGTGTGTGTGTGTGTGTGTGTGTGTGTGTGTGGCTTGTAGTATTTAGCACATAGATTAGTTCTGGAGGTCAGATCTTGCTGACTTACCAGGACTCTCCTCCCTCAGCCCCCGCTCATCACCACCCAAATTGGGTTTCCTGCTTCCCCTTCCTTTACACCTTGTAGATTCTCCTGCCTTCTCCAACTTAGGTGCCTGGCCCTTTTCTCTCTCAGCTTCTTTCTCCCTGCTTCTTTCCTCTTGAGTCATATTTCTCTGCACTCCCTTCTCTGTACCCCTCTCTTCCACTCTCTCCTCCCTTCCCTCTTAATCCCCCTCTTGTTTTTCTTCCTTCTGATCCATCTGCTCAGACCTCCCAGATTTCTCCCCTCAGGGGCCTCAGTGTTGACATTCTGCTCTTTCCTTTACTTCCTCCTAGTACAGGCAGAAAAGGAGAAAAAACTTTTAAGTCTTTACACAAACTGCAACTCCCCTAATTCATTCTGATTGCAGGGTGATGGTTCGGGGTGGGAGAAAGGGAGGAGTTAAAATCACTCTGAATTAATGAAAAATCTAAGTAGTAGAACAGTTTGAAAGAAATGTGATTGTATTACTTTCAAATGTATCCAGTCATATTGCTAACTGAAAGAGAATCTAAGAGACTCCTATAAGTGCTTTAACAAAAAGATAAGGATTATTTATAATTATAATTATTTAAATATAAATGAAGGTTGTTTAAGGCCCTCACTCTCACTTAAATAGGCTGACATTTCCCTTATTTACACTTAAATCTATGAGCAGACCCCTTTTCTTAGCCAAAGGTAAACTCCTGTTATAAAGGATCTTTACAACAGTGATTATCCTGTCACTGCAGGTGGTCCATTATAACAGTGCTTTGTTGATCTGGTTACTCAAATAGCTAACAATAATGCACAGCAAATATTTTTCCTGGTCCGTATCTATTTAATAGTTATTCTCTACAGAGGTGGTGAGCTCTTTTCCATTGCAGGTGGTAAACAGGAGAGGGGAGTGGAGATGAGTTATTCTGGAACTGACTGATGTGGTTGATGTATTTGCCTATCTGTGCACAAAACTATGGTTGTCTGTGAGCACGTAAAGAAGGGAGGAGAAGGAGTTAAGGAATTGTGTGTATAGTAGCAGATATAAAGAAGTCTCATGTCTTTGTACATGAGGACACGATAGATACCTAGATGTGTGTTTAGGCATCTCAAATAAATTTGTTTGCATTGGGGAATATGTGTCCGAGATCTGAGTGTTTAGATAGATATGAGCGCATGTGAGCAAACTTGTATAAACATTTGTGTAAAGGGTAAAGTTTGTGAAAATTGTAGTTTAGCTCTGTGAGTAGCTGAGCATAATTTATGTGTGTGTGACAAAAAAGTGCTCTGTACCAGTATTTCTCAAAAATGGTTGTGAGAATTTCCTTAAGTCCTACTCCTCTACTAATGCAGATCCTTTGAGTTCTCTTTCACTATTTCTCCTTTATTTTCCTCTCCATGATTAATTCAAATGCCATTCTGAAGTGTGCTCAACACATAATTAGATGCTGAAAAAGAGCAGTTGGGGGCAACTTGCAGAAGAAGCCCTGTAAGTGTGACAGTAAGTAAGGAGAGTATCCTTTGTTGCGTCCAGCAGTTTTAGGCTACAGGACTCCTCAGGTAATACTCCTAGTGTCTCCTCAATGCCCCTGCAAACAGCCAGGTACCAAGGTGACCTTGACTTTCTTAGTACCAGTGATCTTTTCCACCACTTCCTCAGCCCTCTCATGGGAGGCTATAGCTTTAGACTTTGTTGCCACTCACAGCTCTTCTACCTCCATGGCTTTCCCCAAACTCTGAATTTTGGTCTCTCTTACTATAACTATAATGAAACTATAATTCATTCATTTATTCAACAAATATTCACTGACATGAAAAATATGCAAAGGATACAATATGCTAGACAGTGATGAGTGCTATTGAACAAAGTAGAACAAAATAATAGAGATTGGGAGTGTACATGTGGGAATGGGTATTACAAATTGCAATTTTAATAAAAATAGTCTGAATTGCCCTCACAGAGAAGGTGACGTTTAAGCCAAAAATTGAAGGAGCTGGGAGAGTGAATTATGCAGATTTCTGGGGGAAGAGCTTTGCAGCAGAGGGACTAGCTAGTGCAAAGTTCCTGCAATGGGAGCATGCCTGAAATTTATTAAGGCATAGGGAAGATGCATAGTGGGTAGAGCAAAGTGAGCCATTAGCAGGAAATGTGATCCAGAAAGGAAATGTTGAAGGATGGGGCGGGGGGAGAGAAAACACACTTAAGGAGCTTGGAATATTGTAGGCCTTTATGGAATGTTAGTTTCCTTAACTCCTTCCCACTCTCCTTAAGTACCATATGACTGGCCATCTCACCAGGGAGATTCCGTGAGGACTCTCATGGTTTCTATCTCAAAATCTTTAATTTCCTCTGTTCTCTTTCTTGATATATTCTGTCTTTAAGAAATAATTGTTTCTCCCTACTATAGTTTCAGGGTTTGTCCCTTTTGAAATTCATGCTGAAATTTATTTGCCATTGTAACAGTTATTAAGAGATGGAAACTTTTTTTTTCTTTTTTTTTTTTTTTTTTGAGACAGAGTCTCACTCTGTCACCCAGGCTGGAGTGCAGTGGCATGATCTCTGCTCACTGCAAGCTCCGCCTCCCGAATTCACACCATTCTCCTGCCTCAGCCTCCCAAGTACCTGGGACTACAGGCGCCCGCCACCACACCCAGTTATTTATTTTTTTTTTTAGTAGAGACGGGATTTCACCGTGTTAGCCAGGATGGTCTCAATTTCCTGACCTCGTGATCTGTCCATCCTGGCCTCTCAAAGTGCTGAGATAATAGGTGTGAGCCACTGCACCTGGCCGAGATGGAATCTTAAGAAGGATTACATCATGGGGGCTCCTCTTTCCTGAATGGATTAATGCATTATTGTAGGGATGAGTTAGTTATCTTGAGAGTGGGTTGTTATAAAGCAAGCCCAGCCCTTCCTTTTTTTCTCTTTTTTCATGCACTTGGTTGCTCCTTCACCCTCCTTGTGATAATGTAATAGGAAAGAGCTCACCAGATGCCAGTACCATGCTTTTGGACTTCCCAATCTCCAGAATTGTGAGAAATAAATTTCTTTTCTTTATAAATTACCCAGTTTTTCATATTCTGTTATAGCAACAGGAATCAGACTAAGACACCTCATTATTGCCAAAAGCTGACTCCTCTGTACCTGTTTTCTATATCTCCGTGTCTTCCCACTGTTCATCCTCTTTCTTGCCTGTATTTTCAAACACTCTCTTTCAACTGGCTCCTTTCCTTCTGGATACAAGTATACATGGCTTTGGTCCCATAAATAAAACGCCATACCATAAAATACTTTCCATTAACCCTACTACATACTCAAACTACAGCTTCGTCTCTCTTCCTTATCAAATTTCATAAAAGAGTTATGTTGCTTTTCCTGTCTCAATTTGCAATTTGACTTCTCCTTTAATTTCTGTATAGAAGCTGAACTCTGGATGGTAACTAATGTCCTCTTTCTCATCAAATTCAAAAACATATTTTTAGTTTTCCTTTTCTTAATCCCTTTGTAGTGTGCTTTGATGAAAAGAGCATAGACTTCAGCTCAAAACTGATGTGCATTTGAATTCAAATTCTGGCCCTACCTTTATGTCACTTTTTGAGCCATAGGCTTTGTTTTTTTTTTAATCTTTGAAAAGGGGTTGATTATATCTACTTTGTCAGGAGTTGTCAAGACTAGAGAAAAGGATGTAAAACACCCAGTATATAGTTGGTACTAATTAAGTTATTTCTACCCACGTTCTGTAATTGCTTTTTAAAATCTCTTATGTGGGACTTCCTCCACCTGTCTCCTTAGAAAGATTTCCATACCTCAAGATTGTGCTCTTGGACCTATCCTCTCATCATATTGTACCTCCCCAGTGTCTTATGTACTACCACCACTTCAGCTAATGTATTTGTCTAGATGTCTTTCACACCTAGTTCGAGATACCTAGAAACCTCTTCTAAATGCCTGATGTGAATTTCCAGCTTAAAGTTCCATTCCAGTATGTATTTTCTGGGATTCTGCATTCAGGATAAGTGAGAGCAGAATTTGAGATGGGCATGGAAAGAGAGACAACTGAGGCATGGTACTGAATTCTAGCCTAAAGAGTGACTTGACTAAGTCAGCAAACTAAAGGGGTTCAGAGAAGTGTAGTCACAGGATTTGAATTCACCATCTGTATGAGGGATGCAGTAGAGCAGAGAAGTTAAGGCAGGGAAGCCATTTAAGAACTTATTGTAATAACCTACATATTAATGTGTTTTAGAAAGAAAAATACAAGTTAAAATTCAAGGAGTTTGCAGAGAAATGAATAGAAAGACTTGGCAGTATACTGGATGTAGTATAAAGATTTAACAGGGATTAAAATCATTCCACAGCTGCAAGGATAGACATTGGAAAATTAATGGTACCATTGGTGGTAGTGGTGAGGTTAGGAGGAATTCTTGTTTTGAAAAGGGTCAGGCAAGTGAGAAGGGAGAATAATTAAGATTTTGACATATTAATTTTCAGGGGACTGTAGGAAACCCAAGGGAAAAATATCTTGCAGACAACTGAAATGAGAATACAGCAACGAAAATAAGAAGTTCGAATTAAGTCAGTGCTGGTGCTGGACATATTAGAGTCATTTGTACACAAGGAGTAGCCAAAATCAAAAGAATACATGAACTCCCCTGAAGGAGTGAGGACAAAAGGGAATAGACAGGGGGCAAGAACTGAACTTTGGGAGACAGTCAGAGGGAGTAAGTGGGAGGAAGAAGGAGAGCTGGAGGAGCCAAAGACAGAAAAAAAAAAAAACAAAACAAAACCACACACACACACACACACAAAAGGAGAAGCAATGTGACAGAAGCTTACTGACTTTTGGACTAATTCATTGGTCCCTGACTGACTCTTCAGTTATGTGCCTGCTTTCTTTCACTCCCACACCTGGGTCCCAAGCTTTTCTTTCTATTCATTGTTTAGCTGGTCCTCCTGGGTTTCACAATCTAATTATTATTCATGCTGTCTAAACCACTCTCAATTCATGCTTCCCTGCACCCATCAAGCATGCTCATTTGCAAATACATATATAAAGTGCTATCTTTCCTAATTTGGTAAGTGATGATGAAGAACTGGGATTCAAAAATAGATGGTCTTTCCTTCCCAATAGGGTCGTCTGCAAGAAAAAATAAAGCTGATACAATCTGCATTTATTTGTTCAGAAGCAATGAATGAAGCACTACACCAACACATTCTTATTAAGTCCTACTGTGTGTACAGCTACTCCCAAATTAATAAATACTGTGTTTAAATTTAATATATAATATAAATAATGAGAGTGACATCTTCTAAATGTATGTGCATTCTTTTCCTATTTTGAGTGTTCTGTTTCCCAGCATACATCATGCCGCCTTCTACTTCTTCCCCTTTTCTTTTGTTACCTTCAATCACATCTCTTTCCTTTCAGATACTCAGATTGTACACACATCCATACATACTCTCACTCGGAAGTCTTTTATATACGAACTTGCACACAAAACCTCCTGCTCACATGTTTTGATGCTTTTCTCAAGCTTGACTATTCAAGGGAAACTCAAAATAGAATAAAGAATTGTTATAGTAATCCAATATAAGAATTAAATCATTTATATTTTTCCATCTTTGTATCTCTAATAACATATTGCTAACAGAGGGTGCAACATGGGGATCTAATACTGCCTTTGATTCAAAAATAGACCTTTTCTCGTTGGTTTACATTTGACTTAATTATGATTTTACATAATAAAATGCCTTTATTATTTCTTATTACTCAAGCAATATAAATTCATAGTAAACATATTAAAAATTTAGAAAAGTGTAATGGCTAAAAACCAGACATCTTGGGCTGGGAGTGGCAGCTCACAGCTGTAATCCCAGAACTTTGGGAGGTCAAGGTGGGCAGATCACGAGGTCAAGAGTTCAAGATCAGCATGGCCAACATGGTGAAACCCCATTTCTACTAAAAAGAAAAAAATAGCTGGCTATGGTGGCATGCACCTGTAATCCCAGCTACTCAGGAGTCTGAGGCAGGAGAATCGCTTGAATTCGGGAGGCAGAGGTATCAGTGAGCCGAGATCGCATCACTGCACTCCAGCCTGGGTGACAGAGTGAGACTCTGTCTCAAACAACAACAAAAAACAGACATCTTATGCCATCATGACAAAGTAACTGGCAATAGACTTGCCCCCCTGCTGTAAATAACTATAAAACTGGAAAAAAATATTTGAGGAAACCCTTATCAGGGATTGAACAATCAATAGCACAGAAATATGAACCCTGAGAGAAGGGAGACAAATGAGGTGAGTCTCACATTCTCCCCATCTAACTGTTTGGAGGCAATGACACAGAGACCAGTACTCAGTGAGAGCATTTTCTGCAAGTATTTGGCTGAGATCTGAGCTGCAAAAGGGTAGAGCAAGATACCAGGAAGTCTAGCAGAGAGTGGCTGCTACAGGTTGTGAACAAAATGGAGACACTAGAGATAATACAGTGTATGGAGATGTTGGAATTTTGGTCCAGACAGAAGAAAGAGAGCTTTCTAAAAACCTAGGACCAAAGAAGAGGCACCAGGAAGGCCACAACAAGAGTAAAGACCATTGCCTAGTATTGGGGCTACTTTAGACACATCGAAAGAAAGCTTAAAGTTAAGCATCCCCACATTCAAGGAGAACCACTAGAAAATAAACTACCACTCACAACAAACCTTATCATTCTTTAAAGGAAGATAAATTCAGACACCTTAAAATGTGTCATTCACAATAATCTGCATACAATAAAAATACTAGACATATGAAGAAGAAGAAAAAATTAGACAAAATCAAGAAAAAATGTGTATAGTCAATGGACAACAACTTTGAAATGGCCCAGATTTTGGAATTATCAGCTGAGGACCTTAAATCCATAATGTTAAACATGTTCAATGATTTAGAGGAAAATATGGTCTTAATGAGTGAAAACATGGGGAATCACAGCCAATTGGAAATTCTAGAAATGAAAAGTATAAATATATCATAAAAAATAAGGTAGATGAACCTAACAGCAGATTGAAGACAGCAGAAGAAAGGGAGAGTGAATCTGAAAACAGTCATTAAGTGATCCAATCTGAAGAAGAGAGATAGAAAAAAAATTGAAGACAATAAAGAACAGAGTCTCAATGGCCTGTTGGAATACCAGATGAAGAGAGAGAGCTAGAATGAGGCAGAAAAGACTATTTCAAGAAGTAACCGTTGACAATTCCTCAAATTTGGTGATAAATAGCAACCTACATGTCCATGAGCCTAAGTGAACTCAAAGCAGAAAAAAAAAGAAAAATCCATACCTGTTTCATCATGGTCAACTTGCTGAAAATCAAAGATAAAGAGAAAATTTGGAAACAGTGAAGATAAAATAGCATATTACATACAGAGTATCTTGGTTTATTTGTGCTACTATAACAAAATACCACAGGCCAGGTAATTTGTAAATAACAGAAATTCATTTTCTCACAGTTCTGGAGGCTGGGAAGTCCACGATTAAGTTACTGGCAGATGTGAAATCTAGTGAGGTCCTGGTCTCTTTGCTTCCAAGATATTGCCTTGAATGCTGTGCCCTCACACAGAGGAAGATAAAAGGACAAAAAGGGCCAAACTCTGTGTGAAACTTCTCTTATAAAATTCATATAAAATCACAAAAGACTCAAAATAGCCAAAGCAATATTGAGAAAGAACAAAGCCAGAAGAATGAAGCTTCTTGACTTCAAAGTATATTACAAAGCTATAGTAATCAAAGCAGTATGATACTGGCACAAAAAGAGACACAGAGAACAATGGAATAGAAATGAGAGGCCAGAAATGAACCCACATATATATAATCAACTAATATTTGACACAGGTGCCAAGAATACACAATGGAGCATGAATAGTCTCGTCAATAAATGGTGTTGTATAAATTGGTTATCCACAGGCAAAAGAATGAAATTGGACCTCTACGTTACATTACTCACAAAATTTAACTTGAAATTGATCAAAGACTTAAAAATAAAACCTGAAATTATAAAACCCCTAGAATAAAACATAGGGAACAAGCTTATTGACATTGCTTTTGGCAATGATTTTTTTGGATTTGATCAAAAGTATAGGCAATAAAAGCAAAAATAAACAAGTGGAACTCATCAAATTAAAAAGCTTTTGCACAGCAAAGGAAGCAATCAATGCACTGATAATGCAGCCTATGAAATGAAAGAAAATATATATCCAATAAGCGGTTAATACCCAAAATATATCAGGAACTCATACAACTCAATCATAAAAAAAAAATCTGATTTTAAAATGGACAAAGGACTTGAATAGGCATCTTTACCCAAAGAAGACATACAAATGGCCAACAGGTACATGAAAAGATGACCAACATTATTAGTTATCAAAAAATGCAAATTAAAATCATTACAAGATATCACCTTGGGTGTGTTAGAATGACTACTATATAAAAAAAAATAAGAGATTACAAGTATTGGTAAGAATGTGGAGAAAAGGGAACCTTTGTACATTGTTGGAAGGAGTGCAAATTTGTATAGTCAACAATATGAATGTTCCTAAAAAAATTAAACATGTAATTACTATATGATCCAGGAATCTCACTTCTGGGTTCTATTAGTCTGTTTTCACACTGCTATAAAGAACTACCCGAGACTGGGTAATTTATAAAGAATACAAGGTTAATTGACTCACAGTTCTGCATGACTGGGGAAGCCTCAGAAAACTTACAATCATGGCAGAAGGCAAAGGGGAAGTAAGGCACATTCTAAATGGCAGCAGGAGCTGGAGGAGGGGATTGCAAAGTGCCATATTTTTAAAGAATCCGCTCTTGTGAGAACTCATTCACTATCAGGAGAACAGCAAGGGGGAAATTTACTCCCCTGATCCAATCATATCACACCAGGCCCCTCCTCTGACATGTGGGGATTACAACTCGAGGTGAAATTTGCATGGGAACACAAAGCAAACCATATCATTCCGCCCCTGGTCCCTCCCAAATCTCATGTCCTTTTCACATTTCAAAACCTAATAATCCTCCAAGTCTTAACATTCCATTATTAACTCAAAAGTCCAAGTCAGGCTGGCGCGGTGGCTCAAGCTTGTAATCCCAGCACTTTGGGAGGCCGAGAGGGGCGGATCACGAAGTCAGGAGATCGAGACCATCCTGGCTAACACGGTGAAACCCCTGTCTCTACTAAAAAATACAAAAAACTAGCCGAGCAAGGTGGCGGGCGCCTGTAGTCCCAGCTACTCGGGAGGCTGAGGCAGGAGAATGGCATAAACCCGGGAGGAGGAGCTTGAAGTGAGCTGAGATCAGGCCACTACACTCCAGCCTGGGCGACAGAGTGAGACTCTGTCTCAAAAA
>NW_012098710.1:211928-233444 GCF_000951045.1 Mandrillus leucophaeus | reverse complement strand
AAAAAAAAAAAAAAAAAAAAAAAATCCAAGTCCAAAGTCTCATCTGAGACAATGCAATTCCCTTCTGCCTATAAGTGTGTAAAATCAAAAACAAGTTATCTACTTCCAAGATACAATGGAGGCACAGGCATTGGGTAAATGCTCCCATTTCAGAAGGGAGAAATTGGCCAAAACAAAAGGGTTGCTTTCAAAAGACCATAACAAAGGGATTACAGGCCCCATGCAAGTCTGAAACCCAGCTGGGCAGCTATTGAATCTCAAAGCTTCAAAATCTGCTTTGACTCCATGTCTCACATCTAGGGCGTGCTGATGCAAGGGGTGGGCTCCCATGGCCTTGGGCAGCTCCACCCCTGTGGCTCCGCAGGGTATAGCCCTCGTGGCTGTTTCCTGAGTTGGTGTTGAATGCCTGTGGTTTTTCCAGATGCATGGTGCAAGCTGTTGGTGGATCTATCATTCTGGATTCTGGAGGATGGTGGCCCTCTTCTCACAGCTTCATTAGAGAGTGCCCCAGTGGAGACTCTATGTGGGAGCGCTAACCCCACATTTACCCTCCACACTGTCCTAGTAAAGGTTCTCCATGGGGCTCCACCCCTGCAGTAGACTTCAGCCTGGACATCAAGGTGTTTTCATACATCCTCTGAAATCTAGGTGGAGGTTCCCAAACCTGAACTCTTGTCTTCTATGCACCTGCAGGCCCAACACCACGTGGAAGCTGCCAAGGCTTGGGGCTTGCACCTTCTGAAGCCATGGCCCAAGCTGTAACTTGGCCCCTTGTAGACCTGGCTGGAGCTGGAGTGGCTGGGATGTAGGGCACCATTTCCTAAGGGTGCACAGAGCAGCTGGGCCCTGGACACAAAACCATTTTCCCCCCTAGGCTTCTGGGCTTGTAATTGGAGGGGTTGCCATGAAGATCTCTGAAATGCCATGGATATATTTTCCCCATTATCTTGATTATTAGAATTTGGCTCCTTATTGCATATGTAAAATTCTGTAGCCAGTTTGTGCTTGAAATCCTCCCTAGAAAATGGATTTTTCTTTTCCACTACATGGTCAGACTGCAAATTTTCCAAACTTTTATTCTTTGCTTCCCTTTTAAGCATAAGTTCCAATTTCAAGCCATCTCTTTCTGAATGCATATGACTGTACATTTTCAGAAAAAGCCAGTTCACCTCTTGAATGCTTTGCTGCTTAGAAATTTCTCCTGCCAGATACCTTAAATCATCTGTCTCAAGTTCAAAGTTCCATGGATCTCTACAGTAGGGATAAAATGCTGTCAGTCTCTTTGTTAAAGCATAGCAAGAGTGACCTTTACTCCAGTTCCCAATAAGTTCTTCATCTCCATCTAAGACCAACTCAGCCTGGTCTTTATTGTCCATATTACTCTCAGCATTTTGGTCACAACCATGCAACAAGTATCTAGGAAGTTCTAAAACTTTCCCACATCTTCCTGTCTTTTTCTGATTCTTCCAAACTGTCCCAACCTCAGCCTGTTACCCAGTACCAATTTTCTGTATAAGTCCTTTTTCACACTGCTATAAAGAACTACCTGAGACTGAGTAATTTATAAAGAAAAGAGGTTAAGCTGGCTTACAGTTATGCATGGCTGAGGAGGCCTCAGAAAACTTACAGTCATGGCGGAAGGGGAAGGGGAAGCTAGGTATGTCTTACTTGGTGGCAGGAGAGAGTGAGTGAGCCAGGGGGAAGTGCCACATTTTAAAAGCATCAGTTCTTGTGTGAACTTACTCACTATCATGAGAACAGCCAAGGAGAATTAAATCCCCATGGTTTAATCCTCTCCCACCAGGCCCCTCCTCCAACACATGGGTATTAAAATTTGAGATGAGATTTGGGTGGGGACAGAGCCAAACCATATAGTGGGTATATAACCAAAGGAAACAAAATCAGTATCTTGAAGAGATATCTGCACCCCATGCTCATTGTGTAATTATTTGAAATAGCAAGACATAGAAACAACCCCTACATGTCCAATGACAGATGAATGGATAAAGAAAATGTAATATATGTGTTTGTATGTGTGTATATGTGGGTATGTATATATATACATATATATGCATACATGTGTATAAGTGTATGTGTATATATACATACATACACACACATCTACACACATGCATACATATATACATACACTGAATATTCAGCCAGAATAAGAAAGAAATACTACCATTTGAAACAACATGAATGAACCTTCAGGGCATTGTGTTAAGTGAAAGAAAGCAGACAGAGAAAGACAAATAATGTATGGTATGACTTAGCGTGGAATCTAAAAAGGAAAATCTAATTCATAGAAACAGAGAGTAGAATGGTGGTTGCCAGGAGCTGAGGTGTGGGGGAAATGAGATGCGGGTCAAAAAGTATTAACTTTCAGTTATAAGACGAGTAAATCCTGGAGATTTAAATTACAGCATGGTGATTATAATAATGCTATATTGTACTCTTGAAATTTGTTAAGAGAGTAGATCATAAATGTTCTCATCATTTAAACAACTGTAACAGAATTTGGTATCTAGTGAAAAATAATCTTCAAACATCAGAATGAAAAAAAGATGTTTTGGATAAATGAAAGCAGAAGCAATTTTTAATAGATCTTCGCTGTAAGGAATACTAAAACATAGTTTTTTGGCAGAAAGGAAATGTAGAAATGTATATGTACAGGAAGAAAAAGTGAGCACCAAAGATTATAATGAATAAAATATTGATAAAATATTAGACTGAGCTGTGTATTCTTATTTTCTTAAAGAAAAAATGACTAAACAAAAATAATATCATTGTAAAGTTTATGAAATATTATAAAGAAAAACATATGAAAACAATACAAAGGATAGGAGTGTGAAACTGAATTATACTGCTGTCACATTATTTACTTTTGAAATGTGAATTGTGAAAGAATACAGTATTAATTCTAAGCAAATTATGATAATTTAAGAATGTATATTCTAATATCAGGAGCAACCATTAAAAATAAATAAACAGAGATAGAACTTAAAAGTTAATAGCAAAATTAAGTGAAATGTTAAAAAATATTTATTTAGTGAAAGAGAAGACAGAGAATGGAGAGAAGTGAGTGAATGAGACAAACAGAAAACAAATAGCAAGATATTTAAAGTGAAATATGTCAATAATTACTTTAAATATAAATGGACAAAAAATTTCAAAGTAAAAGGCAAAGACTGTCAGATTTTATAAAAAATGAAGACCCGCTACATGCTGCACAGCAGAGACAAATTTTAAGGAAACAATTAAGTTGAAATAAAAAGGATGTGAAAAAATATATTATGCAAATGATAAGAATGTGACAACTGGTATAGCTATAATAAGATCTGTCGAGACATTCTTATGTGAAAAAAAAAAACTAAGAAAATGTGCCACCACCAAATCTATCTTAGAAGAATGGCTAGTGGAAACTTTTTAAATAGAAAGGAAACAATAAAAGAATCTTTGATCCTCAGGAAGGAAGAAAGAATAAGTGTAAGGGAGAAATATGAGTAAATATAATAGATTTTCTTCCTCTTTGTGAGTTTTCTTAATTATGCTTGATGGTTAAATAAAAAAATTATAATGTTGTTTTGGTTCTTAATGTGTATGGAAAAATACTTATGACTCATAAATAAGGGAGGATAAAGAAATGTAAAAGAAGTTAGATTTCTACACTTCACTTTAGCTGGTAAAATGTCAACAGGAATAAATTGTGATAAATCAAGTATATATAATATAATACTTAATGCAAATGCTGAAGGAGCAAAACAAGAAATGCACTCAAAAATGCTATAAATAAATCAAAATGGAATTCTATAAAGTGGCCAAGTAACTCATATTAAGGCAGGGAGGTGAAGACAGAGAAATAAAAAATAGAATCCAAAGAGAAAACAAAAAATAAATAAAAAATAGAATCCAAAGAGAAAACAAAAAATAAATTGGGAGACTTGAGCCTAATACATCAATGGTTACAATAAATGTAAAAGGTCTAAATACACCAATCAAAAGACAGAAATTAGCCAGATTGGAGAACAAACAAACAAAAAAATAATTGGCCCTACTACATGCTATCTACAAGAAAGCCACTTCAATGTAAAAATATAGGTTGACTGAGGGTAAAAGGATGCAAAAGAATATGCCATGTAAATATAATCAATAGAAGAGAAGTGGGTATATTACTGCAAAATGATAAAAGTGTTAATCCAACAAGAAGGCATAGCAATCCTTAATGCATATGCACCAAACAACAGAGCTGCAATATATGCAAAGCCAATGCAGATAGAATTGAAAGGAAAAATAGACAAATTTACAATTATAGTTGAAGAGTTTAACACACCTTATGAAGAACTTATAGAACAGAGAAAAAATCAGCAGGGATGTATAAGAACTAAACAACACCATCAACAAACAGGATCTAATCAACATTTGTAGAAAATTCCATCCAACAACAGCAGAATGCATTCCTTTTCAAGTGTACATGGGACATATAACAAAGTAGACCAAATCTTGGATCATAAAACAAACATTAACAAGGTAAAAGAATTGAAATCATTCAGAGTGTGTTTTCTGACCACAATGAAATCAAACTACAAATCAGTAATTAAAAGGTAACAGGAAAATTTCAAAACACTTGAACATTTAAGAAAATAACTCTCAATAATCTGTGGATCAAATAGTAAGTCTAAAGGAAATAAAATGCATGGACCTAAATGGAAATTAATATACAACATATGAAAATGTGTGGGATGCACCGAAAGCTGTGCTGAGATGGATATTTATAGCACTAAGTGCTTCTATTGGAAAGGAGCTGAAGTCTTAGATCAGTAATATAAGATTTCACAACAAGAAATTATGAAAAAAGAGCAAAAATACCCAAACCAGCAGAAGAAAGAAAATACTAAAGGGCATAAATCAATGAAACATTAAAAACAGAAAACCAATACAACAAAGAACTGTTTCCCTACAAAGAAAAAGGAGAAGATACAAATTGCCAATATCAGAAATAAAACAGAGGACATTACTGCAGACTTCACAGACATCAAAAACATAGCAAAAAATACCATGAACAACTGTAGACACATAACTTTTATTAATACAACTTAAATAAAATGGATCAACTACTTGAAGATACCAATTACCACAATTCATCCAATATTAAACAGATAATTTGAATTGTCCTATAGCTATAAAAACATTGAATTTGTATTTTGAAAGGTCCTGAAAAAGAAATGTCCTGGCACAGATGGTTTTATTGGAGAATTCTACTAAATCTTTAAAGAAGAATCTTACACTCTTTCAGAAAATAGAAGAAAAGGAAAATTTTCTAGTTCATTTCATGAAGCTAGTATTAGTCTGATTCCAAGCCCAGACAAAGATAGCACAAAAAAGAAAACTTGTGTATTAGCTTTCTATTGCTACTGTAACAAATTACCACAAATTTAATGGCTTTAAATAACACAAATTTATTATCATACAGTTCTATAGTTCAGAATATTCAAAATGTATCTCATTAGGCAAAATAAAGGTTTCAGCAGTGCTGCATTTCTTCCTGGGGGCTTCACGGGAGAATTGGTTTCCTTGAGTTTTCCTGCTTCTAGAGGCTACCTTCATTCTTTGGCTTATGATCCCCCTCCTCTATCTTCAAAGCTAGCAACTGTAGCCCAAGTTCTCATGCTGTCATTTCTCTGGTTATTTCTTGCATAGTTACATCTCCGTCTGACCATATCTGGGAAAAGTTCTCTGCTTTTAAGGACCCACCTAGATTATCCAGAGTAATCTCTCCATCTCAAAGTCCTTAATTATATCTGCAGGGTCTATTTACATATTCCGTATGTAATATGAATACATATTCACAGGGATGGGATAATAATATGTTCATGTCTTTGAGATGGCCATGATTCTGTCTGTCAAAACCATACACCAATATCCCTCATGACTACAGATACAAACATTCTTAACAAAATATTATCAAATAGAATTCAACAATATATAAAAAACTATACACCATGAAAAATCAAGGTTTATTCCAGATGTGTAAGTCTGGTTCAACATTTAAAAATTAATCAATTCAATGCAACATATTAATAGGCTAAAAAACAATCACCCAATTCTATCATTTGACAAAACTCAGTGTCCATTCATGAAAAAATTTCTCTGCAAACCTAGAATAGAAAGGAGCTTCCTCATTTTGATAAGGTATATCTACAAAAGAACTACAGCTAACATCATATTGAATGGTGAAAAACTGAATGCTTTCTCACTGCTATTCAGAACAAGGTAAGGATGTCTGCTGCTTTTGCCACCACTATTCAACATCATATTGGAAGTTTTAGTCAGTATAGTAAGACAGGAAAATAAAATAAAAGATATAAGGATCAGAGAGGAAGATATAACTGTGTCTATTTGCAGATAACCTGGTGGTTTTTAATGGAAAATATTAATGAATCTACAAAAATATTCTAGGGCTAAACTGAGTTTAGAAAGGTCACAGGATATAAGATCAACATACAGCAATCAATTGTATTCTCATACTCTAGCTGTAAACTTGTGGAAACCAAAATTTAAATTGTAACTTATAATCAATCAAAGTAAATGAGACATTGATGTGTAAATCTAACAAAATATGTGCAAGACTTAGATATTTAAAACTACACAACAAGAATGAAAGATATAAAAGAAAATCTAAATAGATGGAGAGTCATACCATGTTCAGGGATTGAAATATTTAACATAGTAAAGGTGTTAATTCTCCCCAGGGTTTAATACAATTAAAAAAATCCCACCAAGGTATTTTGTAGGACTAGACAAACTTATACTAAAACTTACGTGGAAAGTCAAAGGAACTAGAATAGCTAAAACAATTTTGAAAAAGCATAATAAATTGGGAAGTATCATGCTCCCTGATTTCAAGAGTTATCTCTACAGCAATTTATATTAGCAGTATTGGTGAAATATTGGAAGATAATAGAGTCCAGACATAAATTCACACATGATGGTCAACTCATTTTTTACAAAAGTGCAAAATCGATTCAATATGGAAAGATAGCATTTTCAACAAATGGTGCTAGAGCAATTAAACATCCATAGAAATAAACAAACAAAACCTCAACCTAAACCTCATAGCTTGTACAAATATTAACTAAAAATGTCCAAAACCAGAAATGTAAAATATAAAAGCTTAATAAAAAACATCAGAGAGACACTTTGCAGCCATGGGCTAGATAAAGGATACTTTAATTTTTTTAATTGACAAGTACAAATTGTACATATTTATGGTATATAACATGATTTTTTGATATGTGTATACACTGTGATTGGATAAATTAAGCTATTTAACATACACATTACCTCAGATACTTATAATTTTTTAAATAGGGAGAACACTTAAAATCTACTTTCCTAAAAATTTTCAAGTATTGTTAATTGTAGTAACCATGATGTAAAATAGAACTCTTGAACTTATTTCTCCTGTCTGACTGAAAATTTATGTACTTTAACCTACATTTACCTAATTCCTTTAATCTCCCAGTCTCTGGTAATCACCATTTTAATCTCTGCTTTTTAAAATTCAACTGTTTTACACTCCACATGTAAGTGAGATGATGTGGTGTGTGGCTTATTTCAGTTAACATAATGGTCTCCAGGTTCATCCACGTTGTTACATATGACAGAATAGTCTTTTTTTTTTTTTTTTTTTTTTAAGATTGAACAGCATTCCATTGTGTATATATACAATATTTTCTTTGTCCATTGATCCTTTGATGGACACCTAAGTTGCTTTCATATCTGGCAATTGTGAATAATGCTGCAATGAACATGAGAGCATGTGGATATCTCTTTGACATACTGATTTTATTTTCTTTAAGATATATACCCAGTAGTGGAATTGGTAGATCATATGATAGTTCTATTTTTAAGTTTTTGAGGACTTCCCATACTGTTTTTTATAGTGACTGCACTAATTTACATTTTCACTAACAGTGTGCAAGGCTTCCCATTTCTCCACATCCTTGTCAACACTTAATATAGGATATAGTTTGAATATTTGTCTCCATTCAAATTTCATGTTGAATTGTAATCCTCAGTTTTGGAGATGGGGCCTTGTGGGAGGTGATCAGATCATGGGAGTAGATCTCTCATGACTTGATGCTGTCCTCATGATAATGAGTGAGTTTTCATGAGATCTGGTTGTTTAAAAGTGTGTGTCACCTCTCCCCCTACCTCTAACTCCTGTTTTTGTCATGTGAAGGGCCTGCTCCTATTTTGCCTTCTGCCATGAGTAAAAACTCCTTGATGCCTCCCAAGAGCAAAAATTCCTTGAGGCCTCCCAAGAAGCCTAACAGATGCAGGCACCATCCTTGTACAGTCTGCAGAAACACGAGCAATTAAATTTCTTTTCTTTATAAATTACACAGTCTCAAGTTTTGTTTTCTTTTTTACAGCAATGCAAAAATGGCCTAATACACTATCTTTTGTCTTTTTGATAATAACATTTTAACAGGTGGGAGGTGATATATCATTGTAGGTTTAATTTGTGTTTCCCTAATGATTAATGATGTTGAGCACTTTATTATGTACCTGTTGGCCTTTTATATGTCTTCTTTTGAGAATTGCCTATTCAGTTCCTTTCCTTATTTAAAAATGGGCTATTTTCCCTTATTATTGATTGTTTAAGTTCTTTGTATATTTTTAATATTAACCCCTTATCAGATATAGATCTTGCAAATATATTCTCCCATTCCATTGGTTGTCTCTTCACTCTGTTGATTTTTTTTTTTTTTTTTTACATGCAGAGCCTGTTTAGTTTTATGTAATACCATTTATCTATTTTCACTTTTGTTGCCTGTGCTTTTGAGGTCATATAAAAAAATCATTACCCAGACAAATGTCAATAAGCTTTTTCCCTGTGATTTTTTAACACTTTTACAGTTTCAGGTCTTACCTTTAAGCCTTTAATCCATTTGAGTTGAGTTTTTCATATGGTGTAAGATGAGAATTTTAAAAATGAAAAGAGAAATGAACTATTGATAACTAACCAGCATAAATTAATCTCAAATCATTATTCTTAGTGAAAGAAAGCAGGAAAAAAAGCATATTTCACCTATATATAATTCTAGAAAATCCAATCTATAGTGATAGAAGGCGAGGCTGTAGTAACTGGAACAGGGGTACGATAGAGGGAGGGATAGGATAGAGGGAGGGATAGGATTACCACAAAGAGGCCCAAGGAAACTTTTTGGGCTAATGGATATGCTCATTACCTTGACGGTGGTAGTGGTTTCATGGGTATATAAATATGTCAAAATATATCAAATTGCATAACTAAAATATATGAAGTTTATCGTTTGTTAATTATTCCTTGACAAAGCTGTGTGGATTTTTTTAGAGGCAGAGTCTTGCTCTGTGACCCAGGCTGGAGTGCAGTGGCATGGTTCTCACTCACTGCAGCCTTGTGTTCTTGGACTCAAGGGATCCTCTTGTCTTGGCCTCACAAAGTGCTGAAATTATAGACATGAGTCACTATTCCTGACCTGATAAAGATTTTTAAAGTAGAATTTTTGAAATGTTCTTTGAACTATTTAATTAATATCTGTGTATTTTGGAAGAGGAGAAAGAAAAAAACTAAACCCAAAGTTAGCAGAGGGAAAACAATAATAAATATCAAATCAGAAATAAATCAAATGGAGAATAGAAAAACCACAGGAAAAGTCAATAAAACTAGATTTGTTTTATTTTAAAAAGTAAACAAAATCAACCAACCTTTAGCAAGACTAAAAATCAGAAGACTCAAACAAATAAAATGAGGAATAAAAATGGAAACATTACAACAGATGCTTCAGAAATAGGATTCTAAAGGGATTATTATGAATGATTATATGCCAAAAAATTGGATAGTCTAGATGAAATGGATAAATTCCTTTAAAAGTACAATCTATGTAGATTGAATCAAGAACAAGTAGAAAGCATAAACAGACTAATAATAAATAAATTGAAAGAGTAATTAAAAACTTATCTACAAAGAAAAGCCCAGGACCAGATTGTTTCATGGCTGAATACTACCAAACATTCAAAGAACAATTAGTAGAAATACTTCATAAACCTTTTCAAAAATAGAACTAGAGGTTATATTTCCTAGCACATTTTAGGAGGCCAGCATCACTTTGATACTTAAGCCAGATGAAAATACTGCAAGAAATGGAAACTACAAGCCAACATCTCTGAAGAACTTTGACGCAAAAATCTTCAGTAAAATATTAAGAAACAAAATTCAACAACAAATCAAAAAGATTACGCATCATGACCAAGTGAGATTTATTCCCGGCATGCAAGTCTTGTTTAACATACACAATTCAATCAATGTGATGCATCACATTAACAAACTGAAAGATTAAAACCACATGATTTCAACTGATGCAGAAAAAGCATTCAACAAAGTTCAACATCATTTCTTAATAAGCACTCTCAACTGCTTAGGTATGGAAGGAAAATTCCTCAACATAATAAAAACCACTTATGAATAATTCACAGCTATCATTAAAATCAATGGGGGAAAACCGAAAGTTTTTCCTCTAAGATCCAGGACAAGACAAGGATGCCCACTCTCACCATTTCTATTCTTGTTAGAATTGGAAGCACTAATGAGAGCAATCAAACGAGAAAAATAGATATCCAAATCCAAAAGGAAGAAGTAAAATTACCTACATTTGCAAATGACCTGAATCTACATATACAAAATTCCAAAGACTCCACCAAAGAACCTGTTAGAACTAATAAATGAATTCAGTAAGGTTGCAAGATACAAAATCAACACACACAAATTGATAGCATTTCTATACACAAATAACAACCTAACCAAAATAAAAACAAGAAAACAATCCCATTTATGAAAGTATAAAAAAATTGTAGAAACAAATTTAACCAAGAAAATGAAAGGCCTGTATGCTGAAAACTGTAAAACATTGATGAAATAAATTTAGGAAGTCACAAAGAAATAGAAAAATATCCCATGCTCATGGATTAGAAGAATTAATATTGTTAAAGTGCCCATAGTACCCAAAGCAATACACATATTCAATGCAATCTCAATCAATATCCCGGTGGCATTATTCACAGAAATAGAAAAACAAATCCTAAAATTCAAATGGAAACTCAAAAGATTCCAAATAGCGAAAGTAATTCTGAGATAGAGAAAAGAGTCATAACACTTCCTGTTTTCCAATTTTATTTACAATACTACAATAATAAAAACAGTGAAACTGGCATAAAATAGACACATAGACCAGAGGAACAGAATACAGAGCCCAGTAATAAATCCAAACATATATTGTCAACTAATTTTTGACAAAGGAACTAAGAATACACAATGGGGAAAGGATAATCTCTTAAATAAGTGGTGTTGGAAAACTGGATTTCTGCACGCAAAAGAATAATATTGAACCCTTATTCCATGCACAAAGTTTAACTCAAAATGGACCAAAGACCTAAATATAATACCTGAAACCATAAAACTCCTAGAAGAAAACATAGGTGCAGATATAAAAATTTTTTTTTGATATCACAATGTAAAATAGACCTGGAGGACATTATGGTAAATGAAGTATGCCAGATACAGAAATAAAACTACTGCATGATGTGACTTATATATGAAGTCTTTTAAAAATCCAAATATACAGAGATAGAGAATAGAACAATGATTAACAAGAGAGGGGTCATTATGGGGGAGAAAATGGAAGATGTACATCAAAGTATACAAAGTAACAGATATGTAGGATGAACACTCTAGAAATCTCAGGTACAACATGAGGGTTATATTTAATAATAGTGAATTGAATTCAGGATTTTTACTAAATGAGCAGATTGTGCAGCTGCTCTTGATGCACACAAAAAATGAGTAACAGAAAGATGATGGATATGTTAATTGCTTCACTACTATAACAATTTTACTATTTGTCTAATAACATCATGTTGTATACTTTAAATGCACACAGTAAAATTTATGTTAAAAATTTGTGTATTTTATCTTAGGCAAATTACACTTCAATCAAGTTTATTTAATTTTTAAAAAAGCAGAAAAAAAGAGCAAAACCCACTGTTGGCATTTAGATGTATACATATTGGCCTGTTTACTATGCACATGCATAAAGATATATATGTACTTTAAAAGCATAGGACTATACAAGCTATTTTAAATTTGATTTTTCATTTAATTCATGAAGTATATCTGTCTGTTCCAAAGAATATAAATTGACACGATCTTTTTAAAGGTTATATAATATTCCACTGTACATATACACTATATTGTATTCAGTGGATCTCCTATGGCTGACATTTGTTCACAATACTTCAATATTATATACAAAACTGGGATGATAACCCTTGTGCATGTATCTTTGCAATGTTGTTTTATTATTTTCTCATAATATATTATTGTAAATTATTTCTAGGTAAAATCCTATCCTTTTACATAGGGTTTTTGATGCATATTGTGAAATATCCTTCCAGAAAGGGTTATAGCAACTTATATTCTCATAAGAAATATATGAATGTGCCCATATCTACATACTCAATCATCCTTGAGTATTTCTATTTTCTTCATGGCTGAACTGATGTGTGAGAAGTGGTTATCTTATAGTTATATTAAATTACATTTGTTTGAATAGTGAGAATAAATATTAGTTTCATCCAGAGAAACAGAATCAATTGGAGATGTATATATATACACATATATATATATAAAAATCTATTATAAGGTAACAAATTGCCTCATGCAATTATGGAAGCTGAGAAGTCTTGTGATCTACTATCTGCAAGCTGGAGACCCAGGGAAACTGGTGCTGTAGTGTTTAAAGGCCTGAGAGCTGAAGAGACAATGGACTAGATTCCAGTCCTTGTTTGAATGTCTGAGAAACAAAAGTTTAAGTTTTTGTACAAAATAACTATTTTTATATTAAAATCATTAACCCTTTTTATGTCATGCATATTTCAAATATTTTTCCTAATTGGTTGTTTATCTTGTCTCTTAACTTGTCTTTCATCATATGGAAGCTTTTAATTTTATGTTCTACTTATAACATTTTATGTTCTACTTATAATTTATATTGTAGATGTTAAATTTTGTTCTATTTATAATTTTGTTCTATTTCTAATTTCTATTTTCTAATTTCTATTATAATTTACATTATTTTCTATATAATATATTCTACTATATTTTTATATTATATTGTAGATGTTAAATTTTGTACGCAAACAGGAGCCAGGTTTTATCTCGCCTTTTTCACAATACTTTGTGCTGCATTTATTTGACACTTTTAAAATGTAAGAGTGCCTGACACTATAAAGGTTGAGCACTAAAAACAGTACCTGTCATATCCAAAGTGCTCAATAAATTTTAGTTACAGCTATTATTATTACTATTGTGATGGTTGGGAATACCCAGATAGCTGATAAAACATTATTTCTGGATATGTCTGTGAGGATATTTCTGGAATGGGTTAGAATAAAAATTTTGGACTGAGTAAAGGTCCTCTTCTACCAATGTAGGCTAGCATCATCCAGTCTGTTGAGAGCCTGAATAAAACAAAAAGACAGAGGAAGGCTGAATTACCTCTGTCTCTTCTTGAGGTGGGACATATTTTTTCTCCTGTCCTTGGACACTGGAGCTCTTGGTTATTGGGTCTTAGGACTCCAGGGCTTACAGCTCCCTGCTCCAGTTTCTCAAGGCTTTGGCACTGGACTAACAATTACACTACCAGCTTCCATGGTTCTCCAGTTTGCAGACGGCAAATCATGGGACTTCTTGGGCTCCAACACCAGGTGAGCCAATTCCCACGATCTCTCTCTGTCTCTCTCTCTCTTTCTGTATCTGTGTGTGTGTGTGTGTGTGTGTGTGTGTAGATATAGGGATATATAGATAGCCTATTGGTTATGTTTCTCTAGAAAATCCTGACTAACACGATTATCAGATTAAAAAGTGAGTCTGGTGATCTGGGAAATGGGATAGTTACATCAAGTACAATAGCTTTCATTATGTGGCCTTCAACCAGAAAGAAATATAAAGTTTACCTCATCCAAACATCAACCATTGACTCCTTTTTGAATATTTTACAGGAAGAATGAGTAGCTTGATCTTTGAGGCCTGATATAAATTATTCATCAAGTCTAGTTGTCTTTCTTCTTGTTTACACACCCAATCTGAATCTCCCTCTAAATATGACAATTTAAATGAAATGTTTTGTTAATAAAATGTCTTCATAGTTGAGCCTGAATGTGATGAGAAAACTTTCAAACATCCTATATTTCCAGCTCCTATAGCTGCAGGCATCATACTGAATGAAAATAAACAGAGATGGTAATGATGTCATCAACAGGAGCCTGCAGCAGTTGCCAAGCAGCTGAAGGAATCCAAAAACAGACTGATGCCAGGTAAAGGGAAATTGTCTCAGCTCAGGAATAATAGCATGCGATTAAAGTAGGCGAGAAATGGACTTAGTTGAAGATAAAATAGATGCAATTGGCCATCTCTCTATAGGAGGGCAAATGATAAGTAGAGATGAGTCTTTATCATGGTCATATTTGTACCTCAGTCAAATTATATACAGATGTTTAAAGCATCTAGAGTATATGAGTTTGGAATGTTGTATAATAAATATAGCATAATAACAGTCAATTCGTTGGTTTTTATGAATGAGATTTAGGTAAAAGTAACACTGAAAATTGATGTCTGAACTTAATATGGTGTTGCAGCATTTAATTATAATCACAAGCTGTCTCTTACCTGGATCAATGAGAAGAAATATTTTAAAGGAAATCATCAAAGACTAATAAATTTTGCATGAAAATTGAGGCATGTACTTTATTGCTCATAATGTTGGTGCTTTTAGTGGGTTGTACAAATGTAGGCTTTTAATTACAACAGAAAAAAAATCTCACAAGAATTTTTTTGAAAATACCATCTATTGGTAATGCAACCCCTATGTTTTATTGCAGAATCTAACCTGGCTGATGGTGGGTCAGAATGTCCCCATAGCCTCAGCCCTGATGCAAAAAAGATGGCGTAATTGGACTTTCCAGTGCTTATCTCCATGCAGAAATATCCATTTGAATAACTTGACACAAGCAAAAATATCACCACGAGACCTAGGAAACCACAGGAAAGATTACCTGGGTGTACCACAGAAATAAGAAAAGACAAAAGATGCATTGAAGTGGGTAGGAAGGACACTTTTACCTTACCCACATCCTCGCTGCCCCAACCCAAAGCAACACAGTATGAAGAAGGATACCATCTACTTGTGGGAAGGAAAGAGAAGTGAGCATCAGATTTCCCCCCAGACCCACAACATTGGGCCCACCACAGGAAAACCCAGCACCAGGCAGGCACCCAGGGCGCCAGACTCCAGGTAGGTATTCATAGACTGAGATTCCAGACCTGTCCTGATGCCAGGAAAAATACCACAGCTCCAGACTGCAGATCTGCCCTGTAGATTCAGTCTCTGGACTTGCCCCACCACCAGGCCAAACCCAGCAGTCTCAGGCTCAGCTACAGCAGCCACAGGCATTTAACTGGCCCTGTGCCAAGCCTGCTCCCAAATACTCAGGCTGCAGGCTGCAGAGTAATCTGCAGATTCAGCCTCTAGACCCACCCCAGGTCTACCTCCAGCACAGGTTGTCCTCTGCAGTCCTAGTCATCAAGCTGGCATGTATGAACCCAGTCTCCAGTCTGACCCCTGTAGAAACAGGCTCCAGGTACACTAATTGCCAGGCCAATCCCTGCAGCCCCAGCACTCTAGGTACACCCCAAACACCAGACCAGCTCATAGGTAAGTAGACCCACACAGTCCCAGGGTTCAGTTTTACCCCAGTGCCAAGTCAGCATGCCTAGCCTCAGGTACTGCAACAGCACATATAGACACAGGCTCCAGGTCTATTCTGTGCCAGCCTGGTCCAGGTGGCTCCACACTTCATTTCAACTCCTGTGGTCCCATGCTCTATCAGACATAGGGTCCAGGTCTGTCTCAGTAGACCAAAGTGCAAGGCCATGTCCCATAAACTGAGGTTCCAGGATCACCCTTGCAAACTCAGACTCTAGACTAGCCCTTGTGAACTCAGAATCTATGCCCAACCATGCAGATAAAGGCTCCAGACCCATCCCAGTGCCTGGTTGACCCCTGCAGACTCAGGCTCAAGACTTACCCCAGTACCAGATCAGCTCCTGTGGACCTAGTATTCAGTTTGGCTCTCATGAACGCAATGCAGGTTCCAGGTCCACACTTACAGACCTAGACTCTAAGCTCACACCCATGGACTCAATCAACAGTTCCACCCCAGTGGATATGGGCTCCTAGCTCAAGCTGCAAACTCAGGACCTCTGTCTGCCCATTTGCTGATCCCAGCACCAGGCCAGCTTGTTTAAGGACTCTGGTAGCAAAGCTACCCACAGACCAGATGTCTTTCCTAGAATCTCTGTAAAGGCTGACTAGTGAATGGCTTTCCCAGACAAAGCCAATCTGCCAAGACTGAAATAAGCTCCTACTTCTTCAAAGCACAGACACCAACACATGACCATAGGGATCAAGAACAATCAAGGAAAAAGAAAAACACAAAAGGAACAAAAGAAAGCACATGTAACCAGTGCTAAAGAAATGGAAATTTATAAACTGCCTGACAAAGTATTCAAAATAATTGTTTAAAGGAAGCTCAGCAAACCTCCAGAAAATACAGAAAAAAAATTTGACAAAATTAGGACAACAATATGTGACTAAAACTAGAAATTTAACACAGATTGAAATTGTAAAGCCACCCCCAGAAATTCTTGAGCTAAAAATTTAATGAACAAAATGAAAAATGCAATGGAAAATGTCAACAGCAGAATTGATCAAGCAGAATAATGAATCTGTGATTTTAGAGAAAAGTTACTTGAAAATATTCAGTTAGAGAAAACAAAAAAAGGAATGAATAAACCATGTGGGATTTATGGGATGGCATTGAAAAAGCAAATATTTAAGGTATAGAATGTAAAGAAAGAGAAGAGAGAAACAAGGGGGGTAGAAAGCTTATTTAAAGAAATAATAGCAGAAATCTGGAATTTGGATGTAAATATCCAGGTACAGAAAGGTCAAAGTTTTACATGCATATTCATTCAAAATAATCCTACACAAAGTGATATGGTTTGGCTGTGTCCCAACTCAAATCTCAACTTGAATTGTAGTTCCCATAACTCCCTCATGTTGTGGGAGGGACCCGGTGGTAGGTAATTAAATCATGGGTGCGAGTCTTTCCCATGGTGCTCTAGTGATAGTGAATAAGTCTCATGAAATCTGCTGGTTTTATAAAGGGGAGTTTCCCTGGACACACTCTCTTGCCTGGCACCGTGTAAGATGTAACTTTGCTCCTCATTCACCTTCTGCCATGATTGTGAGGCCATCCTAGCCATGTGGAACTGTGAGTCAATTAAACCATTTTCCTTTATAAATTACCCAATCATTAGTATGTCTTTATTAGTAGCATGAGAACAGACTAATATAGTAAATTGGTACCCATAGAGTGGGGTGCTGCCATAAAGATACCCAAAAATGTGGAAGTGACTTTGGAACTGGGTAACAGGCAGAGATTGGAACAGTTTGGAGCACTCAGAAGAAGACAGGAAAATGTGGGAAAGTTTGGAAATTCCTAGAGACTTGTTGAATGGCTTTGACCAAAATGCTTATAGTGAAATGGACAACAAGGTCCAGGCTGAGGTGGTCTCAAATGGAGATTTGAAACTTGTTGGGAACTGGAATAAATGTCACTCTTGCTATGCAAAGAGACTGGCAGAATTTTGCCCCTGCTCCAGAGATATGTGGAACTTTGAACTTGAGAGAGATGATTTAGGGTATCTGGGGGAAGAAGTTTCTAAGTGGTGAAGCATTCAGAGGAAGCAGAACATAAAAGTTTGGAAAATTTGCAGGCTAATGATGCAATAAAAAAGTAAAAACCATTTTCTGGGAGAAGTTCAAGCCAGCTGCAGAAATTTGCATAAGTAACAAGGAGCCAAATGCTAATTGCCAAGACAATGGGGAAAATGTCTCCAGGGCATATCAGAGGTCTTCACATCAGCCCTTCCCATTACAGGCCTGGAGGCCTAGGAGGGAAAAAATGGTTTCCTGGGCCTGGTCCAGGGCCACCCTGCTGTCAGCAGCCTTGGAACTTGGTACCCTGCATCCCGACTTCAGCTCCAGCCATGGCTAAAAGGGACCAAGGTACAGCTTGAGCCATGGCTTCAAGAGGTGCAAGTTTCTAGCCTTGGCAGCTTCCACATAGTGTTAAGCCTGCAGGTGCACAGAAGTTAACAACTGAGGTTTGGGAGCCTCTGCCTCAATTTCAGAGGATATATGGAAATGTGTGGATGTCCAGACAGAAGTTTGCTGTTGGGGAAAGAGGGAAGCCCTCATGGAGAACCTTGTTAGGGCAGTGCTTAAGGGAAATGCAGGGTTGGAGACCCCACACAGAGTCCCCACTGGGGCACTGCCAAATGGAGTTGTGAGAAAAAGGCCATCATCCTACAGACCCCAGAATGGCTGATCCACTGACAGCTTGCAACATGTGCCTGGAAAAGCCACAGATAATGCCAGCCCATGAAAGCAGCCAGGAGGGGAGCTATAGGTAGTGCTGAATAAGGCTGTGGGAAACCACCTCTTGCATCAGTGTGACCTAGATGTGAGAGACATGGAGTCAAAGGAGATAATTTTTGAACTTTAAGGTTTAATAACTCCCCTATCGGATTTTGGACTTGCATGGGGCCTGTAGCTCTTTCATTTTGGACAATTTCTCCCATTTGGAATGGGTGTGTTTACCCAGTGCCTGTACCTTCATTGTATCTAGGAAGTAACTAACTCACTTTTGATTTTATAGACTCATAGGTGGAAGGGAATTGCCTTGTCTCAGATGAGACTTTGGACTATAGAGTTTTTAGTTAATGCTGAAATGAGTTAATACTTTGGTGGACTGTTGAAAAGGCATGATTGGTTTTTAAATGTGAGGACATGATATTTGGGAGGGGCCAGAGGTGGAACATGTTTTGGTGGTGTCCGCATCCAAATCTCATCTTGAATTGTAGCTCCCATAATTCCCACATGTCATGGGAGGGACCTGACGGGAGGTAATTGAATCATGGGGGTGGGTCTTTCCCATGCTGTTCTCATGACAGTGAATAAGTCTCATGAGATCTGATGGTTTTATAAAGGGGAGTTCCCCTGCACGTGCTCTCTTGCCTACCACCATGTAAGATGTAACTTTGCTTCTCATTCACCTTCTACTATGATTTTGAGGCCTCCCCAGCCATGTGGAATTGTGAGTCAATTAAACCGTTTTTCTATATAATTTACCCATTTCCAGGTATTTCTTTATTAGCAGCATGAGAACAGACTAATACACCAAGACATGTTAATCAAGCTGTCAAAAATCAAAGACAAAGAGGGGATCCTGAAAGCATCAAGAGTAATAAAGCATATCACATATAAAACAGTTCTAGTAGTCTAGCAACAGTCTTCTCAGCAAAAACTTTTAGGCCAAAAGAGTGGGGTTATATATTTATAGGATATAAAGGGGTAAAACAACTGCCAAACAGGAACACTTTACCCAGCAACACTGTCCTTCAGAAATGAAGGACAGATAAAGACTTTCCCTCACAAAGAAAAGCTGAGTGAATTTATTGCAACCAGACTTGTCTTGCATGAAATGCTAAAAGGAGTTCTTCAAGCTGAAAGAAAAGGATACTAATGAGTATCATGAAAACATCCAAAAGTATAAAACTTGCTAGAGCAAGTAGATACACAGTCAAATTAAGAATACTTGAACACTATAATGGTGGTGCATAAATGACTTATATATTCAGTATAAAGGTTGAAAGACAAAGCTATTAAAAATATTTACAACATTATGTTAAGGGTATACAATATGAAAAGATGTAAACTGTAATGTCAAAAATTGGGGGAAGAAAGAGTTGAGTAAAAGTGTTGAGGATTTTTTGGGCAATGAAAGTTAAGTTCTCATTAGTTTAAAATAGCCTGTTATAACTATATGTTCCACATAAGCCTCGTACTCACAAAGTCATAACCGATAGTAGAGACATAAAAGATAAAAATAAATGAATCAAAACATGCCACTAGAGAAAAATTACTTGGCCACAAAGAAAGACAGCAAGAGAGAAAGGAAAAAAACCCCAAAGTATCTAAAGAAATAACAAGAAAATAATTAGCAAACTGGTATGAGTAAGTTCTTACCTACCAATAATTACCTTGAATTTAAATGGATTAAAATCACTAACTAAAGACAGTAAATGGCAGATTGGATTAATGAAAAACTAGAAACAAATATATGCTGTCTGCAAGAGACTCACTCTTCTGTAAGGGCACACATAGACTTAAGGTGAAATGACAGAAAAAGATATTCCATGCAAATGAAAACCAACAAAGAAACAATGTACTTAAACTACACCCTAGAACAAATAGACAACAGATACTTAGAGAACATTCTACCCAACAACTGCAGAATATACCTTCTTCTCATCAGCACATGGAACATTATCCAAGATAGACCACATGATAGGCCACAAAAAAAAGTCTCAATAAATTTTTTTTTTTGTCAGAGTCTCACTCTTTCACCCAGGTTGGAGGGCAGTTGTGCAATCACAGCTCACTGCAGCCTCTGCCTCCTGGGTTCAAGCCAATCTCATGCCTCAGCCTCCCAAGTAGCTGAGACTACAGACATGCACCACCACACACAGCGAATTTTTGTATTTTTACTAGAGATGGGTTTTTGCCATGTTGCCCAGGCTGGTCTTGAACTCCTCAACTCAGGTGATCCTCCCACCTCAGCCTCCCAAAGTGCTGAGATTAAAAGTGTGAGCTACCGCACCTGGCCCAAGTCTCTGTTCTTCATGAGGCATTGACTCTCAACAGAGGATGGTCTTCTCCTAGACTGGGCAGATGAGAGGTCCATGAACTGAAAGTCAGAGTTCAAAAGGTTATGCCTTGGAACCAACAGATCATTATCTGGTTTTTATCTCCTCAAATAGATAAAGTTAGATTCCAGCCTGCATACCATTTGTCATCTTCAAAATAGCCTTGCTTTTTAGTCTTTGCATAATTCCATTTCTAGGAATTTCACGTATGGAAATAATTAAAATAGGTGCAAAGATTTATGCACTAGGATGTTCACTGAATCCTTATTTATAACAGTAGAAAATTGAAAATAACCAAAATGCCCAACAAAGGAAATTGGTTAAATTACAGGATACTAGAACATCCATATGGTGGAACACATTGCAACCATTGGAAATCATGTTCTTCAAGAATATTTAAGGGCGTGTATGACAAAGCTAATCGGTTATGTTTAAAAAGATTAAAAATAGTAATCACTGTGATCCCAGTTTTATTTTATTTTATTTATTTATTTATTTTATTATACTTTAAGTTCTAGGGTACATGTGCACAACGTGCAGGTTTGTTACATATGTATACATGTGCCATGTTGGTGTGCTGC
>NW_012098710.1:131357-208530 GCF_000951045.1 Mandrillus leucophaeus | reverse complement strand
AAATACAGAGAATGCCACAAAGATACTCCTCGAGAAGAGCAACTCCAAGACACGTAATTGTCAGATTCACCAAAGTTGAAATGAAGGAAAAAATGTTAAGGGCAGCCAGAGAGAAAGGTCGGATTACCCACAAAGAAAAGCCCATCAGACTAACAGCAGATCTCTCAGCAGAAACTCTCCAAGCCAGAATAGAGTGAGGGCCAATATTCAACAGCCTTAAAGAAAAGAATTTTCAACCCAGAATTTCATATCCAGCCAAATTAAGTTTCATTAGTGAAGGACAAATAAAATTCTTTACAGACAAGCAAATGCTTAGAGATTTTGTCACCCCCAGGTGACACGTTATTATCTTTGTTCTCATTAGTTTCAAAGAACATATTGTTATGTGTGAACTTGGGCCTGTCATTGTGATATTAGCTGGTTATCTTGCTCGTTAGTTGATGCAGTTTCTTCCTACCATCGATGGTCTTTACATTTTGGCATGTTTTTTGCAATGGCTGGTAATGGTTGTTCCTTTCCATGTTTAGTGCTTCCTTCAGGGTCTCTTGTAGGGCAGGCCTGGTGGTTACCTTTAAGCTAATTGAAGTTATCATTCCATTGTCTTCTGTTTTTGTTGTTGTTGTTGCTTTTGAGAGTCAGTTGTCAGTCTCTTCACGCCTTTGTTGGTAACTGTCATTCTAAAGTCAGGTGTTTTAAAATTTTCTTTCTATCTGTTTACTGCAATTTTACTACAATGTTTCTAGGTGTGACTTTGTTTATATTTATCTTGCTTTATGTTTCTAGGAATTCAAATATTATAGATTGGGGTTTTTAATTAGTCTAAAAATTGTCAGTCCTTATCTGCTCACATAATGCCTTTGTCCCATGTTTTTCTCTTCTCTCTGTATTCCAATTAAACATCTGTCAAATTTTCTTTTTTGTCTCTCTCTTACACTCTCTTCTATATATTCCATTATTTTACTCTATGTGCTGTATTCTAATACTGTGTTTTGACTTATTTTAAGTTCATCAATCTCTCTTCTGCTGTGTGTAATCTGCCATTATATCTGCCAAAGAGCTTCTAGTTTGATATTGTTTCAGTTCTGAAGTTATATTTTGTTCTTTCTTATATCTGCTATGTCTCTTTCATATTCTCATACTCCATGGAGAAATATTCATGCTTGTCCTTTATTTCTTTAAACATAGTAAAATATATTTTATAGTCTGTGGCTGATAAGTACAAAATCTGAAGTTTTGTAGGCCTGTTTCGGCTGTTTTTCTGCTGGTTCATTCTAATAATATATTGTTTTTATGTATGCCTGGTTGTCTTTCAGTGTAGGCTAACAATTGCATCTTAATACTTATTAACAGGATTAATTCAAAGTTGAGGTAGAAGGTACCCTCACCAGAGATGCTTCTGCTAGGCACCAGTGGGGCTTAACAATTTGGGACCATGTTAACCTAAGTTCATGGCATGACATTCCCTGGACCACTCATAAACTTGATTGCAAGTCTGTGGAAGGGAAAGCCCAGTTCCCCTTTACACTGATAATGTAGCCCTGTTGAGTCCAAGCTTATTGGGGTTCATCAGAACCTCCATATTGATGAGATATTGGGCTTTGACTTCTGTCCCTCTCACCCTGTAATACTGGCAAAACCACTACTCAATTTCACAGCTATTTCTTTATGACTGTCAAAAGAATTCAAGGCAAAAGTAGCTTTCAATACTAGGCTTATCTCTTTGAGATATTTCTTTCTGTTTGATTTTGATAAGTAATTCCAATTTTGCTACTTTCAAGATGATTTTTAAATATTTCTCAACTGGGAGCCATCAGTAGGAACTACACAATTATCAGAAGCAGAGGTTGCTGTTTTTCTTTTCAATGTATGCTCTACCAAAGGCAAAATGATTCATGCCCTGTTACCTAAAATGTGATCTGCATGTTCCCGAGTACCGGTCTTTTCTTATGCTATATCTTATAATTAGCTCCATTCTCTTTGCTTTTTCATTTAAACCACTCACCTGCATATCATTTGTCTATTGTAATATTACCCACACATTAGGCCTGAATCATTCTCACCTCCTCTATATAGTCTTCCCTCGCCACTTCAAATTACAATGAATTATCCTCTGAACTATTATGAGGACACTTTTCCTATCCTACTCCTTTGTGACATGTCACATCTTGCCTTTTGTCTACTGCATTTTATTGACTCCAAAATGTCATTCTGATTTCAGAAAAGTTAACATGAGAAAAATGTACATAATAGAATTGATGAAATATGGTTTCATGTAAATTGCATCATTTCTTATGTGCATGCCTAGATTGTAAACTGCTGAAAATCAGAGCCTGTGCCTTAGAATTTTCTATAACCCTTTGCAATATATGTCACATGCTAGGATCTAAATATATATATTACTTGGTTGATTGGTTCTTCCTGTGTTTTGATTGGAAAGTTTAGAATTGTGGCTCTAGAATAATCTTTCATATTTCTTTAGTGGTTTTTTAAACAGTCAGAAAATTATGGAGGAAAGAAAAGAGCTCTTTCTAAAATATTGTAAAATATCATAAAATGTTTTAATTTGCAGTGTTTGTATAGCCTATCTTTTTTAAATTAAATTTTTAATTTTGAGATAATTGTAGATTCACATGCAGTTATAAAAATACAGAAGTATGTCAGGTACAGGCATATCTTGTTTTATTATGCTTCACAGATATTGCACTTTTTACAAACTGAAGTTTTGTGGCAACCCTGCATCCAGTGCCATTTTTCCAACAGCATGTGCTCACTTCATGTCTCGATGTCACATTTTGGTAATTCTCACAATATTTTAGATTTTTTCATTATTATTATATCTGTTATGGTGATCTGTGATCAGTGACATTTGCTGTCAAACTATGGTAATTGTACTGGAGCACCACAAACCATACCCATATAAGATGGCAAACTTAATGCATAAATGTGTATGTTCTGACTGCCTCACTATTCAGTCCTTCTCCATCTCTCTCCCTCTTCTTGGGCCTCCCTATTTTCTGAGATACAACAGTATTGAAATTAGGCTAATGGATAACCCTACAATGTCCTCTAAACATTCAAGTGAAAGTAAGAGTCATCTGTCTCTTAGTTTAAATCAAAAGATAGAAATGATTGAGCTTAATGAGGAAAGCGTGTTGAAAGCTGAGATAAACTGAAAGCTAGGCCTCTTGCACCACTTAGCCAAGTGGTGAATGCAAAGAAAAAGTTCTCAAAGGAAATTAAAAGTACTATTCCTGTGAACACACAAATGATAAGAAAGCAAAACAGCGTTACTGCTGAGAGGGAGAAAGTTTTAGTGGTCTAAAGAGAGGATCAAGCCATCTGCAGCATCCCCTTAGGCCAAAGCCAAATCCAGAGCAAGGGCCTAACTCTCTTCAGTTGTATGAAGTTTAAGAGAGGTGAAGAAGCTACAGAAGAACAGTTTGAAGCTAGCAGAGGTTGGTTCATGAGTTTTGAGGAAAGAAGTCGTCTCCACTACATTGAAGCGCAAGGTGAAGTAGCAAGTGTTAAACGTAAAAGTTGTAGCAAGTTATTCAGAAGATCTAGCTAAAGTAACTTATGAAGATGGCTACACTTAAACGACAGATTTTCAGTGTTGAGGAAACAGGCTTCTATTGGAAGTCGATACCATCTAGGACTGTTATAGCTAGAGAGGAGAAATCAATACTTTGCTTCAAAGCTTCAAAAAACAAACTGACTTTCTTGTTAGGGGCTAATGCAGCCTGTGGTTTTGAGTTGAAACCAATGCTCATTTAAAATTCCAAATATCCTAGAGTCCTTAAGAATTATGCTAAACCTATTCTGCCTGTGCTCTATCAATGAAACAACAAAGCCTGGATGACAGCACATCTGTTTACAGCATGGTTTACTGAATATTTTAAGTCCACTTGTGAGACCTATGGCTTAGAAAAAAAGATTCATTTCAAAATATTACTCTTCATTAACAATACGCCTACTCACCCAAGAGCTCTGATGGAGACATACAAGGAGATTAACGTTGTTTTCATGCCTGCTAACACAATATCCATTCTGCAGCCCATGGATCAAGGAGTAATTTTGACTTTCAAACCTTATTATTTAAGAGATACATTTCATAAAGCTGTAGCTCCTATAGATAGTGATTCCTGTCATGGATCTGGGCAAAGTAAATTGAAAACTTTCTGAAAAAGGTGGACCTTTCCAGTGCCATTAAGAATATTGGTGATTGATGGGAAGAACTAAAAATATCAACATCAACAGGGGTTTGGAATAAGTCGATTCCAACCATCATGAATGACTCTGAGGAGTTCAAGACTTTGGTAGAGAAACTAACTGCAGATGTGGAAATATCAAGAGGAATAGAATTAGAAGTAGGCCCTGAAAATGTGACTGAATTGTTACAATCTCATGTTAAAAATTTAATGGATGAGGAATTGCTTCTTGCACTTGAACAAATAAAGTGATTATTTGAGATGGATTCTACTCCTGGTGAAGATGCTGTGAACGTTGTTGAAATAACAATTATTTATTTATTTATTTATTTATTTATTTATTTATTTAGACAGGATCTCACTGTGTTACCCAGGTTGGAATGCAGTGGTATGATCTTAGCTCACTGCAACCTCCGCCTTCCAGATTCAAGCGATTCTCTTGCCTCAGTCTCCCAGGTAGCTGGGACTACAGGCACATACCACCACGCCTGGTTAATTTTTGTATTTTTAGTAGAGACAAGGTTTCACCATTTTGGCCAGGCTGGTCTCGAACTCCTGAGCTCAGCTGATCTGCCCACCTCAGCTTCCCAAAGTGCTAAGATTACAAGTGTGAGCCACCACAACTGACTGACAATGAATGATTTAGAATATCATATAAACTTAGTTGATAAAGCAGTGGCAGGGTTTGAGAGGATGAGCTCTAACTTTGAAAGAAGTTCTATTGTGGATAAAATGCAATCAAACACCATTGCATGCTACATAAAAATCTTTCGTGTAAGGAAGAGTACACCAATGTGGCAAACTTCATTTTTCTGTTATTTTAAGAAATTACAGCTGGGTGCCCAGATGCATAGGTGCAGCCTGTAGTCTCAACCTGGACAATATAGGGGGAGCTCATCTCTAAAAAATAAAAAAGAAAGAAAGAAAGAAATAGAAATAACTACAGCCACATAAACCTACCTTCAGCAACAACTACTACCTTGATCAGTCAGCAGCCATCAACATCAAAGTAAGACCGTTCATCAGCAAAATGATTACAACTCACTGAAGGTTCAGATGATCATTAGCCTTTTTAGCATAAGGTATATTTAATTAAGGTGTTAAATTGTTCTGTAGACATTATGCGATTGCATATTTAGTAGACTACAGTTAGCATAAATGTAACTTTTATATGCACTGGGAAATCAAAAAAAAAAAAAGTGTGACTTGCTTCATTGTGGTGGTCTGGAACTGAACCTGCAGTATCTCTGAGGTATGCCTGTGCTTTCTCCCCAGTTTACCTCAATGGCAGTATCTTCTGAAGTATAGTACAATACCACAACCAGGATATGAATATCAGTACAGTAAAGGTGCATGATAGTTCTATCACCATAAGGATGCATCATATTTCCTTTTAATAATCACACCCACATTTCTTCTGCCTGCTCCCTTCCCTTAAACATTTGAAACCACTAATCTGTTTTCCATTTCAACCTTATTGTTTCAATAATGTAAATGAATTCTTGTAGTATGTAACCTTTCACAATTTCTTTTTTGATTTAGCATAATTCTATAAAGATTCATCCAAGTTGTTACATGTATCAACTGTTAATTTCTTTCTATTTATGGCTAGAATTCCATGGTGTTGGTGTACCACAGTTTGTTTAACCATGCACCCTTTGAAGGACATCTAGGTTGTTTCCAGCTTTTAGCTATTACAAGTAAAGCTGCTATGAACATTCATGACAGGTTTTGTGGGAATGTAAGTTTTCACTTCTCCAGGATAAACGTCCAAAAATGCAATTGCTGGGTTGTATGGTAATTGCATGTCTAGGTTTTAAAGAAACTGTCAAATTGTTTTTCAAAGTAGCTTTATCATTTCACATTCTCACCAGCAATGTATGGGTGATCCACTTCTCTGCATCCTTACTAGCATTTGGTGCTATCATTATTATTATTTTTTGTTTTATTTTAGCCATTCTTGTAGAACCACTGATACCTCATTGTGGTTTTCATTTGGATTTCCATAATGGCTAACTGATTTTGACTATTATCTTTTAATGTGCTTATTTTCTATCTGTATGTAGTCTTTGGTGAAATGTCTATTCATGTCCTTTGTCTATTTTCTAATCGGATTTTCCCCCTACTGCTGAGTCTTAATAATTATTGTGTTCTGAAAACAAGTAATTTGTCATGTTTCTGGCTTACAAATATTTCCTCCAAGTCTATGTCTTGTCTTTTAATCCTCTAAAAATCTTACTAGGCTCTTTCACAGAGCAAAAGCTTCTTAATTGGATGAGGTCGAATTTATCAATTTTTGCTTTTGTGTATTGTATTGTACTTTTGGTATTTAATAACTCTTTGCCTAGATCTAGACCCTGAAGGTTTTTCTTAAAATTTTTAGATTTTACAGTTCACATTTAATTCTGTAATCTATTTTGAGATACCATTTGTACAATGTGTGACACTTAGGTCAATTTTTGCTATGAATGTCTATTTTCTCTAACGCTGTTTGTTGAAGATGTCTTTCCTTTATTGAATTGCTTTTTTCCCTTTTGCATCTTTGTCAAAAGTCAGTTGGGTATATATGTGTGGGTTTACTTCTGGGTTCTGTATTCTATTCTATTGATCTTTGTGTCTTTCCCTAAACCAATACCATATAGCCTTGATTAGTATAACTGTTACCAACAAAGCCGGTGCCCAAAGATGGGATCTTTTCCTGTTCAGTGTCACAGAGTCAATACATGAAGCCAAAAGTGAGTGTCAAGTAGTACAGGCTTTATTTGAAGGCCATGGAATTGAGAAGCGGGAGCATGACTAACAAATCAACTTCTCCACTAGTGTGGGGCTTAGGGGTTTAAAAAACAGGGTTTCTTTGATGATGGGGTTGGACATTAAAAGCAAGGGGAGGAATATTCATGTCTTTTCTGGAAGTGGGCAGTGAATTTCCCAGAAGGAGAAGGCTGCTTTCCATTTTGTTCTTTTATGGCTTATTCCAATCATTGTCATAGAAATTGTCAACTGTCATGGTGCTACTGGGAGTGTCATTTAGCATGGAAATGAGATTATCCTGAAGCCTGATGTCTTTTTGAAGAAATTCAGTTGGCTATATTGGTTCTAACCAGTCTCAGCTGGTCTAGTTACAAAGGGAACTTTTTATCACTGGCATTCTGTTTCTTAAAGACAAGCAGAGTTAGGGCAGGGTAGAAATTCAGCTATGTCAAATAGGCATTACACCGGGTAACATGACTATATAAGCCTTGAAATCAGATAGAGTGATTTTTCCACTTTATTCTTGTTTTTCAAAATAGTTTTATCTCTTCCAGTGTCTTTGCTTTTTCACATGCTATGGTCTGAATGTGTGATTCATATGTTAAAACCTAACCCCCAAGGTATTAATAGGCAAGTAAGGTCTTTGGGAGGTGATTAGGTAATGAGGGCAGAGCCCTCATGAATGGGATTAGTGCCCTAATAAAAGAGGCCCAAAGGATCTTATTCGCCCCTCCAGCATGTGGGGACACAGCAAGAAGGCACCATTTTTAAAGCAGAGAACAAGGCCTCACCAGACACTGAATGTACTGGAGCCTTGAACTTAGACTCCCCACCTCCAGAACTGTGAGAAGTAAATCTCTGTTATTTATAAATTACCTAGTCTAAAGTATTTCGTTATAGCATTCCGAAAGGACTAAGACACCATATATATATTTAGAACAGTCTTGTCTATAATTGAAAACAATCTTGCTGAGAATTGATAGAAATGTATTATACACATCCGTTTGGGAAAAATAGATACTTTTATTTTTCTGAGTCTTCCAATTTAATAACACAGCATTTCTCCACATTTATTTAGATCTTTTAAAATTTATTTTGTTAGTTGTTAATACTGTACAGGTATTTTACACTCACACTTAAGTAATTTATTTTTGAATGATTATTAATTGTACTGTATTTGAAATTTCAATGGCCACATAGGTATCCATTCTGAGAATATAGAAATATGATTGATTTTTATGTGTTTATTTTATGTACTTTGCCCATGCTGAACTCATTTATTTGTTCTAGGAGATTTTTATAGATTTCTTAGAATTTTCTACTGAAATCATCAAGAGATGCACAAATAAAGGTGGTTTCATTTCTTCATTTCCAATCTGTACTTTTAAATTTCATTTTCTTTCCTTATTGCTCTGACTAGAATATTCAGTAATATGTCAAATAAGAGTGGTGTTCATGCTTTGTTCCCAACTTAAATAGAAAGCATTCAGTCTTTCACAGTTAAGTATGTTTAGCTTTACTTTTAATATGGATGCTCTTTATGAAGTGGAGAAAATTTCTATTTTTTTTTCTGAGAGTTATTGTTTTAATCATGAATGAGTGTTAAATTTGGTCTAATGGTTTTTCTGCACTGATTGATTGATATAATCATGAGATTTTTCTGTTTTAGACTGGTAATAAGATGGATTACACTGATTGATTTTCAAATATTGAACTAAACTTAGATCCCTGTGATAAACTCCATTTGATCATAGTGTATATTCATTTTATGTATTGCTGAGTTTTACTACTAACATTTTGCAATTTTTTTCCAATTTGACAGAGAAAAGATATCTTCAACAAATGGTCTATATTCATAAGAAATATTGACTTGTAATTTTCTCATTTTGCATTGACTTTTTTCTCATTTTGATATTAAGATAATACTAGCTTCATAAAATTAATTCTCTCCTCCTTTTATATTTTCTGGAATAGATTATATAAAATTGTCAATAATTCTTCTTTAAAAGTTTAATAGAATTCTCTAGTGAAATCACATGGGCCTGGAAACTTGGATGGGGAATTTTAAATAAAGAATTTAATTTCCCTAGATATAGGGCTGTTAAAATTATCTACTGTTGACCCTTAAAAAACACTAGCTTGAACTGCATAGGTGCACTTATATGGGAATTTTTTTCAAGCAAACGCAGATTGAAAATGCAGTATTCATGGGATACAAAACCTCACATACAAAGGGACAGCTTTTTCTATATGCATATTCCACAAGGTTTGAGCATGTATGGATTTTGGTATATACAAGGATTCCTGGAACCAGTGCCTCATATATAGGGAGAGATGACTGTATTTCCAGTGAGTGCTGGAAATTTGTGTTTTTTTTAATAAATTGGTCTCATTGAAGTTCTTAAATTTATATGTGTAGAGTTGTTTGTAGCATTCTATTTTCCTTTTGACATTTGCAGGGTCTGTAGTGATATCCTTTGTTTTATTCCTATATTGTAATTGTATCTCCTTTCTTTCTTTCTTTTGTTGGTCTTGTTAGTGATTTGTCAAATTTATTTAACTTTTTCAAAGAACCAGATCTTTGTTTAAGTGACATTTGGTTGTCAATTTCATTGATCCCTGCTTTTGTCTTTATTATGCATGCTTCTGCTTCCTTTGGGTTTATTGTCTCTTCTTTTCCTAGTTTCTTCAGATGAGAGCTTAAATTATTGATTTGAGATTTTTCCTTTTTTTCTAATGTTATTACTTAGTACTATAGTATTTATTTCAGCACTACTTAAGCTGTAGCTCACAAAATTTGATATATCATTTTCATTTTCTTATGTACTTTTGGTTTTTTTCCTCTAATCACATGACAGATTATTCGATATTTTTTTTCTGTTTTACTTGAGTCAAAACTTACTTTTTGACCCATGGGTTATTTAAAAGTGTGTTGAGTAATTTATAAGTATTTGGATATTTTCCTGTCATCTTTCTGTTATTGATTTGCAGTGTGATTCCATTGTGTCAGTGAAGATACTTTGTATGACCTCAGTTTTTAAAATTTGTCGAGGAGATTTTTAAGGCCTAGGATGTGTTCTGCTTTAGTATATGTTCTGCGAGCAGTTGAAGAGTATGTATTCAGGTGTTGGGTGGAGTGTTTCTTAAACGTTGATTAGATCTTTTGCTTGATGATGTTTTTGAATTCTCTATGTTTTCTGATTTTCTGTCTAGTCATTCTATCAATTTGGCAGAGATAAATGTTTAAATTTCCAACAATAATTGTGAAATTAACTGTTTCCTTTGTTTCTGTCAGTCTTTATTTCAGATATTTTTCAGCTATGGTGTCTGCTGCAGATGCGTTAAGAATTGCTGTCTTTTTGGTGGATTGATACTTTATTTATTATATAATGTCCCTTTCTGCTTCTGGTAATTTTCTTTGCTTTGAAGTTTACTTTTTCTGAAACATTCACTCCTGATTTTCTTTGATTAATTTTTATATAATATATCTTTCTCATTATTTTACTTTCTACCTGCCTATATCTTTACATTTGATCCCAGTTTTCTTGGATAGCACAATCCCTTTTCTAATTGATGTCATTTGTATTCATCCATTCTCATGTTTCTAATAAAGACATACCCAAGACTGCCTGGGTAATTTATAAAGGAAAGAGGTTTGATTGACTCACAGTTCAGCTTGGCTGGAGAGGCTTCAGGAAACTTACAATCATGGTGGAAGGGGAAGTAAACACATCCTTCTTCACATGGCAGCAGCAAGGAGAAATGCCGAGCAAAAGAGGCAAAAGCCCCTTATAAAACTAGTAGCTCTCATGAGAACTCACTCACTATCACAAGAACAGCATGGAGGGGACTGCCCCCATTATTCAATTACCTCCCACCGGGACCTTCCTCCACAACATGTTGGGATTATGGGTACAACAATAAAAAATGAGATTTAGGTGGGTACACAGCCAAACCATATCATTCTGCACCTGGCCACACATGCAAATCTCATGTCATCGCATTTCCAAACACAGTCATGCCCTTCCAACAGTCCCCCAAAGTCTTAACTCATTCCAGCATTAACTCAAAAGTCCAAGTCCCAAATCTTATCTGAGACAAGGCAAGTCCCTTCCACCTATGAGTGTATAAAATCAAAAGCAAGTTAGTTGCTTCCTAGACACAATGAGGGTAGAGTCATTGGGTAAACACACCCATTCGAAATGGGAGAAATTGACAAAAACAAAGGAGCTACAGGCCACAAGCAACCCCAAAATCCAGCAGTGTAGGCAAATCTTAAAGCTCCAAAATGATCGCCTTTGACTCCATGTCTCACATCCAGGTCACGCTGATGCAACAGGTGGCCCCTATGGCCTTTGGCAGTACCACCCCTATAGCTTTGCAGGTTACAGCCCCCTTCCTGGCTTCTGTCATGGGCTGGCCTTGAATGTCTGTGGATTTCCAGGTGCATGGTGCAAGCTGTTAGTGAACCTACCATTCTGTGGTCTGGAGGATGGTGGCCCTCTTCTCACAGTTCCACTAGACAGTGACCCAATGGGGACACTGTGTTGGGGCTCCAACCCCACATTTTCCTTTGGCACTGCCCTAGCAGAGGTTCTCCATGAGGGTTCTGCCCCTGCAGCAAACTTCTGCCTGGACAGCCAGGAATTTTCATACATCTTCTGAAATCTAGGCCAAGGTTCCCAAACCTCAATTCTTGACTTCTGCACACATGCAGGCCCAACACCACGTGGAAGCTGCCAAGGCTAGGGGCTTGCACCCTCTGAAGCAACAGCCTGAGCTCTACACTGGCCCCTTTTATAGGCAGGTAATGAGTGAGTAATACTGACATCATGAAAAACGGGGTATCCATACCATCAAGCATTTACCCTTTGCCTTACAAACAATCCAATTATATAATTTTCGTTATTTTAGAATGTTCAGATAAATTTGTATTGACTATATTTGCCTTGTTGCACTACTAAATAGTAGGTCTTATTTGTGTAATGATTAACCATCCCTGCCTCCCCTTCTAACCCATCACTACCCTTACCCTTCCCAGCCTCTGGTAATCTTCCTTTAATCTCTATGTCCATGAGTGCAATTGTTTTGATTTTTAGATGCCAAAAATAAGTGAGAATATGTGATGTTTGCCAAATGTTAATCACCAAGACAACAGGGAAAATGTCTCCAGGGCATGTAAGAGACCTTCATAGCAGCCCCTCCCATCACAGGCCTGGATGCCTAGGAGAGAAAAACGGTTTCCTGGGCCAAGTCCAGTGCCCTCCTACTGTGTGCAGCATTGGATCTTGGTGCCCTGTGTCCCAGCTGCTCCAGCCATGGCTAAAAGGGGTAGGTAATGAGTAACATTCACATCATGAAAAATGGGGTATCCATACCGTCAAGCATTTATCCTTTGTCTTACACTCCAATTATACAATTCTTGTTATTTTAGAATGTACAAATAAATTAGCATTGACTATATTCACCTTGTTGTGCTACCAAATAGTAGGTCTTATTGTTCTTTATATATATATTTTATAACAATTAACCATCCCCACCTCCCTTTGCAACCCCTCACTGCCCTTACCCTTCCCAGCCTCTGGTAGTCTTCCTTCTACTCTCTGTCTCCATGAGTTCAATTGTTTTGATTTTTAGATGCCAAATATAAGTGAGAACATGTGATGTTTGTCTTTCTGTGCCTGGCTTATTTCACTTAACATAATGACCTCCAATTTCATTCATGTTGTTGCAAATGACAAGATCTCATTGTTTTTATGGCTAAATAGTACTGCATTGTGTGTAAGTACCACATTTTCTTTGTCCATTCATCTGTTGATGGACATTTAGGTTGCTTCCAAATTTTGGCTATTGTGAACAGTGCTGCAACAAACATAGGAGTGCAGATATCTCTTTGATATACTGATTTCCTTTCTTTTGGGTATGTACCCAGAATTGGGTTTGCTGGGTCATAGGGTAGCTCTATGTTTAGGTTTTTGAGGAACCTCCAACCTGTTCTCCACAGTGGATGTACAAATTTACATTTCAACCAAGAGTGTATGAGGGTTCCCTTTTCTCCACATTCTTGCCAGCATTTGTTATTAATGGCCTTTTGGATAAAAGCCATTATAACTGTGGTGAGATAATACCTCTTTGTAATTTTGATTTGCACTTCTCTGAGAATCAGTGATGTTGAGTATCTTTTCATATGCCTGTTTGCCACTTGCAAGTCTTTTGAGAAATGCCTATTCAAATTATTTGCCCATTTTTGAAATCAAATATTTAGATTTTTTCCCTATACAGTTGTTTAAACTCCTTATATATTCTCTAGTTATTGATTCCCTGCCAGATTAGTATTTTGCAAACATTTTCCTCCCATTCTGTGGGTTGTCCCTTCACTTTGTCGATAGTTTCCTTTGCTGTGCAGAAGCTTTTTAACTTGAAGTGATCCCATTTTTCAATTTTTGCTTTGGTTGCCTGTGCTTGTGGCATATTGCTCAATAAATTTTTGCCCAAATCAATGTCCTGCTGAGTTTCCCTAAAGTTTTCTTGTAGTATCATAGTTTGTGGTCTTAGATCTATGTTTTTAATCCATTTTGATTTGCTTTTTTTGTATGATGAGAGATGGAGTCTTATTTCATTCTTCTGCATATGGATATTCAGTTTCCTGGCACCATGTGTTGAAGAGACTGTCTTTTCCCCAGTTTATGTTCTTGGTACCTTTGCCAAAAATGAGTTCACTGTAGCTGTGTGGATTTGTTCCTGGATTCTCTATTGTGTTGCATTAGTCTATGTGTTTGTTTTTATGTCAGTACCATGCAGTTTTGGTTACTATATCTCTGTAGTATGATTTGAAGTCAGGCAATGCAATTCTTCCAGTTTTATTCTTTTTTGCTTAGGATGGCTTTGGCTATTCTTGTTCTTTGGAAGTTCCATGTAAATTTTAGGATTGTGTTTTCTATTTCTGAGAAGAATGTCATTTGCATTTTGACAGAGATTGCATTGAATCTGCAGATTACTTTGGGTAGTATGAACATTTTAACAATATTAAGTCTTCCAATCGATGAGCATGGGATATTTTTCTATTTTTGCATCCTCTTCCATTTCTTGCATCAATGTTTTATAGATTCTGCCATAGGAATATTTCACTCCTTTGGTTAAGTTTATTCTTAGGTATTTTATTTTATATGTAGCTACTGTAAATGGCATTATTTTCTTAATTTCTTTTTCAGATTGCTCACTGTTCTCATATAGAAATGCTACTGATTTGTGTATGTTGATTTTGTATCCTACAACTTTACTGAATTTATCAGTCTTAATAATTTTTGGATGGAGTCTTCAGGTTTCTGAAAATACAAGACCATGTCATCTGCAAACAAGGCTAATTTGACTTCTTCCTTTCCAATTTGGATGCGCTTTGTTTCTTTCTCTTGTCTGATTGCTCTAGCTAGAAATTCCAGTACTATGTTGAATAACAGTGGTGAACGTGGGTATTTTTGTCATGTTACAAATCTTATAGAAAAGACTTTCAGATTTTATCCATTCAGTATGATACCTGCTGTGGATCTGTCATATGTGACTTTAATAAGTTGAAGTACATTCCTTGTGTACCCAGTCATTTGATACTTTTTATCATGAAAGGATGTTAAATTTTATCATATGCTTTTTCAGTATCAGTTGAAATGATTATATGCTTTTTGTCCTTCATTCTGTTCGTATGATGTATCACATTGATTGATTTGTATATTTTGAACCATCCTTGTATCCCAGGAATAAATTGCACTTCTTGGTCATGATAAATGATTTTTTTTTTTGCATCAGTATTGATTGGAGATATTGGCCTGTAGTTTTTCTTTTTTTGACGTGTCTTTGTTTTTTTTTTTTTTTTTTTTTTTTTTTTTTTTTTTTTTTTTTTTTTTTTTGGGGTTTTTTTTTTTTTTTTTTTTTTTTTTTTTTTTTTTTTTTTTTTTTTTCTTTATCAGGGTAATACTAGCCTTGTAGTATGAGTCTGGAAGTATTAATTCCTCCTCTATTTTGCAAAATTTTTCTCCCATTCTGTAGGTTGCCTGTTCACTCTGATGATAGTTTCTTTTGCAGTGTGGAAGCTCTTTAGTTTACTTAGATCCCACTTGTCAATTTTGCCTTTTGTTGCAATTTTTTTTGGTGTTTTAGTCATTAAGTGTTTGCCCATGCCTATGTCCTGAATGGTATTGCCTAGGTTTTCTTCTAGTGTTTTTTTTTTTTTTTTTTTGGTTTGGGGTTTTACATCTAAGTCTTTGATCCATCTCGAGTTAATTTTTGTATAAGGTTTAAGGAAGGAGTCCAGTTTCCATTTTCTGCATATGGCTAGCCAGTTTTCCCAGCACCATTCATTAAATAAGGAATCCTTTCCCAATCGCTTGTTTTTGTCAGGTTTGTTGAAGACCGGATGGTTATAGATGTATGGTGTTACTTCTGAGGTCTGTCTTCTGTTTCATTGGTCTATATATCTGTTTTGGTACCAGTACCATGCTGTTTTCGTTACTGTAGCCTTGTAGTATAGCTTCAAGTCAGATAGTGTGATGTCTTCAGCTTTGTTCTTTTTGTTTAGGATTGTCTTGGCTATAGGAGCTCTTTTTTCTCTTTGTTGGTTCCACATGATATTTAAAGTAGTTTTTTCTAATTCTGTGAAGAAAGTCAATGGTAGTTTAATGAGAACAGCATTGAATCTATAAATTACTTTGGGCAGTGTGGCCACTTTCACAATACTGATTCCTCCTACCCATGAGCATGGAATTTTTTTCCATTTGTTTGTGTCCTCTCTTATTTCTTTGAGCAGTGGCTTATATTTCCCCTTGAAGAGGGTTTTCACCTCCCTTGTAAGTTGTATTTTCAGGTATTTTATTCTCTTTGTAACAATTGTGAATGGGAGTTCACTCATGATTTGGCTCTCTGCTTGTCTATTGTTTGTATATAGAATTGCTTGTCATTTTTGAACATTGATTTTGTGTCCTGAAACTTTGTTGAAGTTGCTTATTAGCTTAAGGAGTTTTGGGGCTGAGACGACAGGGTTTTCTAAATATAAAATCATGTCATCTGCCAACAGGGACAATTTGACTTCCTCTCTTTTTATTTGAATACCCTTTATTTCTTTCTCTGGCCTGATTGCCCTGGCCAGAACTTCCAATACTATGTTGAATAGGAGTGGTAAGAGAGGGCAAACTTGTCTTGTGCCAGTTTTCAAAGGGAATGCTTTCAACTTTTGACCATTCAGTATGATATTGACTTATGGGTTTGTCATAAATAGCTCTTATTATTTTGAGATATGTTCCATCAATACCTAGATTATTGAGAGTTTTTGAATTAAGCAATGGTGAATTTTATCGAAGGCCTTTTCTGCATCTGTTGAGATGATCATGTGTTTTTTGTCATTGGTTCTGTTTCTGTGATGGATTATGTTTATTAATTCACATATGTTGAACCAGCTTTGCATCCCAGGGATAAAGGCAACTTGATCATGGTGGATAAGCTTTTTGATGTGTTGCTGCATTCAATTTACCAGTATTTTATTCAGGATTTTCATATTGATGTTCATCAGGGATATTGGCTTGAAATTTTCCTTTTTTGTTGTTTCTCTGCCAGGTTTTGTTATCAGGATGATGTTGGCCTCATAAATGAGTTAGGGAGGAGTCCCTCCTTTTCAATTGGAGTTGTTTCAGAAGGAATGGTACCAGCTCCTCTTTGAACCTCTGGTAGAATTCAGCTGTGAATCTGTCTGGTCCTGGACTTTTTTTTTTTTTTTTTTTTGGTTGACAGACCGTGAATTACTGCCTTAATTTCAGAACTTATGATTGGTCGATTTAAGGTTTGGCTTCTTCCTGGTTTAGTCTTGGGAGGGTGTGTGTGTCCAGGAATTTGTCCATTTCTTCTAGATTTTCTAGCTTATTTGCATAGAGGTGTTTAAGTATTCTCTGATGATAGTTTGTATTTCTGTAAGATCAGTGGTGATATCCCATTTATCATTTTTTATTGTGTCTATTTGATTCTTCTCTCTTTTCTTCTTTATTAGTTTAGCTAGTGGTCTATTTTTTTTCATCTTTTTAAGAAACAGCTTCTGGATTCAATGATGTTTTGAAGGGTTTTTCATGTCTTGATGTCCTTCAGTTCTGCTGTGATTTTAGTTATTTCTTGTCTTCTTTTGAGTTTGTTCTTGCTTCTCCAGTTCTTTTAATTGTGATGTTTGGGTATTCTTTTCAGATCTTTCCCTCTTTCTGATGTGGACATTTAGTGCTATAAATTTCCCTCTAAACACTGCGTTAGTTATGTCCCAGAGATTCTGGTACATTATGTCTTTGTTCTCATTGGTTTCAAAGAACTTATTTATTTCTGCTTTAATTTCATTATCTACCCTGAAGTGTTTCAGGAGCAGATTGTTCAATTTCCATGTAGTTGTGTGGTGTTGAGTGAGTTTCTTAATCCTGAGTTCTATTTAGATTGCACTGTGGTCTGAGAGACTGCTTGTTTTGATTTCTATGTGTGTGTGTGTTTTCGTATTTGCTAATGAGTGTTTTCCTTCCAATTATGTGGTCGATTTTAGAATATGTGCTATGTGATCCTGAGAAGAATGTATATTTTGTTGATTTGGGCTGGATGTCTATTAGGTCTGCTTGGTCCAGGGCTGCGTTCAAGTCCTGAATATACTTGTTAAATTTCTGTCTTGTTGATCTTCTATTATTGACAGTGGGGTGTTAAAATCTCCCACTATTATTGTGTGGGAGTCTATGTCTCTTTGTGCATCTCTAAGAACTTGTTTCATGAATCTGGGTGCTCCCGTATTGAGTGCATATATATTTAGGATAGTTAGCTCTTCTTGTTGCATTGATTCCTTTACCATTCATTATGCATGACTTTCTTTGTCTTTTTTTATTTTTTTGGGTTTAAAGCCTGTTTTGTCAGAGACTAGGATTGCAGTCCCTGCCATTGTTGCTTTCCAATTGTGTGGTAAATACTTCTCCATCCATTTGTCTTTATCCTATGTGTGTCTTTGCACATGAGATGGGGCCCCGAATATAGCACACAGATGGTTCTTGACTCTTTACTCAATTTGCTAGCGTCTGTCTTCTAATTGGGACATTTAGCCAATTTACATTTAAGGTTAATATTGTTATGTGTCAATTTGATCCTGTCATCATGATGCTAGCTGGTTATTTTGCACATAGTTGATGCAGTTTCTTCATAGTATCATTGGTCTTTATATTTTGGTGTGTTTTTGCTGTGGCTAGTACTGGTTTTTCCTTTCCATATTTAGCGCTTCCTTCAGGAGTTCTTGTAAGGCAGGCCTGTTGGTGACAAAATCCATCAGCATTTGCTTGTCTGTAAAGGATTTTATTTCTCCTTTGCTTATGAAGCTTAGTTTGGCTGGATATGAAATTCTGGGTTGAAAATTTTTTCCTTTAAGAATGCTGCATATTGGCCCCCATTCTATTCTGGCTTGTAGGGTTTCTGCAGAGAGATCTGCTATTGGTCTGATGGGCTTCCTCCCTTTGTAGGTAACCGGACCTTTCTGTATGACTGCCCTGAACTTTTTTTCCTTCATTTCAACCTTGAAGAATCTGACAATTACGTGTCTTGGGGTTGCTCTTATCTAGGAGTATTTTAGTGGTGTTCTCTGTACTTCCCGAATTTGAATGTCGACCTGACTTGCTAGGTTGAGGAAGTTCTCCTGGGTAATGTACTGAAGTGTGTTTTCCAACTTGGTTCCATTCTCCCTGTCACTTTCAGGTACACCAATCAATCATATGTTTGGTCTTTTCACATAGTTCCATATTTCTTGTGGCTTTGTTCATTCTTTTACATTCTTTTTTCTCTAATCTTGTCTCATTTCAGTAAGTTGATCTTCAATCTCTGATATCCTTTCTTCTGCTTGATCAATTCAGCTGTTAATACTTGTGTATGCTTCATGAAGTTCTCGTGCTTTGTTTTTCAGCTCCATCAGTTCATTTATGTTCCTCTCTAAGCTGGTTATTCTAGTTAGCAGTTCCTGTAACCTTTTATCAAGGTTCTTAGCTTCCTTGCATTGGGTTAGAACTTGCTTCTTAAGGTCAGAGGAGATTATTACCCACCTTCTGAAGCCTACTTCTGTCAATTCATCAATCTCATTCTCCATCTAGTTTTGTGCCCTTGCTGGAGAGAAGTTGCAATCATTTGGAGGAAAAGAAATATTCTGGTTTTTGGAATTTTCAGCATTTTTACACTGGTTTTTCCTCATCTTTCCGGATTTACATACCTTTGATCTTTGAGGCAGATGACCTTTGGATGGGGGTTTTGTGTGGAAGTCCTTTATGTTGATGTTGATGTTTTTCCTTTCTGTTTGTTAGTTTTTCTTTTAACAGTCAGGTCCCTCTTCTGTAGGTCTGCTGCAGTTTGCTGGAGGGCCACTCCAAACCCTGTTCACCTGAGTGTCACCAGTGGAGGCTGTAGAACAGCAAAGATTGCTGCCTGCTCCTTCCTCTGGAAGCTTCATCCCAGAGGGGCACCAGCCTGATGCTAGCTAGAGCTCTCCTGTATGAAGTATAAGGCACGGGGGCCGGGGATGCACTTGAGGAGTCAGTCTGCCCTTAACAGACCTTGAGCACTGTGCTGGGAGAATCCCTCTGGACAGGATCAGCTGCTCTCTTCAGAGCCGGCAGGCAGAAACAATAAAATGCACTAAAGCTGCTCCCACAGCTACACCTGCCCCCAGGTGCTCTGTTTCAGGGAGATGGGGGTTTAGTCTGTGAGCCCCCTGACTGGGGCTGTTACCTTTCCTTCAGAGATGCCCTGCTTAGTGAGGAGAAATCCAGAGAAGCAGTCTGGCCACAGCTGCTTTGCTGTGCTGTGGTGAATTTGCCCAGTCCACACCTCCCAGCCTCCTTAGCACTGTCAGGGAAAAACCACCTACTCAAGCCTCAGTAATGGTGGATGCCCCTCACCTCACCAAGCTCCAGTGTCCCAGGTTGAATTCTGACTGCCGTGCTGGCGGCAAGAATTTCAAGCCAGTGGATCTTAGCTTGCTGGGGATGGGATCTGTGGGGATGGGATCCACTGAGCTATACCACTTTGTTTCCTGGCTTCAGCCCCCTTTTCAGGAGAGTGAACGGTTCTGTCTCACTGGGGTTCCAGGCACCACTGGGGTATGAAATAAACTCCTGCAGCTAGCTTGGTGTCTGCCCAAACAGCTGCCCAGTTCTGTGCTTGAAACCCAGGACCCTGGTGGTGTAGGCACACGAGGAAATCTTCTGATCTGCAGATTCAAAAACTATGGGAAAAGCATAGTAACCCAGCTGGGTAGCACAGTCCCTCAGGGCTTCCCTTGGCTGGAGGAGGGAGGTCCCCCAGCTTCTTATACTTCCTGAGTGAAACAACACCCCACCCTGCTTCTGCTTGCCCTCTGTGGGTTGGACCCACTGCATAACCAGTCCAAATGAGATAAACTGGGTACCTTAGTTGGAAATGCAGAAATCACCCTCCTTCTCCGTTGATCTCATTGGGAGCTGCACACCAGAGCTGTTGCTATTTGGCCATCTTGGCCCCTCCCAATATGATGGCTTTGCTTGGCACTCATTCTCTCCCCTGCTGCCCTGTGAAGAGGTGCCTTCTGCCATCATTGTAAGTTTCCTGAGATTTCCCCTGTGATGTGAAACTGTGAGCCGATTAAACCTCTTTCTTTTTTTTCATAATTGAGATTTTATTGGTTGAGGATCAGTACAGACATTTCAATTTGTACACAATTCTTAACATACGTAACGGAATTCTAAAAAGCCATGTATTGTAATTCTTTTTTAAAGTTATTCCAGTGACTTTACAGCTTAAAATTTGGAAGCAAATTTTCCTTAAGAGGATATCAGGTACCAGTATCTTCACATGTTGGTCAGCTGTTACATATGGCCCACCAGTTCACAACTGAATAGCTGGTACACTACATATTCAAATTTGTAATCTTTCACAGCACAGTAACAAAGTTATTAGGAAAACAGGACTACCACAACCAAAGATGTTACAGAGTGCACACAGTTCTGACAGGGAGTGCCATGATCAAGGAGTGGTTTTCTTTAGGAAACAATTCTACTAAAAAACAACATGGGAATAGAAGTAATTTAAAATGTTCAAGACATTAAATGCAGGACTGACTCCATATTGCCATTTAATATGCTTTGTATTATAGGATATAAAAACTAACCCCCCATCTATGGAATGTTAAGCTGACACCCGAGACAGTCAAAGCCTCCCATAATTCAATATCCCACACTATTTTCTGGTCATACCAAAAAATAAACAACCAGCAAATGATTTTACCTCTTAAAAAAAGCATTTACACTTAAAAAATGGGATGAGGTAGGATTCCCTCCTTCTTAAAAATGTTTGTAGAGTTACTAAAAAACTTGCATTTACAAAATAGTTGATAAAAATATTCCTCTGGATTGTACAAGAAGGGAGACAGGGACCACTGGTAAGACATGGTATATGGTATTAATCAGACTTGGCTTCTTTCTCTCCTGCTTCATCAGAGGCTGGACTCTCCTCAGTTTTCGTTTCCCCATTTTCTGTAGGTAAATCTTCTTTAGTTTCTTGGTTAGCCACTTCGACCTGTTTTCCCTTTGCTCCCCTTTTCCCTTTTGTTTGCATATTTTTGTCTGAAGATTTATCCTTTGCTGCTGCCTTTTTCAGCTTCACTTCCACTTTTGCAGGAGGTTTAGCTGACAACCGCACCGATCTCCCCTTGGGCTCTTCCTTGGTGGCCCCTTTGGCGGAGCTGACCTTCTTCTTGGGCATCCTGGCGGCGCGGAAGGCGCTTGCTGGGTGCCTGCCGGTTGAGGTGGGCTGAGAGCCTTCGCGAAACTGGGCTGCCTGGCCGCTGCCACTCCTCCCGCCGCCCTAGCTGCGGAAACCCACTAAACCTCTTTTCTTTATAAATTACCCGGTTACGGGTATTTCTTCATAGCAGCATGAGAACAGAATAACACATTTTCTTTAGATTAAATCTGCTTGGTGTTCTATAACCTTCCTTTATTTGGATATTGATATATCTCTCTAGGTTTGGGAAGTTCTCTGTTATTATCCCTTTGAATAAACTTTCTACCCACATCTCTTTGTCTACCTCCTTTATAAGGCCAGTAACTCTTAGATTTGCTTTTCTGAGGCTATTTTTTTGATTCTATAAGCATGCTTCATTGTATTTTATTCTTTATTCTTTCATCTCCTATGACTGTGTACTGTCAAATAGCCTGTCTTAAAGCTCACTAATAATTTTTTCTGCTTGATCAATTCTTCTATTAGAAGACTCTGATTTATTTTTCAGTATACCAGTTGCATATTTCCGTTCCAGAATATCTGCTCGATTTTTAAAATTTTTTAAATTTTAAATAATTTTTAAAATTATTTCAATCTTCTTGTTAAATTTGTATGCTAGAATTCTGAATTCCTTCTCTGTGTTTTCTTGAATTTCTTTGAGTTTCCTCAACACAGATGTTTAAAATTCTGTCTGAAAGTTCACATATCTGTGTTTCTCCAGGACTGGTCCCTGCTGGCTCTTTTAGTTAATTTAGTGAGTTCATGTTTTCCTGGATGGTTGTGATACTTTAAAATGTTTGTCTGTGTCTGGGCATTGAATAGTTACTTATTTATTGTATTCTTCTCAATCTGTGCTTGTTTGTATTCATCCTTCTTGGAAGACTTTCAAGATATTCAAAAGGACTTGGGTAATGTGATCTAAGCTGTATCTGCTTTAAGGTACACCCCAACCCCAGTAATGCTGTGGTTCTTGCAGACGCATAGAGGTAACATCTCAATGATCTTCGACAATATCCAGGAGAATTATCTGGATTACCAGGTAGCAGCTCTTTATCTCAATGATCTTCGACAATATCCAGGAGAATTATCTGGATTACCAGGTAGCAGCTCTTTTTTTCTTTCTATACTTTCTCCCAAATAAACAAAAGTCTCTCTTTCTATTCTGAGTCACCTCTATTCTGAGTCACTTCACCACCAGGTGACTGTTCTGAGTCACCTGGTGGTGGAGTGACATAAGCATCCCTGTGGCCACCACCACTAGGACTGCACTGAGTCAGACCTGAAGCCAGCACAGCACTGGTCTCACCCAAGAGTTGCTTAACCACTGCCTGGCTCCTGCCTATGTTCACTCAAGGCTTTAAGGCTCTACAACCAGCAGGTGGTAAAGCCACTCAAGTGTATGTCCTTCCTTTCAGGGTGGTGAGTTCCCCCAAACTCTGGGTGGGTCCAGAGGTGCCATCTGAGAGTCAGGGACTACAGTCAAATACCATAGAAGTCTACTGGGTGTTCTATTGTACTGCAGCTGAGCTGGCACTCAAACCATGAGACACAGTCCTCTCCACTCTTTTCTCACCTTTGCAAAGGCAGAGGAGCCTCTGCCCATGGGCACTGCCCCCACAGGCCCACGAGAAGTACTGCCAGACTACTGCTGATGTTTCTTTAAGGCCCAAGGCTCCTCAGTCAGCTGTGGCAAATAGTGCCAGGCCTAAGACTTTACTCTTTAGGGTGGTTGGCTCCTGTCTTGCTCAGGGCAGGTTCAGGAACACGATCGAAGAGTCAAGTCCCGGAATTAGAGAATCCAAGAGCCCACTGGGTTCTCCATCTCCCTGTGACCTTAGAGCTGGCATCTAAGGCACAAGACAAAGTTCCTTTTACATTTCCTTTCACTTTTCTCAAGCAGGACTCTTGCCCCATAGCTACCACAGCTGGGAATGTGCTGAGTCTCACCTTGAACCAGCACACCTGAGTCTCAAACTACAAGACACAGTCCTTGACATAGCATCTGGCCCAAGGCCCTTGTCATAGTACCTGGGTATCACTGATGGTTATTTGGGGTCCAAGGGCTCTTTAAGTAACAGGTGATGAATCCTGCCAGGACTTGGTCTTTTCCTCCAAGGCACTGGGCTCCCTTCTGTCCAAGAGTGTGTCTAGAAAGGTCGACCAGGAGCTAGGGCCAAGAAAGAGGCTTCACAACTCTAATCCATGCCCTGTCCTGTTGTGGTTGAGCTGGTATCCAAGATGCAACACAAAGTTCTCCCCACTTTTTCCTTTTCTCTCTTCAAACAGAAGGAAGAGGTCTCTTTTGAAGCCACGAGCTGTGAAGCCTGGTGTGATATGAAGGGTGTTGCCTACACTCCCTCAGCTGTCTCAGCTGGTGTCTCAGTAAGCCTCATACTTTCTAGTCCACTGTCTCTGGGCCCAGTTCTGCCCTAGGATTCACCTAAAAACTTCAGTCCCTGTGCTCTACACTGCTTTTCAAGTTTATTTTGGGCCCCAGAGCACTTTACCCCATGGTGGCAAGGCTTGTAAGAACTCAAGTTCCAACTGCTGGGCTTGGCCATTCCCCTCCGGCTATGGCTATTGTAAATACTCCCTTGTGGCTGGGTGTCAGCTGGGTTTGGTCTAATTTTACTTTTGGCTATAATAGAGGAGCACTGAGTTCAGTGTCTCACAATTGCTGTTCTCTACATCTACCCAGCACACAGTAACACTCTCTGCATCATGCTGCAGCTGCTGGAGAATGGGGTAGGGGTGACATTGGCAATATAAGACTGTTTTCCTACCTCTTTAGTGCCTCTTTTAGCAATATGAACTTAAAAGCAGGTACTGTAAATGCTCACCTGATTTTTGATTCATATGAGGTGCTTTTTTTGGGTAGATAGTTGTTAAATTAGTGTACTTTTGGGGGGGGTTGCAATTAGTGGAGCCTTCTATTGTGCCATCTTGCTACACTCTCTCAGTACTTCAGTTTCTTAATAGCTGAGTAATAGGCCATTATATGGATATGGACATTGTTTTAATTCATTCTTCACTTTATGAATATGTGTGTCGTTTACACCTTTTGGTTATTGTGCATAATGGTGCTGTATAAATTTGTTTACAAATGTTTGAACATTTGTTTTTAGTTCTTTTGAGTATATATCTAGGAGTGGAACTGCTGGGTCATATAGTATTTTTATGTTTAACTTTTTGAGAAATCACCAAATGGTTTTTCATAGTAGCTGCACCTTTTCACATTTTTACCAGCAATGTATGAGGGGTCCAATGTCCTGCATAGTCACAAACACTTGTTAGTCTTCTCCTCCTCCTCCTCCTCCTCCTCCCCTCCCTCCTTCTCCTCTTCCTCTTCTTCTTTTTATTATTGATGTTATTATTATTATTGTCATCTTAGTGTGGGTAAGGTGGTATCTCACTGTGCTTTTTTTTTTGCATTTCTTTAATAACCAATGATTCTGAGAAGCCTCTCGTGTGCTTGTGGGCCATTTGTAAACTTCTTTGGAGAAATGTCTATTCAAGTCCGTTGACATGTTTATATTGGATTGTTTGTCATTCTGTTGTTGAGTTGTAAGTGTCTTTTATATAGTCTGGATACTAGATCCTTATCAAATACATGATTTGTAAATATTTTCTTCCATTGTATGGGCATCTTTTTATTCTCTTGGTTATATCATTTGATATGCAAATGTTTGTTAATTCTGATGAAGTCTAAGTTATCTGTGTTTTAAATTGCTTGTGCTTTTAGTGCCATTCCTAAGAAACCATTGCCAGATCCAGGGCCCAAGATTTACCCCTGTGATTTCTTCTAACGGTTTTGTGTTTTTAGCTCTTATATTCAGGTCTTTTTTCTATGATGAATAAATTTTTGTATATAGTGTGAGGTAAGAGTTGATTTTCATCCTTTTGCATATGGCTATCAATTTGTCTCAACATAATTTATTGAAGAGACAATTCTTTCTTCATTGAATGATCTTGTCACCCTTATTGAAGATCAATCAACCATAAATTTGAGGGTTTATTTCTATACTCTCTATTCTATTAATATATATGTCTATATTTATGCCAGTAATACATTGTTTTGATTACTATAGCTTGTAATGAGTTTTGAAATTGGAAAGTATGAGTTTTCCAATTTTCTTTTTCTCAAAGTTGTTTGGTTATTTGGGTCCCTGGAAATACCATTATGAATTTGGTGTCAGCCTTTCCATTTCTATAAAAAACGTTGTTGAGATATTTATAGGTACTGCATTAAATTTGTAGGTTTCTTTGGGGAGTATTACTGTCTTAACAATATTAAATCTTCTAATCTGTGAGCACAGGGTGACTTATTTATTTAGGTTATCCTTAATTTCCTTCAGCAATATATTGTAATTTTTATGTACAAACCTTCTATCTTCTTGGTTAAATTTATTTCTATGCATTTTATTATTTTGATGCTATTGTAAGTTGAATTATTTTATTAATTTTCTTTTCAGATTGTTCATTTTTAGTGTATGAAAATACGACTAATTTTATGTGTTGCTCTTATACTCTATAACTTCAATGAATTCCATTTGTCTTTTTTTAAAAAAATCTTCTATTTGCTGACATCTTTTTTTTAATGTGTTGAGGCTATTTTGTCATTTGTTTCAAGCATGTCCATAAATACATTTTGATGCATATTTTTATGAATACTTTGTTACATCATTCTAATATCTCTCTTATCACACTGTTGACATCCATTCATTGTTTTTTTCCATTCAGTTAGATATCTTCTTGATTCTTGTTGTCAGTGATTTTTGATTGAAATCTGGATTTGGGATATTATGTTATGAGACTCTGGTTCCTATTTAAACCTGCTTTGGCTGGACTCCTCTAATACTGCTCCAGCAGAGAAAACAAGAGTGCTACCTCATTAATTCCAGGTGGAAGTAGAAATCCAATTTCCCTACTCAGCTTCCACTAATACCTAAGGTGGGTAGGGGGCGCCGCTCTTCATGACTGCTGAGTGAGGGTGGAAGATTCTGTTCCCCACTAGGCCTATGGTGATACCTCCCTGGATGGGAAGATTAGGTCCTCCTCACTACTGCTCCCAATATGGCCTCCACAGACACCACAACATTGTGCTCTCACTACCACTCTGTGGTGGAGAGATTCTTGACACTCCTCTAGGACATTTCTGACACGATCCCAATGCAGGGAGGGAGTGGTGCCTTATTGTTGCCAGATGCCAAGTAGAAGTCCACGTTCCCCACATGGTCTCCACTGATACTGAGGTGGCAAGTGTCAGTAGTGAGAATCATACTACTTCCCAGCAGGGATGAAGTCTCTGCTCAGTATTTCTCTGTAGCTGGCCTTCTCTGATAGCACCCCAGCAGGCAGTTTGGGGCAACTTATTATACTCTGGCTAGCATAGCCTTTGCTGGGGGGTGTGGGTGCATGTGTGTGTGTGTCCACAGTGTTTTCTATGGTGTTTGGCTGGAATATATTGTTTATTAGTCTAAAAGTATTTCATCTGGCTAAGCTGCCCCTTTTCTGGTCCTTTGGATAGAGGAAGCAGGATATTGCTGGGTTTTCTTTTTGTCTGGGTACATTGGCATGTTGGAGTTTCTGGTTCTTTCAGCGTGAAGCAAAAAGAAAACCTAAGGAACTCATCATCATGTTGTCTTTTGGATCCTGAGGTTTTAAGTCAGTCTGCCCTCTCCTCTCTTTTGTTTGTATTACATATAATGTTCATATATAAAGTTGGACTTGTGGAAGGGATAGACAAAAGAATGTCTACTATATCCCACCACAAATAGAAGTTCCTAAAGAGGTTTCAGAACTGTGTAGACTATTTCTTAAGACTTTTTCATTCTATTTTCACCACGTATTTATAATTGAAAAGCAAATAATATTCTCATATTAGAGATGAAGAAATGGAGGCACCAAGGTGTTAGGATGTTTCCCCCAAGTCATGTAGTGATTTCTAATTGAATATAAATAGAAAGGCCAGATTTTTTGACCAGTAACTCACAGTATTTCCATTGGATCATCCTTTATAATCCAAATAAGCACCCAGTATTTTATGTGCAAAGAAAGGACTTTGTTGTAATAATAAAATGCATTCGTGCTACAGCATGTTGTGTCAACACTGAGAATTCTTACAGAGCTGGAGGAACTTCAGCAGATAGGGAGCCACAATTTATAAGTTATAATCAGATAGGACATACCCAAGGTGGAGCAGCAGCTGTTGTAGGGACCCACATTGGCAGACACCAGGTGAGTGACTTAATGTAAATTCTCTGGGCTTCTCATTCAGTTTACATTTTCCAAAGATGGCTCCTAGGAGAAGCACAAATCTTCAACCTCAGGTCAATTTAGAAATGTAACGTTATTGGAAAAGGTCTCAGCTTTTTAAAGAAACACTTGCTGTTTTTTAGAGCTAGTAGTTACCAATCTGTGCTGGGTGACTTTGCAAAGCAAAATAAAAGACCAATGGCAATTAGAGGCAGACATCTTGCAGACTTTGGTGATTATAAAAGTTATAAAAGTCTTATACATGCCTTTACATGTACATACATTGAATAAGTCTTACACACGTTAGTATAAGACTTTTCTAACCACCAAAGTTATCCATTATAGAATGGGCTGCCTCACTATGTAGTGAGTCCTTGATCATTGGATAGCTTCAAGCTAAGGGATCTTGAAGAATTGATACTTACACTTGGTGGCCATTTGGCCTAGAGAAGTCCTGTTTTACTCTTGGGCAAAATCTACTTAGCAATATACTCCCTCTCTGTCTTAGGCTGCTCAGGCTGCCATAGCCACATACCATAGACTAGGTAGTTTAAACAACATAATTTTTTTCTGGAGGCTAGAAGTCTGAGGTCAAGGTTCCACTTTGATCAGACTCTGGTGAGGGCTCTCGTCCTGACTTACAGGCAGCTTGCTTGATGTTTGCCCACATGGCCTTTCTTCTATACACATGCATATATTGAGACAGGGAGATTTTTTTTTTTTTCTTATAAGGTCACCAATCCTATCAAATTAGGATCCCACCCTTATGACCTCATTTTATCTTACTTTCTTTACACAAGCACTGCCTACAAATACAGTAACACTAGGGTTTTGTACTTCAATATGTTAATTTGGTAAGAGGACATAATTCAGCCCAAAGCACTCTCCCTGTCCTTGCTCAAACTGTTTTCATATAAGAGTAATTAAATAGGACACAAGTTAAGGAGCATGTTGCTTGGTTGTATTTGATTCATTTCTCAAGCTGATTTGGTATAATGCTTTTCACAGAGTAGGTTCACACTATATGTTTGTTGAATTAATGAATAAATGAATGAAGCACTTACACAGGTGGAATAAAATGTTTTAGCTCTAACAGATAAATACCATCCGTCTCTTTCCAAGTTTCACAACTCACTGTATTGCCCCAACTATTTAGCATGGATTTCAAAGTCCTTCATAACATAGTCCATGCTCACATTGCTTGCTTCATCTTCCATTGCTTCTGTCTCTCTCACCTAGAACCCAGCCACCAAATTCCTTCCTCTCCCCTAAACACACTAAGCTCTTTGATAACTCCAAACTTCTGCATGTGCACAAGTCCCTTTGCCTAAAATGGTCTTTCCTATCTTTTTGACAAGGCAATTTCTTTAAGACCCATTTAACATGTCACAATTTTTATGAAGACCTTTCCTGATTCCTACCAAGAAAACCACTGGTTCATTTCTTTGTAATTCCACAGCATTTTCTGCATGCTTCTATGATAGCTCTTCTCTCATAGGCTTGTAGTTATTTTTTATATCTGTTTCCCTCACTAGACTGTAAATTCCTCAAAGGCAGGAACCCTTGTCTCATTACTATTTGTACTCCTAGCACCTAGGAAATAGTACATACTGGTGTCCAGTAAATGTTGGAAACTATGTCTTTTGAGTTGCACGATCTGACATAATTTTGGCTGCTCTTCTAAACCTGTAAGTGATGTTTATTTAAAATATTAGTAGTGACAAAATAAGAAATAGCAGAATTCAGGATGTAAACTCGCATTTTATATATATACACATATACATATATATAATTTGCATATATATATTGTTTACAAGAAATTTTGTGGCATATGGATGTGCTTTGTTACTAAAAGGCTGAAAGGTTAGGGCTGGTACATTTGATGTTTCAAAAGTTAAATAGCAGTTAAATAGCCCTGGGGAATAGTGTGGTTGTGCATACAAAAGCATTTATACTTGTAATTTGTTTTTTCTGATTCAGCATGATTTTGACTTTGGCATGTAGCCTTGTAAATTAACAGAATTAATATGTATTATATCTAGAGAAAGGTAGTTAATTCAGATTTCCACTATACATATTAAATCTGTGCATTTTCTCTAGTCTGGCTCTATGCAGGCATATGTGACAAAGATCCGTACCTACTTTTCAGATATAGTCACTTGACAAATTCAGTTATTGAAGATGTTTTTCATTTAAGTTTAAATTTCTAATATCAGTCCTGTAATGGAGATGGGGAGATACAGAACATTAAGGGAGCAGAGATTAAAGGAAAATTGGCTTGGTTTCAGAAACACATAGAAAAAAGGAAGATTCAAACAAAAGTTGGAAGAAATTAGTTTTCACTAGACCTTTATCTACAGAGATTTGTTCACAAGGGCTAAGAGAAAAGTTGTAACAATATTTTGACCCATATCAGCTGAAACATAAGAGAGTTACCTTTCTAGTCTATGTCATCTAGATCAGGGCTTCTCAATGTGGTCCCTTTACCAGCAGCATCAGCACCACCTGAGAAATTATTAGAAATGGAGATTATCGGATCCTGTTAAAGACCCACTGAATCAGACTCTTGGAGTATGGCTCAACAATGGGTTTTTAAACACACCCTGTGGGTGATCCTGATACAAATTCAAGTTTGAGAACTACTGCTCTAGATTTTTATGCTTTATGAATTACCTGGATAATTACACATCTGTATTCCTCCTTTTGTTCCTGTATGGGGCTGATGATAAATTGTTTTCAGGTGTTAGCTATTATTACTATGTTAAAATTGTCTCAGCTCCTTTTGTACCTGGGCTTTGTGCTCGGATTCCTAACTTAGAAGCCCCAGGGTTTTGTTTTTTTTTTTTATCCTTGATTCTCTAATTTTATTCCCTAGCCTTATAATAAAAACTTTATCTTGCCAGTTGTAGAAATCCGTAAAACACAAACTCAGATCAGATAGTAGAAATCGCATACACTTCTTTTTGGGTGTGCGGAATGTGTATGGGAGTGTATTTTGCCTAAAATCCTGTTATTCCATTTCTGAGTGTTTTTATTAAAGATACAATAAAACAAGTGCAGAGATAAATATCTATATAGTTTTTTTATTGTAAACTTGTTTGCAGTGTTGAAAAACTGAAAAGTTCAAACGTTCATCAATGAGGGGTGGTTATAAATATTATGTTGTATCGGCATGGGTAAAGATTTCATGACAAAGACACCAAAAGCAATTGCAATAAAAGCAAAAATTGACAAAGGAGATCTAATTAAACTAAAGAACTTCTGCATAGCAAAAGAAACTATCAACAGAGTAAACAGATAATTTACAGAATGGGAGAAAAATTTTGCAAACTATGCATCTGACAAAGGTCTAATATACAGCATCTGTAAGAAGCTTAAATTTACAAGAAAAATGAAAATAAACCCGTTAAAAAGTGGATAAAGGGCATGAATAGACATGTCTCAAAAGAAGAAATACATGTAGCCAAAACTCATATAAAAAAAGCTCAACATCACCGATCATTACAGAAATGCAAATCAAAATCACAAAAAGATACCATCTCACACCAGTCAGAATGGCTATTATTAGAAAGTCAAAAAATAACAGATTCTGGTGATAGTGTGGAGAAAAAGGTATGTTTTTACACTGTTGATGGGAGTGTAAATTAGTTTAACCATTGTGAAAAGCAGTGTGGTGATTCCTCAAAGACCTAGAAATACCATTTGACCCAGCAATCTGATTACTGGGTATATACCCAAAGAATATAAATCATTTGATTATAAAGACATATGCATGCATATATTCATTGCAGGACTATTTACAATAGAAAAGACATGGACTCAACCTAAATGCCTGTCAATGATAGACTGGATAAAGAAAATGTGATACATGTACATCATGGAATACTATACAACCATAAAAAACAACAAGATTATTTCCTTTGCAGGGACGGGAGCGGGCAGCTTGAGGCCATTCTCCTTAGCAAACTAATGCAAGAACAGAAAACCAAATACTGCATGTTCTCACTTATAAGTGGGAACTAAATTATGAGAACACATGGACACATAGAAGGGAACAGCACACACTAGGTTTTATTGGAGGGTGGAAGGTGAGAGGAGGAAGAGGATCAGGAAAAATAGCTAATGGATACTAGGCTTAATACCTGGGTGATGAAATAATCTGTATAACAAATCCCCATTACACACTTTTACCTATGTAACAAACCTGCACATCCTACACATGTACCCCTGAGCTTAAAATAAAAGTTCCAAAAAGTAAAACATAAAACAATTATGTTAGATACCTATTATTGGATATTTTTGATATAGTTTGTCTCTTTGTCCCTACCCAAATTTCATCTCAATTTGTAGTCTCCACATGTTAAGGAAGGGACCTCAGGGAAGTGACTGCATTGTGGGGAGTGGTTTTCCCCATGCTGTTCTCAGGATAGTGAGGGAGTTCTCATGAGAGGTGATGGTTTTAAAAGTGGCAGTTTCCCCTGCATGCTGTCTCTCTCCTGTTGCCTTGTGAAGAAGGTGCCTGTTTCCCCTTCAGCTTCCACCATGACTATAAGTTTCCTGAGGTCTCACCAGCCATACAGAATTGTGAGTTAATTAAACCTCTTTTGTTGATGAATTGCACAGTCTCAGGTAGTATCTTCATAGCAGTGTGAAAACAGACTGATACAGAAAATTGGTATCAGGAGTTTGGGGTACCGCTATGAAGATAACCTGAAAATGTGGAAGCTACTTTGGAACTTGATAATGAGCAGAGGTTGAAACAGTTTGGAGAGCTCAGAAGAAGGCAGGAAGATGTGGATAACTTTGGAAATTCCTGGAGACTTGTTGAATAGTTTTGACCGAAATGTTATTAGCAATATGACAATAAAGTCCAGACTGAGGTGGTCTCAGATGGAGATGAGGAACTTGTTGGGAACTGGAGAAAAGGTGACTCTTGCTATGTTTTAGCAAAGAGACTGGTAGCATTTTGCCCCGTCTTAGAGATCTGTGGAACTTTGAACTTTAGAGATTAACAAAGAGACTGGTAGCATTTTGCCCTATCTTAGAGATCTGTGGAACTTTGAACTTTAGAGAGCTGAGTTACGGTATCTGGCAGAAGATATTTCTAAGTAGCAAAGCATTCAAGATATGACCTGTCTTCCTGAAAGATAAAATTATATGCATTCACAAAGAGTGGCTTGAAACTTATGTTTAAAAGGGAAGCAGGATATAAAGGTTTGGAAAATTTGCAGCCTGACCATGTGGTAGAGAAGTAAAACCCATTTTCTTGGGAGAAATTCAAGCTGGCTGCAGAAATTTGCATAAGTAATGAAGACCTGAATGCTAATTTTCCCCAAGACAATGGGGAAAGTATCTTCAGATCATGTCAGAGATCTTCATGGCAGCCCCTCCCATCCGAGGCCCAGAGACCTAGGAGGGAAAAATGGTTTTAAGGACTGAGCCCAGGGCCCTGCTGCTCTGTGCAGCCTCGGGACATGGTGACCTGCATGCCAGCTGGTCCAATTCCAGCTGTGGCTAAAAGGGGCCAAGGTATAGCTTGAACTGTTGCTTCAGAGGGTGCAAACCCCAAGCCTTGGCAGCTCCCACATGGTGTTGGGCCTGCAGGTTCCCAGAAGACAAGAGTTTGGGAGCCTCTGCCTAAATTTCAGAGGATGTATGGAAATGCCTAGATGTCCAAGCAGTAGTCTGTTGCAGGGGCATAGCCCTCATGGAGAACCTCTACTAGGGCAATGCAGAGGGGAAATGTGGGGTAGGAGCCCTCACAGAGTCTTCACTGGGGCACTGCCTAGTGGAGCTGTGAGAAGAGGGCCACTGTCCTCCAGATCCCAGAATGGTGCATACACCGACAGCTTGCACCTTGCACCTGGAAAAGCCGCAGGCACTCAACACCAGCCCGTGAAAGCAGCTGTGGGGGCTGCATCCTGCAGAACCACAGGGTCAGAGCTGCCCAAGGTCGTATGTGCCCATCCCTTACATCAGCTTGCCCTGGATGTGAGACGTGGAGTCAAAGGAGGTTTTGGAGCTTTAAGATTTAATAACTGCCCTGCCAGATGTTAGACTTGCATGGGGCCTGTGGCTCCTTTGTTTTAGCTAATTTCTCCCACATGGAATGGGCACATTTATCCAATACCTGTAACCTCATTGGATCTTGAAAGTAACTAACTTGCTTTTGATTTTACTGGCTCATGGGTGGAAAGGTCTTGCATTGTCTCAGATGAGACTTTGGACTTAGACTTTTGGGTTAATGCTGGAATGAGTTAAGACTTTGGGGGACTGTTGGGAAGGCATGACTGGTTTTTAAATGTGAAAAGGACACGAGATTTGGGAGGGACCAGGGGCAGAATGATACGGTTTGGCTTTGGGTCCCCATCCAAATCTCATCTCAAATTTTAATCCCCACATGTTGAGGGGGAGACCTGGTGGGAGGTGATTGGATCATGAGGGTTGTTCCCCCATGCTGATCTCATGATAGTGAGCGAGTTCTCATGAGATCTTATGGTTTTAAAAGCGGCAGTTTCGCCTGCCCATTCTCTGCCTCTCTTGACACTTTGTGAAGAAGGTGTCTGCTTCCCCTTTGCTTCTGCCAGGATTGTAAGTTTCCTGAGGCCTCCCCAGCCATGTGCATCTGTGAGTTAATTAAACCTCTTTTGTTTATGAATTACCCAGTGTCAGGTAGTATCATTATAGCAATGTGAAAATGGACTGACACAATTTTATAACTGTTGAAAAGATTAGTAGCTCAGTATGTACTAATGGTATGAAAAGATGCTTACGATATTGTAAAATGAAACCACAGAATCGCACTGTAGATCAGTATTGTTTACATGATGTCACCACTTGAGAGAAAAAAGTATCATTTGAATTTTCAGCATAAATATTTTTTTGTTTATAAGAAAGGATAAATGAGATCTATATTTATTTGCAACAAATCATTATCACAATATGTTTTTAACTTAAAAAGAAGCATGCTGCACGATAGCATTGGGTCTACTTTCTCATGGCAGCATGAAAAACAGAAAATATAAACAAAATGCCATGCAGCAAGAACTTTTGGGTGTGATGTCTATCTTGATAGTGGCCTCAGTTGCATAAGTGCTTGCATTTATTAAAAGCTTGTTAAATTGTTAAATAATTAAATATATGCGTTTTAATGTATGTAATTTTATCTAATTAAAGAGTCATAAGCAAACACTGGGCTCAAGTTAAAGATATGCTGTTGCTGGAAGTCATTTTTGTTGAAAAATGATTTAATGGTATTTAGGGGTAAATTGTACTAATGTCAGCAATTTAGTTTGAAAGGTATCACAAATTAAGGTGGACTGATATGTGATAAAGCAGAGACTGTTAACAGTTACAGAATCAAGGTAGCATGAATATAGGGATCCATTGTGCACTTCATTCAATTTTTTTGACTGAAAATTTTCATAATAAAATTTTGAAAAATATTATGCATAGTATGTTTTCATTGTAACTCAACTTTTTCTGATTCTCCACGATTTTGAGTTTGGCATATACTCTGTAAATTAACAGAATTAATACAAAGTTACAATATAAAATATTTTGAATTTACAGGGAAAGATATCCAATCTTCTAAATGAACAAAACAACTTGCAAAAAGTCATATATATACTATGATCTCACATGCGTATACCTATGCAACAAACCTGCACGTTCTGCACATATATCCTAGAACTTAAAATAAAAATATAAAAATAAAAAAAAAATAAATATGCTTATACAGTCAAATTAAATATCTGGAAGAACATACATGAAATTGTTAACACTGGTGATCCCTGGAATTTTTGGTCAAATTAAATATCTGGAAGAACATACATGAAGTTGTTAACACTGGTGATCCCTGGAATTTTTGGTAATATTGGAGGTTTTAATTTTCTCTTACAATATTCATGTATATTCAGAAAAAAACCCATAATAGATATCTTCATTAAAAATTTAATTAATTGGTTTTAATGATGACAGAAGGTATAATTTAGAGGGAAAATAGGTGCTTTCCAAACCTCTGCTGATTTCCAATTACCTCTGGAAATCAGGAGCTACCTACTTCAAGAGACGGTCTGTTCCATTGCTGGAATAAGCCCCAATTGTAAGAATGCTCTTGCTTATGGAAAACTGAATCTGCCGGCCTCAATGTTTTTCTTACTAGAACAGTACTAAACAAGATGACATTCTAATACATAGTGATTTCAGTATAAAAGTAACTGAGGCAACTAACCTGCACAAGGTGTGGGTGATGGACATAGACAAGAAGGAGCAATAATGATGGCTGTAACAAGTTTTTGAAAAGAAGGCGCAGTAACTGCTAAGAGATTTGACACAGGAGCTACCTAGAGTGAGAGATGACAGCCATAGTATTCATCTGCAAGCTTTCTGGGGTCCTCAGTTGTTCTCAGCAGGCATGGGTGCATTATCTTATAAGCGACACTGCCATTCTGGTGATTCTGCTTAGCAGAAACACTACTTGATGTTGCAAACCAGGACTGAAATAAATAGCTGTGCCACTAGAAATTCTCAGTAATCAGAAAACAATGAAGTTCTAATCAAACTACCAAGAAGCCAATTGTCTTTAAGTATACAACTTTGTCTGAGATGTATGTTTGAAGAAAAATCTCATGAAGTTTGCAGATGATGCTGAATTACACAGGGGCTATTAAATATTCTCAAAAGCAGAACTCACTTCAAAAAGACCTTGACCAATTGGGGGAAATGCCCCTACAGACACATAATGAAACTTAAAAGGGAAAAATACAAATTGTTACTTTTAGAATGGACTGATGATTAGACACCTGTGTAGAAGGAAAAGGCTGGCAAGGATGGAGAAAATAAAAACTTAGCACAATCTATAGCATAAAGCTATTGCAGGGAAAGTATCCAACCAAATATTGGGGTAAATTTAAGGTAAAAATGTTCCAGGAGATGATCCTGTATATTGTAAAATTGTTAGATCTCTCTCTCTCTCCACTCCTCCCAAACCTCCTTACCCATTTGTTAATATAATACTGTGCCTTTTCTCAGAAACATAATTAGGCATCTTAGAATGACACATAAAATAAAATATAATGCAAATTAAAAATAGATGGCCAAAAAAAAAACCATAAACAAGTGTGGGGACACGAAAAGACTAGAATTGGGACTCAAATAATGCAAACTATAAAGACATATGCCATTTTTATTGGTGGAAAGTAGATTTAGCTTCAAGGTTTTTAGCTACCAATTTGAAAGAGAAGAAAGAAAGAAAGCAGGCAAGTTATACAGTTTAGAAGTTCATGGTATTTATAGTAGGCCAATATTTTAATAAGGTGTAGACAAAGAGGAAATGTGATTAAAGAAATTGAAAGATCAGTTTTACGAGAATAAGGTAAAGGCATTGAGGCTATTTAGTCCAAAGAAGAAAGAGTTAGGAGGTAACTTGATGACCACATTCAAATGTTTCAGGGGACTTTATGTGAGAAATTAAAAGCAATTGTTTTCCGTGCCCAAGGAGAATAATAAAAATAAGTGGACTTAATTTAATGAGGCGACATTAAAGGTAGTGACGATCTGAGAAAAAAATGCAATATATATTAGATAAGAATTTATATCCAAAATATTTAAAGAACTTCTACAAATTGATAACAATACAACAAATTACTTAATTGAAAAATGACTAAGGATGTGATCATGCAAATTACAGAAGAGGAAATAAAAATAGCCAATACAAAAAAAAAAGATACTCAACTCCAATAGCAATCAGAAAATACAAATTGTATTATTTCAATTTTTTTCTCACCAGACTAAAAAATTTTTAAAACCATGAAAAGAAGTGTTGAGAAGAATATGAGTAGATACATACACACATAAACTGATAGTGGAAATGCCAATTGGTATAGTCACTTGGGAATATAATTTGATAGTGTCTATTAAACTGGGAAATATGTATATCCTGTGACACTTCAGTTTTATTTCTCACATTTAGATTCATTATTGTTATTCTCTCTTATCCAGTTCTCCTCTCCTGGGCACACAGTAGGACTGCACTCAGTGGTTCTTTATGGCTGGTTGGGGCTATGTGTCTAGCTTTGGTCAATGAGTTGTTATTTCTGTGACAAGTGAGAAACTATGAAGAACTTTCTTTCAGTCATCGATACTGTCAATGTTTAAAGTGGTGTCTGCTCCAGCAGCCTGGATCCCTAACTGATTCCAATGAACAGAGCCCTCCAACAGTCCTTAATGGACATGTAGCTTGAGCAAGAAATATACCAGAAGTATACTTTTTAAAAATCAATCGAAATAGAATTCCAAAGTGTATTGTTAAGTAAAAATAGATGCAAATGATATACATAATACTATACCATTTGTGCAAAAAATTTAAATCACAAAATACTACTGTATATCTTCAATAGCTACACATACATTTTCAATGCATACAAAAGAGTCAATAACTATATATATATATATCACAAAACATAGTGATTACTTTGAGGGGATGACTATTAGACAAGAGACAAGATTTGGGAATAATGTGAAATAAGATTTAACCTACTTTATTTTTTTAATTTTTAAAGAGAGAATATGTTAATTTTAAATAAAATTAATTTAAAATGGCAAAAATAATATAAAGTAGGGAAGAATTCTATTGTCCATAAAGAAAGAACTCTTTGCTCTTAGAGTTTTAAAATATCAATGGAATGTAAACTCAGTGGAGGACAAATTGGCCTTATAAATCCATATAAAAATACACATACCCCGTGATTTAGTATTTTAGCGGCCCATGCATAGATGATATGTGTACTAGGATGTTCATTGCAGCACTGTTTTAATAGAAAAAGACTGAAAAAGACTTATGACCTTCATTAGAAAATTAATTAAATTAGTTGCTGTACATTTATACAACGGGATATTTGGTACCAGTTTAAAAAAAAAGAGGCAGCTCTATATTACTGATATAGAAAGGTTTCCAAGACAAATTATTAAGTGAGGTAAGCAATGTAGACAACATTGTGTGTAGTATGTTACTATTTATACAAAGAAAAGTTAAAAAAAAGAATGCATCTGTAATTCTCTTCCTCAAACCAAGGAACACAAGAGCAGAACGGCAATCTCACTGGACATATTGTTAATTTTGTACAAGATAAGGAGGTGACAGAGGGCCTCAAAATGCCTATGAATTGGGAAACATAGCTTATCCGAACCAAGAAAGTGCAATATAATTTTTACTTCATCCTGGAACATTTGTAAGTACAGTAATAGTAAAGTATTACTTTTGCAATGATGTCTCTACAGGACTAAACAAACCTTGTCTGAGTAAGCAATGATTACAGGGGAATGAGGATGAAGTGTAAGCAATGGAGACAACTGAGCAGTGGTATGCAGGGAGATGAGGAGCCATCGAGGCTAGGGAGGAAAAGAATTTTAACAGCATAGGTCCTATGCTACAGGAGACAATACAGGGTAAGAATTTCTAAAAGCATGGTCTTGTGAATGCGTAATTGGTATGTAGGCAGTGTATCCTCTTGAGGCAGAACATTAGACCACTTCATATTCCATTTAAAACTGATGCTCACAAGCATCCAGTCTTACTCTGTTAATAGATCCAATTCTCCTCTGGCCTGGGATACTCCCATATCCCAGGGATCCCACAGATCCCACAGATCAGAAAGTGAATATGAAGTTAAACTCGGTGCAATGTAAAGTGAAATTATAACCTTTCTGTAGGTTTACATGCTAAGATGGACATTCACAGGTATTCAAAGTTAATATTAGTTGAATATAAGCAGTTTATTAATAATATAAAAAAGGTTTCAAATAAGACTGAAATAAAAATGAAAAGAAGCTGCGATGAGCTTCCATCTGCTCACTTTGTAGGTTTTGTTTGTTTCATTACCATTGTTATGCTATGAGTCTCAATATGCAGATTCAGCCCTCAAGCCACTATTTTATCCTCATCAGGTACTTTGTCCCACAATAAGATTACAGTGCTATCAGAATGAGGTCAGTAGGTATTTTGATTCATTCAGTATCATGATGAAATCTACAAGACACATGTTTTATCTTCAAGTTGGATCACAGACATTAGTTTTCCCTCAACATCTTTTTATGACCTCAAATAGAAGTCTTTGCTAAAACAATTGAATTTAAACATTCAATACCAAAGTAGACAATTCACGCAGAAAAGATTAACACAAAGTGTGATAGTGTACTTGGATCACCTGCATCAGAAGCAACTGGAAGCTTGTTAAGACTGCAAATTTCTGGACCCTAAACCAGCTCTATTAAATCGATCTCTGTGGAGGTGGGGCTCAGGAATCTGTATTTTAATAAGCTTCACCAGTTGTTTCTGGCACACACATAGATTGATGAATAATCAGCCTTACATATGACAACTGTGGCAGCAGAGTTAGGCAGAATAAAGTAGTGAAAAAACATTTCTTTTTCTAAAAGAAGTGGTAATTTAAAAAATGATTGATGTGTGGAGCAAGAGGTTAGATAAGTTGAACACTACCCTAAGTGACCTCACTAAGGATGTAAAAAAAGATCAAATTTCCTATTTATGCTAGGAAAATTTAGCCTGGAGGAAGCTACAGAGGATAAATGTATGTTCATGCTGATGGTAACACCGATAGACATCTGCTAGATATCTTTCAGTAAAGTAAATTCATTAAAAGTACAACTAAATGTGATTGAATTTTTCAATTTTTGTAAGTCTTCATATGAATAATTCACAGATCAGAAAAAAAAAAAATCCTTTGTCAGGCCATGCATGTGTCTCCTGATTTTTGTTGCAGAAAATATGGTTGCCTTAGTTATACAGGACTGAACCCAGGGATTAAGTGCAGCACAGACAAGGAGATTTGTGTGTCATCCACAGAGACGATAATTGAATCCAGGAGACAGATGGTATTGACCCTGGTACAGTAAACCTACCATGTCCAGAACTGTGTAACTTGGTGGTTTTAGAATGTCAGCAGAAGTCAATGCTATAGGCAATCAGCATGTAGCTGCTAATCTCTCTTGATAGCACTTTTAGCTTGGTTGATTTATTAATTCAGTCAAGGAAGAGGTACCTCTATATCTCTTATTGACAGCTTTTAGAATAACTAACTTTTCTCTTTCTTTTATAGTGAAAATATCTATAAGTCCCACTGATTTGGGGATCCCTAACAGTTCCTCCAAGAACAGACAGGGCTTCATTTGCATAGTAGTAAAAAAGCCCAAATGGGAGTCATAAGGCCAGTGGAAAATGCTTTGATTTGGAAGTATGGAAACAGATACTACTGAAGAATCCAAAGATATGAGATGCAAACACAATGAAAACTGATATTCCTGAGGCTCAGATTGGGGAGTATGTTTAGGATTGTGTAATGACTCATGCTATCAACAGCAGCAGAGAAGTATATGTAATAAAGAAACATTGTCCTTGATGTGGTACTGAGTTTTTCAGTGACCTTAACAGGCCAAGTTGAGGGTGGAACAATCCAGAGACTTTTAATAGTACCGTATTAACAATATACTCCAGAAATTTGGTGATGAAAAATAGAGAATGAAAGTTTATTGACGCCTACTATGTACCTGCCACTTTACATTTATCTCATTTCTACATTACAATAAAGGTGAGGAAATGGGGGCTCAGAGAAGTTCTGTAACTTATACAAGGTTAAAATGGTATGTAAGTGACATAATTGGGATTTGAACTTAGCTCTGCCTTATTCTAAAACCTGTATGCATTCCACTACAAGAGTCTGGCCACATAACATTTAACAGGATTTTATGACCCACTAGCCTTTTACCCTTTAGGTTCCTACTTTGGGCACAGGAGTAACATTAAGGTTGAGGTAGTAATTGTTGGGGTTGGTTGGCCATAAGTTGGAGGAGAGAACAAAAGGCCTTTATTTGAATTAATTCATTTAAGCCTCACAGTAATCGTATGATGTAGGTACTATTATCCATTTGGTAGCTAAGGAAAAGTGAGATACAGATCATTAAAGTTACTTATTCAAGGTCATCCAGCTAGTACATAACTGGATTCAAAACCACATTTGTTCGACTCTAAAGCTCCTGTGTTTGTATTATATCATATTGCCTCAGAGAAATGAAAAATAGAAATTAGGTGTTTATCTGTTCATACTTAAAGGTTGAAGAACCAGAAGAGAAGATAAGAATGAAAGGCCAGTTGTTTAATTTCAAATTAACATATCCCTCCTGTGGCCCTGAATTCACTCTTTCTCTCTGCCTGCCTAACTCTTGAGCTTTACTGTATTATTCAATAAAATGTCTCCCTCATTCCTCTTCTCCCTGTTATTGGTCCTATTTCAAACCTCTCATTACTGTGGTCCTGTCTTTAAACATAACAATCCCACGGCATATTCTTACTACATCCCTAAAAACATCTCTGGTTCTTCATCATCTCTCGCTTTATTCCAGTTCATTATGTAGAACAACCTCAATTCCCTACCAAATCTTGGAACACAATTCATCTTACCTCTCCATTTTATCTTATCAGAGTGGAATTCTGGCTCTTTCCCGAAAACACAGACTTCTCTACTGCTTCAACAAGGAGGCCTTTTCAAATCTTTGGAGGTGCTTTCAAGTCAGTGGAAGTGAAAAGGAGGTGTGTCTGTGGCATACTCAGAATTTCACCACAGAATGTAAACCATAAAGTATCAGAGCTAAATGGGAACCCCACTGATCACTAATACAAAACCCTCCCCACCATGTTCTGCAGACAACAAATGTGAGGCTCAGAGGGTTTTCCTTAAACTTTATATATCTCAAGATTTATTCATACGCTAATTATAACTGTGTTAGCTCAGACCCACTTCTCTCCTTTTATCACCTTCTTTGTGGATAACTAGCATATAGATGACTTTTTCCTCTTCACTTCTTCCCTAGCCATTTTCTCAGCAACATATTTGTTGAGCCAGCTATTAGTAAATATTTATTGTTGGTGACCTGTCAGATGCCAGAGACAGAGAAGTCATTGTTCCTCTAAATATTTCCCTTTGTGTTACATTTGCCACTCGCCAACAATGGTAGGCCTTCGTTCTATTCAGCTCTCTTTTAAACCACAATCTTCTTACAAGCTCTCTGGTCTCATTCAATTGTTCTGCTATGTTTCACTTCACTCAGATAACTGATGAACTTCATACTTTACTGGACTCCATTCCCAGCCTGACCATCATTACTCACGCCTATACCCATTACAGTTCTTGAGTTCTTGTAAATTTTACTTCTTGTCTAACTCACTAACTCCTATCTGAGGATCTTCTATAACTATCTCCACCTAAGTGTCAATCCCTTACCTGTTCAATTCTCCTTCTTATCCATGACCTCTTTCTACCTCATCTGCCATAGTAATATGTCTCTGCTTATGTGTGTGCTTTTGCCTGCTGACCACACCTTGACTTAGGCCTGCATCCTTGTATCATATGTTTGGTACTTGCCTGCTCACCATTAGCCCATTGCTCCCAATTGGGGAGGTATGCCAACTATCCTCCCAGAGTCTCCTTCATAATGAGTCTTGATAACCATCTATATCACACTTTATGCCAATTCAGCTACTTCTCAAGACTTTTTCAATATTCTCTCCCACTGCATATCTGCTGCTTTCATGAGAAGAAAAAAAAAATGAAATGAATAACATAGTTTGTTATAATATTTGCAGTTTAATGAAAGAAACTGATATTTGATAACAAAGATCTTAATAGTCATTCTTACTATTATTGCTTATGCTTATCATTTGGTTTATGTTCTGTGTAGTGTATAGAGAAGTGAGGAAAATGCTGCTAGTTATAAAATTTGTACTTATTTTGAGTTTGGTAAACTAAGGTGTATTTGGTTTGGAGACAGTGAGGTGATAGACATGAACAGCAGTTAGTACAATCTATAGGGGGGAACAACTAGTAAATTTATGATTTGGGGTCGAGGTTATACTTGTAGTGTGAAAAATAAACATTTGTTAACTAAAATTAATTGTTATGCCTGGATTGCAATGACCAATATATAAAATTATTTGTGGAACTTCTTACCCATACCATGAAATACAAGACACATAGACTTCAACTATTGATGTAAATTTGAAAGATGCTAGTACTTAATCATAGGAACAAATGACTTTAATGAAGGCAAATTCTCTTGCTAAAACCAATCAAATGAATAGCCTTGGTTGTAAAAATGAAAGTGGGTTCTTATTTTTTAATTATGAATTGTTCTTCAATAAAAGGTGGGATTATGATTTGCTATGGTGAAAGCTTCATTTTTTGTCGTTTCTACTAGAAAAGGGAGGGCTATCTTTACTACCTCACCTCCATCTGAATGCTTCTGCCAAACAGAGCCAATTCTTTGTCATTTCCTGAACATACTCATTCATGTAGGTAGAGCTTTGGAGGGCTTTAGAACTCCCATAACCTCCATCAGCCCACCAAAGCTATCATAAATAACTACCCAAGCTATGGAGCAGTGATGTGTCTTCTATGAAAAGGTGCTTTGTTTTTAATTTTTTGTTTTCTTTTTTACTTTATGAGAAGTCTCCTAAACATTCCTGCCATCCAGATTACCATCCCAAGTTACTCCTATATAAAGTATCTGGACCTGCCACTGCTTTCAATAATGCTGGCCTCTATATTTGCAATGAATCCCCACTCCCAGTACTGACTGAGCAAATTCTGCTCTTCCTTCGAGAACCACCGCAAATGTTGCTTTCTCTGAAAAGTCCTCTCTCATGCTGTATCCCAAATAGTGAATTTTTCTTCTGTGATGTTATAATATTTTGCTAAAACGATGACGTTTCTTGATTTACATTTTAACAATATTTTATATGAGCATTCCCCATGGTAGACAGTCAGCTTCCATATTCAAGATGATGTCTTTGATATCCTAAGCTCCCAGTACAATGCCCTGACACAGGTAATTAATTAGCTAATACATGAATACATTATATTGTAAATTTTGAAATCAATAAGTGTAAAATTCTGATTATACCAGTTCAAAAATTGGGACAACAGATTGACCAGACTCAAGATTACCTTAGAAATTTATTTCTTCATATTTGCAAAATAATAGTAACTTTAATCAAGGACCCTAGGACAATTTTAAGTTATTTTATATAGAAGAATTGATATACAGGAAGGAGGCATAGCAAGATGACTGAGTAGAATTCTCCACCAATCATCCTCCTCACAGGAACACCAAATTTAACAACTATCTATGCCAAAAAAAAAATTAAAAAAAAAAAAAAACACCTTCCTAAGAACTACAAATCAGGTGTGTGATCACAGTTCTTGGTTTTAACTTCATATCACTGGAAGGGGCACAGAAGAGGTTAGGAAAGACAGTCTTGAATGGCTGACACCACTCCTCCCTCATCTCCTGGCACTGGCTACATGACAGAGTGATAATCTGTGCACTTGAGGGAGAGAAAGTGCAGCAGTTGTGGGGCCTTGGATTAGAACTCAGTTCTGCCAACACCGGGGAGAATTCAGCCAATGCCTATGGAGGGAGCATTTAGACCAGACCTAGCCAGAGAGGAATCACCCCTCCCAGCAATGGGAACTTGAGTTTTGGCAAGTCCCGCCACACTGGGCTAAAGTGTTCTAGGGTGCTAAATGAACTAGAAAGGCAATCTAGGTCACAAGGACTACAACTCCTAAGCAAGTCCTAGTTCTGTACTGGACTTGGAGCTAGTGGACTTGGGGGGCACATGACCTAGTGGATACCAGCAGGGGTGGCTAAAGGAGTGTTTGCCTCACCCCTTCCCCAAACCCAAGCAGCACAGCTCACAGCTCCAAAAGAAACCCCTACCTTCTGTTTGAGGAGAGGAGAGTGAAGACTAAAGAGGATTTGTCTTGCAACAGTAGAATAGGGCAGTGGGCAGACTTGTGAGGCCCCTATTCTAGGCCATAGCTCCCAGATGACATTTCAAACCCTGGGCCAGAAGAGAACCCACTGCCTGAAGGAAAGGAGCCAGTCCTGGCAGGATTCATCACCTGCTGAGTAAAGAGCCCTTGGGTCCTGAATAGTCAGCAATGGTAACTAGACAGTACACACTGTGGGCCTTGGGTAAAACTCTGAGACATGCTGGCTTTAGGTGTGACCCAGCATATTCACAGCTGTTGTGGCTACAAAGAGAGACTCCTTCTGCTTGAGAAAATGAGAGTGAAAAATAAAAGGGATTTTGTCTTGAAGTTTAAGTTCTAGTCAGCCACAATGGGATAGAGAATCAAGTGGGCTTTGGGGGTCCCCAATTCCAGGCCTTGGCTCTTAGACAGCATTTATGGACCTACCCTGAACCAGAGGGAGCCCACTGCCTTGTAAATAAAAAGCCTGATAGCATTCACCACAAGCTGACTGAAGAGCCCTTGGGCCTTAAGTGAACATCAGTGTTACCCTGGCAGTATTCCCCATAGACGTGGACATAGGGAGAGACTCCTCTGCATGAGGAAAGGGGAGGGAAGGGTGGGAAAAATTTTGTCTTGTATCTCTGGTTCCAGCTTAGCTGCAGTAGAATAGGGCACCAGGTAGACTTCTGACTCCAGGCTCCAACTCTGAGACAGCATCTCTGGATGTGCCCAGGGTCCAGGGGACCTCACCACCATTAAGGGAAGTTCACAAGACTGACTGGCTTCACTATCTCCTGATTTTAGATTACTAGAGCCTTGAGCAGACATAAGTGGTAGCCAGGTAGTGGTTACAAAAGGCCATGGGTAAGACTCAGTGTGTACCAACTTCAGGATTGACCTAGTACAGTCCCAGTGGTAAGGGCCAATCACAGGAAAGAATCAGTGAGCTTTAAGATAGAGTATTTGAAGATATATAGTCAAGAGAGACAAAAGAAAAGAAGAATAAGAAAGAATAAAGATCAATCAATGAGTGGATAAAGAAATTATGGTATACATATATGATGAAATACTACTCAGCCATAAAAGGAATGAATTAACAACATTTGTGGCAACCAGGATGAGATTGGAAACTATTATTCTAAGTGAAGGAACCCAGGAATGGAAAATCAAACATCATACGCCCTCACTGATATGTGGGAGCTAAGCTATGAGGACACAAAGGCATAAGAATGATACAATAGACTTTGGGGACTTGGGGGAAAGAGCGTGAGGGGTGTGAGGGATAAAAGACTACACATATGGTGCAGTGTATACTGCTCAGGTGATGGATGCACCAAAATCTCACAAATCACCACTAAAGAACTTACGTAACCAAATACCAACTGTACTCCAATAACTTATGGAAACATTAAAAAATAAATAAAATAAAAAATAAAGAAAGAAGCACACTACAAGATCTAGAAAATAGCCTCCAAAGGGCAAATTTAAGTGTTATTGGCCTAAAAGAGGAGGTGGAAAGAGAGAGAGGAGTAGAAAGTTTACTCAGAGGGATGATACCAGAGAACTCTCCAAACCTAAAGTAAGACATCAACATTCAAATACAAGAAAGTTATAGATCATAAAGCAGATTTTACCCAAAGAAAACTACCTCAATACATTGAATAATCATACTCTCAAAGTCCAAGGATAAATAAAATATCCTAAAATGGGCAAGAGAGAAAAACAAACAAATAACATACAATGGAGCTCCAATATGACTGACAGGAAACTTCTCAGTGGAAGGCTTACAGGCCAGGAGAGAGTGGTATGACATATTTAAAGTGCTGAAGGAAAAAAAAAATTATATCCTAGACTAGTATATTTGGCAAAAATGTCCTTCAAACATGAATGAGAAATAGATTTTTCCAGTCAAACAAAAGCTGAGGAATTTCTTCAACACCAGATCTGTCCTACAAGAAATGCTGAAGGAAGTTCTTCAGTCTGAAATAAAACGATGTTAATAAGCAATAAGAAATCATCTGCAGAAAACCAAACATCACATGTTCTCACTCATAAGTGGGAGCAGAGCAATAAGAACACAAGGACACTGGGAGGGGAACAACACAAATCGGGCCCTGTTGTCGGGGTCGGGGAAGGAAGAGAATTAGGACAAATAGCTAATGCTTAATACCCAGGTGATGGGTTGATAGGTGCAGCAAACCACCAAGGCACACATTTGCCTATGTAACAAACCTTCATGTTCTGCACATGAATCCTGGAACCCAAAATAAAATAAATTTTTCTTTAAAAAGAAAGAAATTATCTGAAGGTACAAAATTCACTGGTAATAGTAAGTACAGAAACACACAGAATGGTACAACACTAATTGTGGTGTATAAACAACTTATATCTTAGGTAGAAATATGAAAAGATGATATCAAACAAATATGATAACTGCAACAACTTTTAAGACAGAGATAGTACAATATGATATAAATAGAAACAACAAAATGTTTAAAAGTGGGGCAATAAAGTCAAAACACAGAGGTTTTTAGTTTTCTTTTTGCTTGTTTGTTTATGTAATTAATGTTACATTGTCACAGTTTAAAATAATGTCTTATAATACATAATTTGCAAGCCTCATGGAAATGTGGGGTTGGTGTCCCCACACAGAGTCCCTACCGGGGCACTGCCTAGTGGAGCTGTGAGAAGAGGGCCACTTTCCCCCAGACCCCAGGATGGTAGATCCACTGACAGCTTGCACCATGCATGTGGAAAAGCCACAGACACTCAATGTCAGTCCATGAAAGCAGCTAGGAGGGAGGCTGTACCCTGCAAAGTCACAGGGGCGGCGCTGCCCAAGACCATGGGAAGCCACCTCTTGCATTAGCGTGACCTGTATTTGAGACCTGGAGTCAAAGGAGATCATTTTGCAGCTTTGAAATTTTACTGCCCCGCTGGATTTCTGACTTGCATGGGCCCTGTAGCCCCTTTGTTTTGGCTAATGTCTCCCATTTGGAAAAGCTGTATTTGCCCAATACCTGTACCCCCCATTGTATCTAGGAAGTAACTAGCTTGCTTTTGATTTTACAGGCTCATAGGCAGAAGGGACTTGCCTTGTCTCAGATGAGACTTTGGACTGTGGACTTCTGGGTTAATACTGAAATGAATTATGACTTTGGGGAACTGTTGGGAAGGCATGATTGTTTTAAAATATGAAGACATGAAATTTGGAGGGGCCAGGGATGGAATGATATGGTTTGTCTCTCTGTCCGCACCCAAATATCATCTTGAATTTTACCTCCCAGAATTCCCACGTGTTGTGGGAGGGACCAAGGGGGAGGTAATTGAATCATGGGGTCCAGTCTTTCCCATGATATTCTCGTGATAGTGAATAAGTCTCACAAGATCTGATGGGTTTGTCAGTGGTTTCCACTTTTGTTTCTTCCTCATTTTTCTCTTGCCACCACCATGTAAGCAGTTTCTTTTGCCTCCTGCCATGATTCTAAGGTCTCCCTAGCCATGTGAAACTAAGTCAAATTAAACCTCTTTTTGTTCCTACTTTCTGGTATGTGTTTATCAGCAGCATGAAAATGAACTAATACACCATATAAACAAAAAACAGGAAAGAGCAAGATAGTAGCTATATTTACATCAGAAAAAGTAGATTTCAATACAAACATTAAAAGACGAGACAAATAATATAATTATAAATCCATCAACTTGGCATGAGGAAATAACAATTGTAAATATACATGTACACAACACTAGAGCACCAAAATATATAAAGCTAGCATTATTAGAGCTAAAGAGAGAGACTCCAATACAATAACAGCTAGAGACCTCAGCACCACACTTTCAGCATTGGACTTTACATGTACAGTACATATACATATACATGTACAGTAGGTACATATAAAATAACATACCTAGGAATAAACTTAACCAAAAAAGTAAAATACCTCTACAATGGAACCTATAAAACATTAATGCAAGAAATTGAATAGGACACACCAAAAAAATGGAAAGATATTCCATGTTCATGAATTGGAAGAATCAATATTGGTAAAATTTTGTACTACCCAAAGTAATCTATAGATTAAATGCACCCCTCCTCTATCAAAATGCAATGACATAAATGCTTTCAGACAGAAAATCAATGAAAAAACATCAAACTTAATCTGTACTATAGACCAAGTGGACCTAATAGATATTTATAGAACATTTTATCCAACAGCTCCAGAGGACACATTTTTCTCCTCAGCACATGAATTATTCTCAAAGATAGATCATAGGTTAGGCCACAAAAGAAATATTAAAACATTCAAAAATTGAAATAATATCAGCCATCTCTGACCACAATGAAATAAAACTAGAAATCAACAACAGGAGGAATTTTGGAAACTATAAAAACACAGGGAAACTAAATAATTTGCTCTTGCATTGGGTCAATAAAGAGATTAAGAAAGAAATTGAGAAATTTCTTGAAACTTTCAAACCCATTCGATGAGATCAGTATTACCCTGACACCAAAACCAGACAAAGTTGCATCAAAAAAGGACAAATATAGGCCAGTATTTGATAAACATTCAGGAAAAATTCTCAACAAAGTGCTAGTAATCCAAATTCAACACCACATTAAAATATTCATTTGTCATGACCAAGTGGGTTTCATCCCACGGATGCAAGGATGATTCAGCATATGCAAATCAATCAATGTGATACATCATAACAGAATGAAGGACAAAAACCATATGATTATTTCAAATTGATGCTGGAAAAGCGTTTGATAAAATCCAATATCTCTTCATGATAGAAACCTTCAAAAATCAGGGTACAAAAGAAACATATCTCAAGATAATAAAAGCCATATGTGACAGGCACACAGCTGGTATGACCCTGACTGGGAAAAAGACTGAAAACCTTCCCTCTAATATCTGGAACATGACAAAGATGCCCTCTTGCACCACTGTTATTCAACATAGTACTGGAATTCCTAGCTAGAGCATTTGGACAGGACAAATAAATAACAGGCATCCAAATCAGAATGCAAAAAGTCAAATTACCCTGTTTGCAGATGATATAATCTTATATCAAGAAAAACCTAAAGAATACACAAAAAAAACTATTAGAGCTGATAAATAAATTCATTATAGTTCCAGGATACAAAATCAACATACATAAATCAGTTGTACTTCTATATGCCAACAGTGAACAATCTGAAAAGGAAATTAAGAAAATAATCCCATATACAGTAGGTACATATAAAATAATATGCATAGGAATAAACTTAACCAAAGAAGTAAAATACCTCTACAATGGAATCTGTAAAATATTAATGCAAGAAATTGAATAGGATACCCCTCCCCAAAATAGAAAGATACTCCATGTTCATGAATTGGAAGAATCAATATTGTTAAAATATATGTAATACCCAAAGAAGTTTATAGATTTAATGCACCCCTCCTCTATCAAAATACAATGATATTGTTCATAGAAACAGATAAAAGAATCCTAAAATTTGTATGGAACCTCCAAAAACCCAAAATAGCCATAGCTATATTGAGCAAAAAAGAACGAATATGGAGGAATCACATTACCTGACTTTAAATTACACTACAGGGCTATAGTAAACAAAGCAGCATAGAATTGGCATAAAAAGAGACACATATACCAATGAAACAGAATAGAGAACCTAGGAACAATTGATACATCTACAGTGAACTCATTTACAACAAAGGTGCCAAGAACATGCATTAGGGAAATAACAGACTCTTCAATAAATGATGCTGGGAAAACTAGATATCCATGTGCAGAGGAATGAAACTAGATCCTTGTCTTTTACCATATACAAAAATCAAATTAAAATGGATTAATGACTTAAATCTGTAACCACAAACTATGAATCTGCTAAAAGAAATAATTGGAGAAACTCTCCAGGACATTGCACTGGGCAAAGATTTTTTGACTGATACCCCACAGGCCCAGGCAAACAGAGCAAAAATAGACAAATGGAATCACATGAAGTAAGAAAGCTTCTGCACAACAAAGGAAAAAATCAACCAACTGAAGAGACAACCCAAAGAATGGGAGAAAATATTTGCAAACTACTCATCTGACAATGGATTAATAATCAGAATACTTAAGGAGCTCAAATATTTCTATAGGAAAAAAATCTTATTATACGATTTAACAATAAAATGGACAAAAAGTCTGAATAGATATTTCTCAAAAGAAGATATACAAAGCCAACTATGTATATAAAAGATGCTCAACATCACAGATCATCAGAGAAATGCAAATAAAAATGACAATGAGATATCTTCTTACCCCAGTTAAAATGGCTTGTTTTGTTTTGTTTTTGAGATGGAGTTTCACTCTGTTGCCCAGGCTGGAGTGCAGGGGTATGATCTCGGCTCAATGCAACTTTTGCCTCCCAGGTTCAAGCAATTCTCTTGCCTCAGCCTCCTGAGTAGCTGGAATTACAGGTGTGCACCACCCCACTCAACTAATATTTTATATTTTTGTTAGGGACAGGGTTTCACCATGTTGGCCAGGTTGGTCTTGAACTCCAGACCTCAAGTGATCCACCCGCCTTGGCCTCCCAAAGTTCTGGGATTACAGGCATGAGACACTGTGCCCGGGGTAAAATGACTTTTATCCAAAAGATAGGCAATAACAAATAATGGCGATAATGTGAAGAAAACAGAACACTTATGCACTGTTGGTGGGAGCGTAAATTAATACAACCACTATGGAGAAAAGTTTAGAGGTTCCTCAAAAAACTGGAAATAGAGTTACCAATGATACAGAAATCCCACCGCTAGGTATCCACCCAAAAGAAGGAAAATTAGTATATCATAGCGATATCTCAACTCCCATGTTTATTTCATTTTTAAACTTTTATTTTAGGTTTGAGGGCATATGTGAAGGTTTGTTACATAGGTAAACACATGTCACAGGGGTTTGTTGTACATATTATTTTATCACCCAGGCATTAAGCCCACTACCCAATAGTTATCTTTTCCGCTCCTCTCCTGCCTCCCACTCTCCCCTAGAAAGTAGACCCTAGTGTCTATTGTTTCCTTCTTTGTGCTCATAAATTCTTATCATTAGCTCCCCCTTATAAGTGAGAACATGTGCTATTTTTTTTCTGTTTCTGCAAGTTTGCTAAGGATAATAACCTCCAGCTCCATTCATGTTCCTGCAAAAGACATGATTTCATTCTTTTTTATGGCTGCATAGTATTCCATGATGTACATGTACCACATTTTCTTTATCCAATCTGCCATTGATTCTCTCCCATGTTTATTGCAGCATTATTCACATAAGTGCTCATCAGCAGATGAATGGACAAAGAAACTGTGGTACTTACACAATGAAATACTCTTCAGCCATAGTAAAGAATAAGATCCTGTCATTCACAACAATGTGGTTAGAACTGGAGATCATTATGTCAAGGGAAAACACCAGACCCAGAAAGACAAACTTCATATGTTCTGTTTTATTTGTGGGAACTAAAAATTAAAACAATTGAATTCCTGGAGATAAAGTAGAAGGATGGTTACCAGAGACTGGGAATAGTGGGGTGGGGGAGAAGTGAGGATGGTAAATGTGTAAAACAAATAATAAGAAATAATAAATGAGATTAGCATTTAATAGCAAAACAGGGTGGCTGTAGTCAACAGCAATTTAATTTTACATTTAAAAATAACTAAAAAGTATAAATGGATTGTTTGTAAGACAAAGGAAAAATGCTTGAGATGATGAATAGTCCATTTGCCCTTATGTGATTACAACACTTTGTACGCCTGTATCAAAATACCCCATATTCCCCATAACTATGTACACCTCCTATGTACACAAAAAAAGTGCAAAACAAAACATTTAAAAAATGGAATTAAAATAATAAAATAAAATATTGGATATACTAATTAACAATTATTCCTTTTTTTTTTTTTTTTTGAAGACAGGGTCTCTCTCTGTCACCCAGGCTGGAGTGCAGTGGCACAATCATGGCTCAACACAGCCTTCACCTCGTGGGCTCAAGCAATGCTCCCACCTCAGCCTCTCGAGTAGCTGGGACTACCGGCATGTGCCACCATGCAAGAGTAGTTTTTAAATTTTTTTGTAGAGACCGGGTCTCATTATGTTGCCCAGGCTGGTCTCAAACTCCTGGGCTCAAGCAATCCTCCTGCCTCAGCCTCCCAAAGCCTCCCGAGGCACTGCATCTGGCCTATTCTTATTTGTTTTAAAAATTTTTTATACGTGCAACATTTTATTTGAAAACAAAGAAAATACTACGTTAAATACTGAAAGTCAAGGGAAGCTCCACCAGTGAGGACATTGTTGAGCTAAGTCATTATCAGCACCACAGCTTCAACTGGAGAAAAAGTAAAACAAAATTTTTATTACTCTCAAAGGTAACACATTTAGCCCAAACACATTTTAAAAATTTTTTTATTTCAATAGTTTTTGGGGTACAGGTGGTTTTTTGTTACATAAATAATTCTTTAGTAGTGATTTCTGAGATTTTAATGCACCCATCACCCAAGCAGTGTATACTGTATCCAATATGTAGTCTTTCACTCCTTACCCTACTCCCAACCTTCCCCACAAAGTCCCCCAAATCAATTATGTCGTTCTTATGCCTTTGCCTTTACATAATTTAGTTCCCACTTGTAAGTGAGAACATACAATACTTGGTTTTCCATTCCAGAGTTACTTCACTTAGAATAATGGCTAACAACTCCATCCAAGTTGCTGCAAAAGACATTATTTCATTCCTTTTTATGGCTGAGTAGTATTCCATGGCATATATATATACCACATATGCTTTATCCACTCATTGGTTGATGGACACTTAGGTTGTTTCTATATTTTTTCAATTGTTAATTGTGCTTCTATAAACACGCACGTGCATGTGTCTTTTTCATATAATGACTTCTTTTCCTTAGGGTAGATATCCAGTGGTGAGATTGCTGGATTGAATTGGAGCTCTACTTTTCATTATTGAAGGAACCTTCATACTGTTTTCCATAGTGGTTGTACTAATTTACATTCCCACCAGCAGTATAAAAGTGTTCCATTTTCACCACATCCATGCCAACATCTATTGTTTTTTGAGTTTTTAATTATGACCATTCTTGGAGGAATAAGGTGGTATCTCATTGTGATTTTAATTCGCATTTGCCTGATAGTTAGTGATGTTGAGCATTTTTCATGTGTGTTGGCTGTTTGTATAAGGATTGTCTATTCATGTGTTTTGCCTGCTTTTTGATGGGATTACTTGTTTTTTTTTTCCTTGCTAATTTGAGTTCCTTGTAGATTTGGTATATTAGCCTATTGTTGGATGCACAGTTTGTGAATAGTTTCTCCCACTCTGTGGGTTGTCTGTTTACTCTGCTAATTATTTCTTTTGCTGTGCAGAAGCTTTCTAGTTTGCTTAGGTCCCATTTATTTATTTTTATTCTTGTCGTATTTGCTTTTGGGTTCTTAGTCATGAATTCTTTGCCTAAGCCAATGTCTAGAAGAGTTTTTTTGATGTCATCTTCTACAATTTTTATGGCTTCAGGTCTTAGATTTAAGTTTTTTATCCGTCTTGAGCTGGTTTTTGTATAAAGTGAGAAATGAGAATCTATTTCTTTATTCTACATGTGGCTTGTCAATTTTCTAAGCACATTAAATTAAGGACTACTTTTAGCATATAGTTTTTTGTTAACCAACGTTCTTGAGAGTAATGACACTTAGTGGGGAATAAACTCAAGGTGGGAAAAGAGTGTTGAATTGAATTTGGACTACAGCTCATCCAGCAGGGAGATAGTCCTAGAACAAATTATGTGTAGGAAAAAATACCTAATGAAATCCCTTTCTTCAGTTTAAGCTGCAATATCCTTATAGCCTCCAGAATAAATATATTATTTTCTCTTTCTCACACACACACACACACACACACACACACACACACACACACACACATTTCCCTTCATCTAAATCTTTTCTCAGGAAAGTAGTTAAAAGAATTTGAGAGCATTTCTTATTCTATGGCTCCACATCTTCAAATTTAATTTTAATGGATATCAAAACCTTGAAGTACAAAATAAAGTTTTGAGTGTGTTTTCAACCAGATGACAAGGAAACAACTGGGTGAGGGAGAAGAAAGTTTATTTAGATCTGTGAAATCACTCCATTGTAACTATTGTCTTCTAACACAATTGTGACTTTTACCAGCTTACTGTAGGCTAAAGGCACAGACATCAGGATATCAGATTCATTTTTTTGTGATGGTATACACTTTTTCCTACTCTGACAAAAATTCAATCGAAGTTATAAATCTTATTCTTCATTATGAAGTTGGTAAATGTGTCCTCCTGGAGACAAAGAAAACCTTTCTTCATTTCTACCTTAAATGAATATTGAGTGAGCATCTGAAAGCATTTTTTTTTCCCAGAAATAGGTCTTTTGAGTACCTTAGTCTTTTGCCTTAGCTAACCTCAGCTAACCTTAAAATTTCAGTGTAAATTTTCTGTTATTAAATAGGAGTTACTGCACTTATAATGTGTGTGGCATCTTTCCACCAGTACTGTAGTTTAATCTTATTAAAAATAGGTTTAATTGGTGACCAGTTTAACAATTGTGTAATATCTCTGGAAACAGCGAATGGAGTAGAGAGCCAGAAACTGATTTTGTTTACAGTTGACATCAAGATTGCTCTTCCTCTGAGAGGAGTCCAAGTATTAATATGCAGTCAAATTGTATGGTGGGAGAGGTCTGAGGAGAGAGGAATCCAAAGAGTATCTGGTATTTATGGAACACTAACAAAATCAAGGTAATGAGATTCCTTTCTAGGCTTCAATGTCTTAACGAGATTCATTGATGTCCCTATCTGTAAAATGGGCAGAATTTCCTGTCCCCACCTATCTGAAGAGGCTGGCTAAGAATACATGAGCTATTTGTGGTGTCTTTTAAAATAGGCACTATTTGTATTTAATAAGTTACTGTCATTGTAAAGGCAAGCTATAGAATAAGAGTTACTTGCAATTCATGTATCTGAAAGTGGATAGGTAAATAAGTAAAGAATACCACAGTCATAAAAAATGCAATAATATCCTTTGCAGAAACATGGATACAGCTGAAGGCCATTATCCTAAGTGAATTAATGCAGAAACAGAAAATCAAATATTGCATGTTCTCATTTATAAGTGGGAGCTAACAATAGTACCTATGCACATTAAGATGGAAATGATACAGGGGAATCCAAAACATGGTGGGTGAGGAAAGGGGGATAGGATTGAAAAACTACCTATTGGGTACTAGGTTAAGTATTCAGGTGATTGGATTCAACAGAAGCTCAATTCCCAGGATTATGCAATATACTCACATAACAAACCTGCTCATGTACCCCGCGAATGTAAATTTTATACAAGAATATATGAAGAACATCCACAAATCAATTTTTAAAATATGGCATACTCAATTGAAAAATGGATAAAAGATTTAAATAGGCATTTCTAAAAAGAAGAAGAAGGTATTTTAAAAGTCAATAAATATACAAAATATGCTCAACCTCATTAGTCATTATTGAAATGTAAATTAAAACCACAATGAGATACTACCACATATTGATCCAGAATTGCTAAAATGAGAAAGACAGCAAATATCAGAAACAATTGGAACTCAGATAGTGGTAGTGGGAGTATGAATTCAGACAACTCTTCTGGGAAGTTATCTCACAATGTGGATACTGTGAGATATCCTGCTTTTTAACTTTTTGTTATTTTTATAAAAACCTTTTTATCTTCACACACCACAATTATTGTTAGACATTCTGTATTTGTCTGTACTTACTGTTACCAGTGCATTCTGTACTTTCAGTCGATTTCTTATTGTTCATTAATGTCCTTTTCTTTCAGATTGGATATATCACAGTATGGATATCTCACAACATGGTCCATTTTTGAGAATGATTTTTGTACTGAAGAGAAAAATGCAGGTGTTACATAAAATGTTCTGTAAATACCTATTGGGTCAGTTTGTTCTATAGTATTGATTAAATCTGATGTTTCTTTGTTGATTTTCTGTCCAGGCTATTACTGTATTGGAGTCTATCTCTCTCTCTATGTATAATCATATTTGCTTTATATATCTGTGTACTCCAATGTTGAGTGCATATATATTTACAATTGCTATTTCTTCTTGCTGAATTGACTCTTTACCATTATATAATGACTTTCATTGTCTCTTTTTACAGTTTCTGTCTTCAAATATGTTTTATCTGATCTAAGTATGACTATTCCTGCTCTTTTTTGGTTTCCATTTGCATGGACTACCTTTTTCCATCCCTTTATTTTCATTATGTGTGTTTTTATAGATGAAATGAGTTTCTTGTAGCAACATATAGTTGGATTCTTTTTAAAAAGTTATTCAGCCACTCTATGTCTTTTGATGGGAAAGTTTAGTTCATTTATATTCACTGTTGTTATGATAGGTAAGGACTTCCTACTTCCATTTTTTAATTTGTTTTCTGGTGGATTGTCCTTCCTTCCTTCCTCCCTTCCTTCCTTCCTTCCTTCCTCCCTTCCTTCCTTCCTTCCTTCCTTCCTTCCTTCCTTTCTTCCTTCCCTCCCTCCGTCCCTTCCTTCCTTCCCTCCTTCCTTCCTTTGTGTAAAAATACTTTACTATAGTAATATGCTTTACTTTCTTCCTTTATATATTTTTTTGTTTCTGTGCTTTAGGATTTTTGATTTGAAGTTACCATGAGGCTTGCAAATAACCTCTTATAATGAAGTATTTTGAACTGATAAGAATTAAACTCTGGTTACAAAAACAACAACAAACAAGCATAAAGAAAACTAAAAAAGTCTCTACAATTTAACTAATAAAAACTACGTTTTAGCTCTCATCCTGCTTTTTAACTTTTTGTTATTTTTATAAAAACCTTTTTATCTTTACACACCACAATTATTGTTAAACATTCTGTATTTGTCTGTACTTACTGTTACCAGTGCATTCTGTACTTTCAGTTGATTTCTTATTGTTCATTAATGTCCTTTTCTTTCAGATTGAAGAGTTCCCTTTAGCATTTCTTGTGGAACAGGTCTAATGTTGATGAAACCCCTCCGCTTTTCTTTTGTCTAGGAAAGTCTTAATCTTTATTTAGAGACTATTTTTGCTGGATGTTATATTCTAGGATGAAGGTTGTTGTTTTTGTTTTTTTGTTTTCTTTACTACAGGACCTTGAATATGTTATGTCACTGTCTTTTGACCTGTAAGCTTTCCACTTAAAAATCTGCTGCCCGACATATTGAAGTTCCTTTATACGTAATTTGTTTCTTTTCTCTTGCTGCTTTTAGGACCTTTTCTTTATCCTTGATCTTTGAGAGTTTGATTATTAAATGTCTTGAGGTGGGATTATTTGGGTTAAATCTTCTTGGTACTCTATGACCTTCTTGTACATGAATATTGATATCTTTTTCTAAGTATGAAAATTCTCTGTTCTTATTCCTTTGAATAAACTTTCTACGCCATCTCTTTCTCTATCTTTTCTTTAAGGCCAACAACTAGATTTGCCCTTTTGAGACTGTTTTCTAGATTTCATAGGCATGTTTAATTCTTTTTTACTGTTTTTTTTTTCTCCTCTGACTGCATAATTTCATATAGCTAGTCTTCAAGCACTCCAATTCTTTCTTCTGCTTGATTAATTCTGCTGTTGACAGACTCTGATGCACTTTTCTGCTTGTCAATTGAATCAGCTCAAGAATTTCTGCTGATTTTAAAAATTATTTTCATCTTTTTGTTAAACTTATCTGATAGAATTCTGAATTTTCTGTGTGTTTTCTTGAAGTTTTGTTGAGCTTTTTCATCACAGCAGAGAATTTTGAATTCTCTCTCTGAAAATTCACATATCTGTGTCACTCTGGGATTGATTACTGGTGATTTATTTAGTTCATTTGGTGAGATTATGTTTTTCCTCGGTGTCTTTGATGCTTTGGATGTTTGTCAAAGCCTGGAAATGTTATTTATTCTCATCTTCAGAGTCTGTGCCTGTTTATACCCATCCTTCTTGAGAAGGCTTTTGAGGTATTCAAAGGGTTTCAGGTATTCAAAGATAAACAAAAGAGTGTTGTGATCCAAACCTTTGGTCAATCCAGCCATGTCTGCACTAGGAAGTGCCCAAAGCCCAGTAACACTGCAACTCTTGGATCACTTTGGTAGGCTTGGGTAGGATCCAGGAGAATTCCCTAGATTACCAGGTTGGTTCTCTTGTTCTTTCCTCACTTTTCCCCAAACAGAAGAAGTCCTTCATTCCATCCTGGACTGCCTGAAGTTGGGGGAAGAATGTTGCAAATAATCCCATGGCCACTACCTCTGGCACTGCACTGTGTCACACCCGAAGCCAGCACAGTGCTTGGTTTCACCCAAGGCCTGTGATTACTACTGCCTGGCTACTGCTCATGTTTATTCAAGGCTCAAGGGCTCTTTAGTCAGCAGGTGATGAATCCTGCCAGGACGACATCTTTCTCTTTACCACTGCTGTTTTCCTACTGGCCTAGGGTGGATTTAGAAATGCCATCCAGGAGCTGGGGTCTGAAACTGGGGGCTTCAGAAATCTGCTTGGTGCTTTATTTTAATGTGGCTGAGTTGCAAGAGAAAGTTTTCTTCCCTCTCCTTTCTGCAATCAGAAGGAGTCTCTCTCCAAGCTTTACTGCCTGGAGCTGGGGGATGGGTGACACAAGCACTCCCTCAGCTGCCGCAACTGATATTTCACTGGGTTGCATGCACTCCAGTTCCACTAGTTCTAAACCTAGCACAGCACCCAGACTTGCCCAAGAATGACAGTCCTTGTGGCTTGACTACCTTTCAAATTTATTCAGGACCTCCGGGCATTTTAATCAGCTGGTAGTGGAGCTAGCTGGAACTCAGGTTCCTGCTTCCGGGATGGAGAATTCCCCAATGGCTGGAGCTAGTTTAAATGCTCTCTTCGTGGGTACTGGCAGAATTCTGTGTTACATTTCACTGTGATAGATAGGGAAGCACTCAGTTCCAATGCAACATCATACTATCACTTCGTATTCCCTCCCTCAAGCACACAGATTCTCTTTCCATACTATGTGGTGCTGGGGATTGAGGAGGGTAATGTAGGCAATGGAAGACCGTCTTTCCTACCCTCTTCAGTGCCTCTTTCCTTGATATAATGTTCAAAGCAGGTACTGTGTTTTCTCACCTGATTTTTGGTTCTTATGAAGGTGCTTTCTTGCATTGATATCAAAATTGATAGTTGTTCAATTTTGGTGTTTCTGTTGGGAGACAATTACTGGAGGTTTCTGTGCAGTCATTTTGCTCTGGCTCCCTCCTTGTGCCATGTTTTTATTAGGGCCCTGAGCTCCCTAGTTGGTTCTGGCATTGGTTGGGTATATGCTAGCAGGCAAATAGTTTGCTCTGTCTGTGTCTAGTTTATCATATGAAAATTCTTTAACACTTACTCTACCTTATAGGAATTTATAAGGTTTAGTTAATTAATGAATTGCAAAGGCAGTTAATGAAAGGAGCTTATATAGAGCAAAATAATAGTATTATTAAGATGTTTCAAGAGGCAGTTTCTTATTATAGTCGATAATACTATATTATATACTTGAAATTTTCTGAAAGAGTAGATTTAAAGTGTTCTCATGACAAAAAAAGTATTTGAGGTGATGGATGTGTTAATTAAGTTGATTGAAGTAATCATTTTATATTGCATACGTACATCAAATCATCACATTGTACACCATAAATACATACAATCTTTATACATTTATACTTCAATGAAACTGGGAAAAAGTATAAATTTTTTTCAGAAGAGGCAATCTCTTTTGCCACAGTCTTTTCCTTCTCCACTGGAATTAGAAATGCAGCCTACAAACTGGGCGCAGTGGTTCACGCCTGTAATCCCAGCACTTTGGGAGGCCGAGGCGAGTGGATTACCTGAGGTCAGGAGTTCGAGACCAGCCTGACCAACATGAAGAAACCCATCTCTATTAAAAATACAAAATTAGCCAGGCGTGGTGGCACATGCCTGTAATCCCAGCTACTAGGGCGGCTTAGGCAGGAGAATCTCTTGAACCTGGGAGGCGGAGGTTGCGGTGAGCCGAGATCGCTCCATTGCACTCCAGCCTGGGCAACAAGAGCGAAACTCTGTCTCAAAAATAAATAAATAAATAAATAAATAAGAAATGCAGCCTACAGTTCTTTCCTACTATTCTTATTATTTTCCATTTATTCATATTGGTATTCCTTATTGCTTATAGAAGCAATGTAAAGTGTGCAAAAGAAAAACAATCTGCACAATTTCTTTTGAATATTGGGACATCAGTAAGTTTTTTCTGAAAAACATTTTGAACTGTTCCATGAAAGTTTCTGCAGCAGTACAAACTTTCATTCTTATTTTTTCTATTTTTTAAATTTATTTAATTTATTTTATTTTACTTTAAGTTATGGGATACATGTGCTGAGCGTGCAGGTTTGTTACATAGGTATACCTGTGCCATGGTTATTTGAACCCATCATCTAGGTTTTAAGCTCCACATGCATTAGGTATTTTTCCTAATGCTCTCCCTTCCCTAACCCTCCAACCCTGACAGGCCCTGGGGTGTGATGTTCCCCTCCCTGTGTCATTGTATTCTCATGGTTCAGCTCCCACTTATGAGTGAGAACATGCGGTGTTTGGTTTTCTGTTCCTGTATTAGTCTGCTGAAGATGAGGGTTTCCAGCTTCATCCATGTCCCTGCAAAGGACATGAACTCATTCTTTTTTATGGCTGCATAGTATTCCATTGTGTATATGTGCCACATTTTCTTTATCTAGTCTATCATTTATGGGCATTTGGGTTGATTCCAAGTCTTTCCTTTTGTAAATAGTGCTGCAATAAACATACGTGTACATGTGTCTTTATAGAAGAATGATTTATAATCCTTTGGATATGTACCCAGTAATGGGATCACTGGGTCAAATGGTATTTCTGGTTCTAGATCATTAAGGAATCGCCACACTGTCTTCTACAATGGTTGAGCTAATTTACACTCCCACTAACAGTGTAAAAGCTTTCCTATTTCTTTGCATCCTCACCAGCATCTGTTGTTTCCAGAGTTTTTAATGATTGCTATTGTGATGGGTGTGAGATGGTATCTCATTGTGGTTTTGATTTGCATTTCTATAATGACCACTGATGATAAGCTTTTTTTCATTTTTCTTGGCCACATAAATGACTTTTTTTGAGAAGTGTCTGTTCATATCCTTCGCCCACTTTTTCATGAAGTTGTTTGGTTTTTTTTTTCTTCTAAGTTTGTTTAAGTTCCTTGTAGAGTCTGGATATTAGACCTTTGACAGATAGATAGTGGGAACTTTTAACACACCACTGTCAATATTAGATCAATGAGAAAGAAAATTAACAAGGATATTCAGGACTTGAACTCAGCCCTGGACCAAGCAGACCTAATAGACATCTACAGAACTCTCCACACCAAATCAACAGAATATACATTCTTCTCAGCACCTTATCACACTTATATGGAAATTGGCCACATAATTGGAAGTAAAACACTCCTCAGCAAATGCAAAAGAATGGAAATCATAACAAACAGCCTCTCAGACCACAGTGCAGTCAAATTAGAACTCAGGATTAAAAAACTCACTCAAAAGCACACAACTATGTGGAAACTGAACAATCAGCTCCTGAATGACTACTGGGTAATAACAAAATTAAGGCAGAAACAATGAAGTTTTTTGAAAACCATGAGGACAAAGAGACAACATACCAGAATTTCTGGGACACAGCTAATGCAGTGTTTAGAGGGAAATTTATAGCACTAAATGCCCACATCAGAAGACAGGAAACATCTAAAATCAACACCCTAAGATCACAATTAAAACCACTAGAGAATCAAGAGTAAACAAATTCAGAAGCTAGCAGAAGACAAAAAATAAGATTGGAGCAGAACTGAAAGAGATAGAGACACATAAAGCCCTTCAAAAAAAATCAATGGATCCAGGAGCTGGGTTTTTTTTTTTTTTTTTTTTTTTTTAAATTAACAAAATAGACCACTAGCCAGACTAATAAAGAAGAAAAGAGAGAATAATCAAACAGACACAATACAAAATGATAAAGGGGATATCACCATTGATCCCACAGAAATACAAACTACCGTAAGAGAATACTATAAACACCTCTACGCAAATAAACTAGAAAATCTAAAAGAAATGGATAAATTCCTGGACACGTTCTTATTTAAAATTTAGTAATCATGCCCCACTGTACATAAACAGGAAGTACAAAACTACTTCAGAAAGGAAACAAAATAGGTGGGTAGGTGGAGAGGGAGCACTAAAATTGAACCAAATAAATGTGCAATGCTGTTGACCTACTATCAAGTAATAACAATCTTGCTTTAAAATGCTGCTTCTGCTGATGTCCTTGGAGGAAAATGTATCATAAAGTTTAATAAGGTCTCAATTTTAAGAAAATTCACTTCCAGTAGCTTTCAAGAACCCAAACAGCAGCTGGTACAATTGCCCTGTGTTGTTTCCTTGGAGACCTCATACACCTCGTAAGAGGAGAAACTCAAAATGTTGTTGCTGTGACCCTGTATGCATAGATGCCTAGTTAAAATGAAGCTTAAACTGCATAGATGCTTAGTTAAAACGGAGTTAAAGCTGCATAGATGCAGCTAAAAAGAATGGGCATTTCAGGAACCTTAATAAAGTAAGAAACAGCAAACTAGCATTACCTAAACATAACTAATGTGGTCAGAAACTAAATTTTCTTTTAAGAAGTTCAATAAACCCTATCAGAGACAGGAGCTGGATGTGCTCTACGCTGTAGCAGAGTGAAATAGGTTATTGTTTGATTCTGTTATTGGAGTCAAATCTTTCATAATCTCTCAACTAGCTATGTATATATGAGAAAGAGAGTGGGTTCCATATTTTGAGAAAATTGGTCTTTATCTGTAATTAAGTCGGAGTTTGTAATCACTCAACTTCATTTTCTGTCAATACAGAACAGCCACAAGTGCTTCCATTTGTCATGGTCTAACTCATTCTGCCCACCCTCCTGTCTGTCCTTATCTTTTCTCTTATCTATCATTCAGTCTTCATACTTCTTTCACCTGCTTGTCTATTTACCCACTGCTTTCCAGCCTGTCTTCCTTCATTTCTCTCGTCCTTTTCCTTCTTTCTACCGTCCTTACTTCCTTTCTTTCACACTCTCTCTATCTTTATTTTCTAGCTGTGATGGTAGACATCTTGCTGTATGGGGCTAGAAATGTGCACATGTAGGAGTTGTTAGAGATTGTGACCATTGTGATTGTATGAGTGTGGAGGACCTATACCGGAGGATGTAAACATCTAATGATGATGTTTGTATATATGTGAATAAGGACGTTCACAGAAGCTCCAACAGGCAGAAGAATTTTGTTTGTTTGGTTGGTTGGTTGGTTGTTTTGAGACAGAGTCTCAGTCACCCAGGCTGGAGTGCTGTGGCATGACCTCAGCTCACTAGCTCACTGCAACCTCTGCCTCCTGGGCTTAAATCATTCTCCCACCTCTGCCACCCAAGTAGCTGGGATTAGAGGCACCCGCCTCCATGCCCAGCTAATTCTTGTATTTTTAGTAGAGACGGGGTTTCACCATGTTGGCCAGGCTAGTCTTGAACTCCTGACTTCAGGTGATCCACTCGCCTTGGCCTCCCAAAGTGCTGGGATTATAGGTGTGAGCCACTGCGCCCAGCCAGAAAATACTTTTAATCATTCTTTTTCTAACCAAGTGACTTTAAGATTCTTTTCTGAGTTTTCATTGTTGATGGCCAGATCAGGAAAGTTTGCTTCCTCCTCACTCTGATGTGACCTCCCACATTGTTAACATACTTTGTCTTTTTTCTTTCTTTTTCTTTTTTTTTTTTTTTTCCTGTTTGGGAGAACAATGTAGGATTTGAGATGGAAAGGATAAGGCCCATGGACAGCTTCATGGGCATATGACCTGTAGAGTCACATAGGACTCCACATTCAGAAGAGCACCTTGCATGCTGGATTTAGTGTTCTGCTGTCACCATCTTGACATTCTTAACAATTTTATCTTTAAAATTGTGTTTTGTAAGTGTAGTCAGATAGGACAATGGAAGATGCATGTGAGCAGAGGAAATACATGCAATATGCATGTCCACCACGATTCCACCCTATTTGCATATAGTGTTCATGGATGCCCCACAGCACATAATTCCTGCGGACCCACTCAGTGTGGTAGTTAAGTGAGACTTAAAATGAGTAAGAAAGTTCCTGTTAGAGAGCTCACAGTTTCCATTTCTATGAGAACTTAGCTCTAACAGGAAAAGAAGGCAACAGCATTCTAAAAAGTATGAACTATCAGGGAACCTTATGATATTATTTCTTATTTGTGTTACTTCCCCATATCAACCAACTACTTAAGATGAAAACAATACAAATAAGAAAATGGAAAGGTAGAAGAGATGATTTTTCCTTTCCCTCTCAATCCTTTCATATTCATCAGTAAGCTGAAGATAGTATTGGTAGAATATGAGTGTAACAATAAGTGAAAGAAAAACAGTTGAGTTAATTTTGTGCAGTGTTTCTACTGTTCCAGTAAGAACAAAATGCATGTGCATGTTTGGGCTATAAAATATGAATTATATCATTTCAGTGATTCCACATGATTTCAATGCCCTTATATTTGCATCTGAAACTGACATTGCACAATATAAAGATTAATGTTAAAATTCATGCTAATGACTCAAAATTTTATTATTTTATTATTTAACATAGCATTAAACAACACATAAAAATACTATTAAATGTTGAGACAGGAGCATCATCGGCTGCAGAAGAAAGGGAAAAAAGCTTTATATTTTAGTACCTTTAAAGGCATTTTTTTAAAAACAAGAAGCCCCACACATTTGTTTTGCACTGGCCCCTGCAAATTATGTGGCTGGTCCTATTCAGATCTGATAGTAAATCTGTTGCTTTTAGTTTTGGTTTTTCCTTGGGAATGGAGTGCTCATTTTCACCTAACAGCAGTGGGCTAGTCAATGATTCCAACGCTCAAAAATAGTTGCAGTGCTGTTCACAATAACCAAGATTTGGAAGCAACATAAGTGTCTGTGAATAGATGAATGAATAAAGACTATGTGGTACTTATATACAATTGAGTACTATTCAGCCATAAAAATGCAATGCTGTCATTTACAACAACATGGATGGAACTGAAGGTCATTATGTTAAGTGAAATAAGCCAGGCACAAAAAGTCAAATTTTACATGTTCACACTTATCTGTGGGATCTAAAACTCAAAACAATTGAACACATAGAGAATAGAAGGATGGTTACCAGAGACTGGGAAGGATAGTGGGGGTTGGGGAGAGGTGGGGATAATTAATGGGCACAAAAAATAGTTTGAAAGAATGAATAGTACCCAGTATTTTATAGCACAAAAGGATAACTATAATCAAAATAATTTAATTTTACATTTAAAAAACTAAAATAGTATAGAGTGTTTTTAACACAAACGATAAATGTTTGAGGGAATGGATATCCCATTTTCCATGATATAATTATTACATATTAAATATCTGTGTTTTGTGGGGTGGGGGGTGAGGGATAGCATTAGGAGATATACCTAATGTAAATGATGGGTTAATGGGTGCAGCACACCAACATGTATACATATGTAACAAACCTGCACGTTGTGCACATGTACTCTAGAACTTAAAGCATAATAATAAAAAAAGGAAGATAAATGGATGGCAAACAAACTCCAAAAAATAAATAAATAAATACCTGTGTCAAAATATCCATGTACCCCGTAAATATATACACCTACTATGTACCCATAAAAATAAAAGCAAAATAGCAGAACAGAAACAATGATTTATCTTCTTTCCTGTTGATGTCTAATTTTATAATTTCATTGTTATGTAGGTTCTCTATTGGATTCACAGAGCCTGCCCATTAGAGCAATGTGACTATAAATGGCATTAGAAATGAGATTAGAGTAAAATTTTCCTAGTTTGGTTATACATACATTCAACATATATTATTGGTTGCTTACTGTGTGGTAAGCCCAGTTCTAGGTGCATGCGTTATGGCAATGAACAACACAGGATAAGTTCATGACCTCATAAAGCTTAAACACTTTATTTTAATAATATTTAATATATTACTAATTAATGAGGAATGATGAATCTTGACATCTATCATCAAATAACATATTTTGCTGTTCCATATTTGTCATAAGTTTACACACCTCTGTCTACATAATCATAATAAGGAGTGTTAAGTGGTTTAGATGATGGAACTCTTTTCCCTAAATGGCAGGGTTTTTTCATTAAAATTATCTAGATAATTGTTTCAAATCTTTGTCTACATAACAATCACAAAATATTTTTTCTCTTTGACGTTATCTGGCTCATGGGCAGTAGTGTGGCCTAACAGTTTAAAGTGCTGGATGAAGTTATCTAAGTTGAAAGGCGAATAACAGTCTTCAGTCTGCTCATTCATCCCGGCTGAAAACCTGACTGTTGCCTTTTGTCTCCTCCTTTGCAGCCCACATCTAATAAGTTCCACTCCATAGTAGTTCTGAGATCCATTTCTTCCTCTTCATAACCTATCCACTACTCATCTCTCACCTCGACCACTGCAATACTTTGCTATATGATCTCTTAGCTTCTGAATCCTGAGACCACTCTCTTCACAGATGTCATATTCATCATTCTAAAACACAACTTCCATTGTGTCACTTCAGATCTCAGTTCCTTCAATGGCTTTCTTTTGCCTATGGGATGCAATTCAGACCCCCTCAGCTTGGCATTCAAGATCCTCCACAATATGATCTTAATGTACATCTTCAACTTCATTTTTGTACATCCTGAACCTTAGCTAATACAGACCTCTTGTTCTTTCTTCAAATATTTTGTGCTGCTCATGATATTCCCTCACCTTTAACCCACATCTCTACACATACAAATCCTATTTTTAATTTTTTTGGGGGGGACAGTTGGTACTGGGTTACATGAGTAAGTTCTTTAGTGGTGATTTGTGAGATTTTGGTGCAACCATCACCTGAGCAGTATACACTGAACCTAATTTGTAGTCTGTTATCCCTCACACCCTTCCCACCCTTGCCCACTGAGACCCCAAAATCCATTGTGTCATTTTTATGCCATTGCATCCTCATACCTTAACTACCACTTAGGAGTCAGAACATACAATGTTTGGTTTTCCATTCTTGAGTTACTTCACTTAGAATAAGTCTCCAATTCCATCCAGGTTGCTACAAATGCCATTAATTTATTCCTTTTTATGGCTGAGTGTATTCCATTGTGAATATATATATATATGCATATATCATAGTCTCTTTATCCATCCGTTGTTTGATAGGCATTTGGGTTCATTCCACATTTTTGCAATTGGGAATTGTGCTGCTGTAAACATGTGTGTGCAAGTATCTTTTCGTATAATTACTTATTTACCTCTGAGTAGATACCCAGTAGTGAGATTGCTGGATCAAATGGTAGTTCTACTTTTAGTTCTTTAAGGAATCTCCACACTGTGTTCCATAGTGGTTGTACTAGTTTACAATCCCACCAGGAGTGTAGAAGTATTCCCTTTTTACCACATCCATGCCAACATCTTTTTTTCTTTATTTCTTCTGAAAGAAAAAAAAAAAAGAAGAGGATACATGTGCAGAACATCCAGGTTTGTTACATAGGTATACGTGTGCTATGGTGGTTTGCTGCACCTGTTGACCCATCCTCTAAATTCCCTCCCCTCACCCCTTAACCCCCAACAGGCCCTAGTGAGTGTTGTTCCCCTCTCTGTGTCCATGTGTTCTCAATGTTCAACTCCCACTTATAAGTGAGAACACGCAGTGTTTGGTTTCCTGTTCCTCTGTTAGTTTGCTGAGGATGATGGCTTCCAGATTCATCCATGTCTCTGCAAAGGACATGATCTCATTCCTTTTTATGGCTGCATAGTATTCCATGGTGTATATGTACCACATTTTCTTTATCCAGCCTGTAATTGATGGGTATTTGGGTTCGATGTCCTTGCTATTGTAAATAGTGCTGCAATAAACATACATATGCATGTGTCTTTATACTAGAATGATTTATATTCCTTTAAGTATATACCTGGTAATGGGATTTCTGCATCAAGTGGCATTTCTGGTTCTAGATCCTTGAAGAATTGCTATGCTGTCTTCCACAATAGTTGAACTAATTTACATTCTCACCAACAGTGTAAAAGTGTTCCTATTTCTCCACAGCCTCACCAGCATCTATTGTTGCCTGACTTTTTAATAATCACCATTCTGTCTGGTATGAGATGGTATCTCATTGTGGTTTTGAATTGCGTTTCTCTAATAGTCAGTGATGTCGAGCTTTTTTTCATATTTTTTGGCTGTGTAAATGTCTTCTTTTTAGAAGGTCTGTTCATATCCTTTGCCCACTTTTTGCTGGGATTGTTTTCTTCTTGTAAATTTGTTTAAATTCCTTGCAAATTCTGGATATTAGACCTCTGTCAGATTGGTAGATTGCAAAAATTTTCTCCCATTCTGTAGGTTGCCTGTTCACTTTGATGATAGTTTCTTTTGCTATGCAGAAGCTCTTTAGTTTAATTAGATCACATTTGTCAATTTTGGCTTTTGTTGCAATTGCTTTCGGCATTTTAGTCATGAAGTCTTTGCCCATGCCTATGTACTGAATGGTATTGTTTAGGTTTTCTTCTAGGGTTTTTATGGCTTTTGGGTTTTATGTTTAAGTCTTTAATCCACCTTGAATTAGTTTTTATATAAGGTGTAAGGAAGAGGTCCAGTTTCAGTTTTCTGCATATGGCTAGCCAGTTTTCCCAGCACCATTTACTGTATAGGAGATCCTTTCCCCATTGCTTGTTTTCATCTGGTTTGTCAAAGATCAGATGGTTGTAGATGTGTGGTGTTATTTCTGAGGTCTCTGTTCTGCTCTATTGGTCTACATGTCTGCTTTGGTACAAGTACCATGCAGTTTTGGTTACTGTAGCCTTGTAATATAGTTTGAAGTCAGTTAGCATGATGCATCCATCTTTTTTCTTTTTGCTTAGGATTGTCTTGGCCATATGGGTTCTTTTTTGATTTCATATGAAATGTAAAATAGATTTTTCTAATATTGTGAAGAATGTCAGTGGTAGTTTGATGGTAATAACACTGAGTCTATAAGTTATTTTGGGCAGTATGGCCATTTTCAGGATACTGATACTTCCTATCCATGGGGTTGGAATGTTTTCCCATTTGTTTGTGTCCTCTCTTATTTTTTTGAGCAGTGGTATGTAGTTCTCCTCGGGTATTATTTCTGGAAGTTTAGCCTTAATCCTCATTCTTCAGTCTTCTCAATGATACTGAAGCCACCTAGAATCCCTTTAAAAATGTGTTTATTGTTTTTAATAGCTAGAGTGGGTTTTGTTGTTTGCAACTATGAACACTAACTGATCTATTCCTTATTCATCCATTTTATATTCTTACAAATTTCTCTTGTGTATGCCCTCAGATCAGATAAGATTACTTACTCATGGCTCCATGCTTCCCTCTTTTTACTGTGCACTTTATTTTCTCTACACTCTGAAGCCTAGATAATTCCTACTACTCTTTGATATTGAAACACTTTGAGCATATGTCCTAGAACCCTTGTCCACCTTTTTAATTTACTTCAGCACAGAGTTCACAGCCTTCTTTAGCATCATAAAGTAGGTTGTCTTCAATGAAGTTCATATTCCAGAGGGTGTCCTCGAAGATATAGCACCTGGCACATAGAATTTCCCAAAATGTTCCGCCCCTTAAAACAGCCTGACTTCAATATTTTGCCAGGAAATTTTTCTTTCATTAAGTTCAATATTTTAATTAAAAAAATATTGTATTACAAAAGTAGTGCATAAATATATCTTCATTAGAAAGAATTCAAGCAACATAGGAAAAGCAAAGAAATCATCTGCTAATAAACATCTCCCAATCCCAGCACAATAAATGTACTGTTATTTATGCTCTATCTCCAAGCACATAGTAGGTAACCAATTACTATTTGTTAAATAAAAAATAATTCTCAAAAATCACTGGTGAATTATGGTTTCTTGTCCACCATATAAGAAACTGAAAGTCACCACTCTGTTTTAAGAAGTAAAATGCTAAACAAACTAAAAAAATCAACAACTCTTCTTAAGTCTATCAGATAAATGAGATTACAGGACAAATCATTACCCTTCAAATTTGGGGGAAAAAAAGCAAATGCAGAAAATTGTTGCTTGCTGGTACAGAAACCCACAAGCACAAACTTCCACAAGAACTAGTATTGAGGTAGGGAAGCCTGAACTATAACTGACTAATTGCTGGAGGCTTAGTGTGGACAAGTCTAAGAAATAAAACTTCAAGGGGACCCAGTCACTGGGAAGTTTCCCACACTTTTGTGAGTTTTACCTCCTGGAGCACTACCAGGTTCTCACAGTAAATATTAGGGAAAAATCCCTTCATGCTTCCAGCAGGCGAAGGGGAAAAGTGGCCATTTTTAAATATGCCAGAGCGTTCTGTTCTTCAGAAGGTCTGCCTTCAGGAGAAACTCTTTAACCAGAGCCTCACCTGCTGGGATGTAAGCAGAACCTAACTGACCTGGAGGAATGGAAATACCCAACTCCAGCTTGCTCTAGCCATATGTCACACTGCAGGAGAATAGAGACTAAGAAGCAAATGTGAAGTCCACTCTCTAGAGTACATAATCACTAAAAGACTGAGACCTCCTTATAGGACTATAGAACATTTTCCTCTCCCACACATTTTATTACTACATTACTAAAGGCCTATTTACAGCACTTGCTTTTACCCTGTACATCATATCTGGGTATTGAGGAAAAAATGACAAGATGTACAAAAAGGCAAAAAAGGTAATTTGCAGAGACATCAGACCACACTCAGATATGGCAGGAATCTTGGAATTATCAGACTGAAAATTTAAAACAAGTATGCTTAAGATGCTAATGATTGTAACTGATAAAGTAGAAAGCACACAACGACAGATGGGCAATGTAAGGAGAGAGATGGAAATTCTAAGAGAGAACCCAAAAGAAATGCTATAGATCAAAAACACTGTAACAGAAATGAAGAATGCCTTTGATGGACTTATTGGTAGACTGAACACATGAGGAAAGAATCTCTGAGCTTGAAGAATTCTATATATAAAATGCTAAAGTTGAAAAACAAGAGAAAAAACACTTAAAAAACAACAGGATATCTAAGAACATTGAGACAACTAAAAAAGGTATATATGCATAATGAGAATTAAAAAGAAGAGGCAAAGGAACAAAATAAGTATTTGAAACAATAATGACTGATAATTCTCCCAAATTAATGTTAGACATCAAATCATAGTTCCAAAAAATCTCAGAGAACACCAAGCAAGACAAATAACAAAAACTACACTTATGAATATTATTTTCAAACTACGGAAAATTAATAATAAAGAAAAAATGTTGAAAATGTCCAGAGTGCAAAAACACCTTGTCTAAGGTGCAGCAAAGATAAGAATTACATCTGACTTCTCCTAGGAAATTATGTGACAAAGAATATAGTGAAGTGAAATATTAAGTGTTGAGAGCAAAAATCCACCAACCTAGTATTTTGTACCCTTTGAAATTGTCCTTCAAAAGTCAGAGAGAAATAAAGACTTTCTCAAACAGACAAATATTGAGGAAATTTGTTGCCAGTAGACCTTCCTTGCAAAAAATGTTAAAAGAAATTCTTCAGAGGGTAAAAAAATGATAAAGGTCAGAAACTCAATCTATGTAAAAAAAAAATGAAGATCATTGAAGAAGCAATAAGTTATGGCAAAATTAAGATTTTTATTTTTATTCTAATTGATTGAATAATAATAGCAACGATAGATTATACACACATAGATATGCACTTGTGTATAAGTGAAATGAATTACAGAAATTATACAAAGGATGGGAGGAAGAAATTAGACTTGTTTTATTATAAGTTATTCACACTATCTGTGACATGGTGTAGTGTTATTTGAAAATGGACTTTGGATTAATTGTAAGTATATATTGCAAATTCTAGGGCAATCACTAATAAAGTAATACAAGAAGTATAAGTGATATGTTAATGAAGGACAGAAATTAGAATCACACAAAATGGTCAATTAAAATCAAAAGGCAAAAAAAGAGAGAAAGAAAAAAATAGGAACTAAGAAGAAGGGCCACACATAGGTAACAGTAACAAGAGGGTAACTCAGCAAGATGACCAAAGACGAACACCTCTGGTCTGCAGCTCCTAGTGAGACCAATGCAGAAGGTGAGTGATTTCTGCATTTCCAACTGAGGTACCTGGTTCATCTCATTAAGACTGGTTAGACAGTGGGAGCAGCCGATGGAGGGTGAGCAGAAGCAGGGTGGGGCATCGCATAACCCAGGAAGTGCAAGGAATCAGGGAACTCCCTTCCCTAGCCAAGGGACACCATGAGGGACTGTGCCATGAGGGACTGTGCTATCTGGCACAGATACTACACTTTTTGCAACCAGCGTACCAGGAGATTCCCTTGTGTGCCTACACCACCAAGGCCCTGGGTTTAAAGCACAAAACTGGGCTGCAGTTTGGGCAGAAACTGAGCTAGTTGCAGGACTTCTTTTTCATACCCCAAGGGCGTGTGGAACCCCAGCTAGACAGAACCATTCAGTCCTCTGGAAAGGGGGCTGAAGCCAGGGAGCCAAGTGGTCTTGCTCAGTGGGTCCCATCTCCATGAAGATCAGCAAGTTAAGATCCAGAGGCTTGAAACTCTCGCTACCATCACAGCAGTCTGAAGTAAACCTGGGACACTCAAACTTGGTGGGGGGAAGGGCGTTCACCATTACTGAGGCTTGAGTAGGTGGTTTTCCCCTGACCATGTAAACAAAGCCACCAGGAAGTTCGGCTGGATAGAGCCCGCCACAGAGCAGCAAAGCCACTGTAGCCAGACTGCCTCTCTAGTTTCCTCTTCTTTGGGCAGAGAATCTCTGAAAGAAAGGCAGCAGCCTCAGTCAGGGGCTTATAGATAAAACTCCCATATCCCTGGGACAGAGCACCTGGGGGAAGGGGCGGCTGTGGGTGCAGTTTCAGCAGACATAAAAGTTTCTGCCTCCGGGCTCTGAAAAGGGCAGTGGATCACTCAGCACAGCGCTACAGCTCTGCTAAGGGAAAGACTGCCTCCTCAAGTAGGTCCCTGACCCCCATGCCTCATGACTGGGAGACACATCCCAGCAGTGGTCAACAGATACCTCATATAGGAGAGCACTGGCTGTAATCTGGCAGGTGCCCCTCTGGGAGGAAGTTTCTTCCCTAGAAGAAAACCTAGGCAATATCATTCAGAAGATAGGCATGGGCAAGGACTTCATCACTCAAACACCAAAAGCAAAGGTAACAAAAGCCAAAATTGATAAATGGGATCTAATTAAACTAAAGAGCTTCTGCACAGCAAAAGAAACTACCATCAGAGTGAGCCAACTCCAACAGACCTCCAGCTGAGGTCCTGACTATTAGAAGGAAAACTAACAAACAGAAAGGACACCCACACCAAAACCCCATCAGTATGTCACTATCATCAAAGACCAAAGGCAGATAAAACCACAAAGATGGGGAAAAAGCAGAACAGAAAAGCTGGAAATTCAAAAAATCAGAGCACATCTCCCCCTCCAAAGGAACACAGCTCATTGCCAGCAATGGAACAAAGCTGGATGGAGAAAAACTTTGATGAGTTGAGAGAAGAAGGCTTCAGTCAATCAAACTTCTCAGAGCTAAAGGACGAACTACATACCCAGTGCAAAGAAACTAAAAACCTTGAAAAAAGAATGGATGAATGGATAACTGTAATAACCAATGCAGAGAAGGCCATAAAAGAACTGATAGAGATGAAAATCATGACACAATAACTACGTGACAAATACACAAGCTTCAGTAACTGACTTGATCAACTGGAAGAAAGAGTATCAATGACTGAAGATCAAAATGAATGAAATGAAGCGAGAAGAGAAGTGTAGAGAAAAAAGAGTAAAAAGAAATGAACAAAGCCTCCAAGAAATATGGGATTATGGGAAAAGAACAAATGTATGTTTGATTGGTGTGCCTGAAAGTGAGGGGGAAAATGGAACCAAGTTGGAAAACACTCTTCAGGATATCATCCAGGAGAACTTCCCCAACCTAGTAGGGCAAGCCAACATTCAAATTCAGGAAATACAGAGAATGCCACAAAGATATTCCTCAAGAAGAGCAACTCCAAGACACATTATTGTCAGATTCACCAAATTTGAAATGAAGGAAAAAATGTTAAGGGCAGCCAGAGAGAAACGTCGGGTTACCCACAAAGGGAAGCCCCTCAGACTAACAGCTGATCTCTTGGCAGAAACTCTACAAGCCAGAAGAGGGTAGGGGCCAATATTCAACATTCTTAAAGAAAAGAATTTTCAACCCAAAATTTCGTATCCAGCCAAACTAAGTTTCATAAGTGAAGGAGAAATAAAACCCTTTTCAGACAAGCAAATGCTTAGAGATTTTGTCAACACCAGACCTGCCCTACAAAAGATCCTGAAGGAAGCACTAAACATGGAAAGGAACAACTGGTACCAGCCACTGCAAAAACATGCCAAAATGTAAAGACCATTGATGCTAGGAAGAAACAGCATCAACTAACGAGCAAAATAACCAGCTAATATCATAATGACAGGATCAAGTTCACACATAACATTATTAACCTTAAATGTAAATGAACTAAATGGTCTAATTAAAAGACACAGACTGGCAAGTTGGATAAAGAGTCAAGACCCATCAGTCTGCTGTATTCAGGAGACCCATCTCATATGCAGAGACACACATAGGCTCAAAATAAAGGGATGGAGGAAGATCTACCAAGCAAATGGAGAACAAAACAAAGCAGGGGTTGCAATCCTAGTCTCTGATAAAACAGACTTTAAGCCATCAAAGATCAAAAGAGACAAAGAAGGCCATTACATAATGGTAAAGGGATCAATTCATCAGGAAGAGCTAACTATTCTAAATATATACGGACCTAATACAGGAGCACCCAGATTCATAAAGCAAGTCCTTAGAGACCTACAAAGAGACTTAGACTCCCACAGAATAATAATGGGAGACTTTAACAGCCCACTGGCAACATTAGACAGATCAATGAGACAGAAAGTTAACAGGGATATCCAGGAACTGAACTCAACTCTGCACCAAGCGGACCTAATAGACATCTACAGAACTCTCCACCACGAATCAACAGAATATACTTTCTTCTCAGCACCACATCACACTTATTCCAAAATGACTACA